>NC_091496.1:9167025-9539526 GCF_947461875.1 Haliaeetus albicilla
GAAAGGAGTGGTGGTAAAGGTTGGACAGCTTCTCTCCAGCTCACATTTAATGCTGGACAGTCTATACTGACTCTCTTCCGCATTCTGAACTGGGGATCCTCTGAAGCCTCTGGGCTTGTTCAGTGTCACAACCTGTGATTCTCTCTAGGTGCTCGCTTGTGACATCTGCCCTAACATGCGTCTTCATTTGTGTCCTGACACTGATGCAGCAAAGTAGGTGTCTAACCTCCCTCTTCAATTGCAGTTAGCTTTAAAGAAACTACAGAAGTTTAAGTCCCTTGCTAAATTGGCCGAGAGTGCCCCAAACCAAGGAAGTAGAAACTCTGCAAGGGGAGGGATGAGAAGGATTTAGCTGATGCCACTGATTTACCAACATGCCACAGGACACTGCAAGCAAAATCTGACAAAATGAAAGTTGATCACTTTCAACATTTGTCATTGCTTTCTTCAAGAAGTTTGATGTATTTTTAACCTATTTATACATTGTTCTTTACAAACAGATAGAGGAACACCTAGTCAAGAACTTGTGCCATAAGCAAAATGTCTAAAAACAGCTGACATTTAGCTCCCTTGCAATTCACTTGAATGTCGACTGAAGTGCTCAGTCTTTAAATCTTGCATGCCCTCTGATTTATTTTCCCAAAGATGACTACAGATAAAGTGCGTTAAAGGTGAGATGATATTTCAAATAATTTTTCAGTTATTACGTGAACCTCAAGTTGATTTTTTTAAAAATCCATGACTGTGTTATAAAAATTGTTTATTTAATCCTGACCAATATTTCTCACTTTTTCTTCTGCATTGCCCTTTACCTATAATTTCACTGTCATTTAACTGCAGTAACTGTTTGCTGTAAGTATGGATTATCTCCGCATCACAGTTGGTGTTACTCATCAAAGAACAAAGCAAATACCAGACGAGCCTAGATCCATATTCCTCAGGTCTTCCTGCTGATTGTGTCCAATACTGGGAGTCTAAAGAAGTTGCAAGAATTCCTGGACAGGAAGAGGTACGCAAATCTACCTTTCTTCTTTCTCGCTCTTTCCCTGCATTCCCCCTTTCTAATACTTAGAAGGTCTCTTAAATCCATATCACAAAGGGACAGATGTAACGGTTAGCCCTGAAAAAGGCATTGCTCTGCTTACATGTTGCAGAACCAAACATAAAACCCAGAGTCGCGAGGTTAAATTCTAACACTGGCTGCTAAATTTGATTCTGCTTATATAAATCATTAGTTTCTTTAAACATGGTTAATTGTCAGGTATTCTTAAGTGTCATTAAATTGTAACACATAAAGTTAGAGCACAAAATCGTGTTTTATGTACAAGTCTTTAAAATTAATGAATTACGAATAAACTTCCTAATTGCTCTGAAGTACAGATGGAAGCAATCTTCATGAAATTATAAATAATCACCATGCTGCTGATTGTAACAAGTGGAATTTAAGCTTGCCAAGCAGTCTTAGAAGTTTAATTAAATGTACTAAAAAAGCAATTTGATGCTTTAAAAGGCAAACTGTTGTATGGCACTGATGCAAATCAAAACTCCAGTTAGGTTTGCAAACCAGTCTTTGCTGCTGATCTCAGAAATGCTAACATTCCTAGTTTAGGAATTTTATGCTTTGCAAGTTCAGTGCCTTGAATAAATGTAAGACTTGACTTTTGGAAGTATTATTTAGGTGAAGACATACAGATAAGCAAGAGTGATTCTCAGACATTGCAGATTCACATGCTTAACAAAACTAGTAATTTTATATAGTATTGAGAGAACAGACCCTCTGTATAGTAGGAAAGAGTAAGATGTGCCAGATGTCATCAGGCAAGTTTAGAGTTTATGGAGTGTGAAGGAATATAAAGAAGCTTATGTTTAAGGTTGTCCCTTGGCCCTTCTGGATCTGTGAATCTATGCTCAGGGTAACTAGAGCAAGAAGAAGAAAATTTTGGCAGAATCTTGTCTCCATCCCTCTCCAGTGAACTATCAGCCCTGCACAGACATATGTAACCTGGTACTTTTGCTCCTAATAGACAATTCCTTCCTTAGTGTGTTCTTCAAGTACCACAGCTGAACAATGCAAGGCAAATGCAGTGCTTGGCTTCGTAAGTAAAGCTCAGTTCCCCAAAGGGATTTATCGTATAATCATTCTTAGATATTTGAGTTAGGACTTAAATGAGGCTGAAGTACAAAAGTTGAAAACTGCAATGCAAATAAACCATGCAGATGCCTCCAAATCCCACACTTCCATGGTGAATCTCTACTTGACTTCTGGGGTTTGTTTCTGCTTCAGGTTCAGTTGGAAACAGCACTAACCTGAAGAATTCAGAGATTATTTCAGGTTTTTTAACATATGTTTCTGGAGCCTTTTCACCAGACTGAGTAGCCTGAATGTTTTTTTTTCTTCCAGACTGAAAGGGCAAAGATTTTTTTTGATGGGTGTATGTGTATGTCCAGCAACTTTAGGGCACTTCAAACCAGGACAGCTTGAATCAACTAGGCAACTGAACTGATGCCTCGGTGTTTACTTTCTACCTAAACCTAATCAAGACTGAGGCAAAAAGCTACTTCCTCATCTGACCCTTTGACTGCATATGGCCCATTAAAATGCATCTAATGCATAGAAAGATGATGACTCTTACAAAATCCATCTGAGACAAGCCCTAATGTGCGGACATAGGATGAGTAAGTAATGGCAGAGGTGGCTTTTAATATAATAATGTAGCACTTAGACCACTCACACAGGAAGTGAGGAAACTGGTTTCCCTTCCTTCCTCAGATAGAGGGGATCAGACCCATATTTCCTCTTTCCCAGGAGAGTGGTTGACAACCAGAATTTATGTCAGCAGGGTTAATGGGGGAGGGCAGAGGTACCTCCTACCTCCCCAGTGGGAAAATGGATTCAAGATTTACTGTCCCAAAGAGTGAGTTAGAAGAAAAGAAATAAAATGTAACTGTGTAATTTAATGGTTAGGGCTTCTTAAGAAAAAGGGAGTCAGAAGTTTTGTCTCCCCATTAAAAGACCTATTTTGTGTTTTCCGGTAAATGTGAATTGGAGATTAGACTAGAAGCCAAAATTCCTTGCTGTCAAATGAGTGTCCTTGTTCACAATGTCAGAGACCTTTTTTTCCCCCTTGGTTTATACTCCCTCTTTTGGATCTGTACAATTGTAATATCTTTGAAAGGCAAAACACAGCTTCAATAGGAAAGGCAGTGCCCTGTTCTGTATCTGTTTGTTCACAGTAAGACCCATTTTTGGAGTAGAGGGAACTTCTCTGAATATGGGATGACACAGCCTAGCCACATACTGAAAATGTCACCTGGCACCATCCCCAGAGTGAACACTTTTTGTGTCTAATAGGCAAAAACCAGTGTCACACTTATTTGAAAATTTATATTATGTGTGTGTACAGATGCGTAAATGACACTGAGGCATCGCTGTGGTGGACTTAATTGGTGTCCACATGCCCAATTACTTCTTGTAGGGCTAAATGCGAGGAAACATGGACTTACTGTGATAAGACTTTGTGAGGTCTACCTCCTGAACTAATCACTAAGCAGAAGTTGTAAAAATGTTTCACCCTAATTGCAGCTGTGATGTTGCTAATTCAGAGAAATAAAATATCACAAATGAGTGATATTTTTTCCTCTGGAAAAACTTTGGTGCCTGGATGGCTGAGGAGTGAAAAACGCAGATTTTTTTTTTCATGGAAATTACAAGATTGAAATGTATATCCACAACTATGTCTTTAAAACGACAGCATGTCTTTTAGGAGGAACATGTGGAAACAGTTAAATTTGTAATTAGAAAAAGTAACAATGTACTTTGAAAAGTGCATGGCAAAGACTGTTAGTGTCTTGTGGTACCTCCCCAGTTAACTTCAAAACAGTGATCTGCAAGTGCAGATCACTATCTGAAGCACACCTTAGGTTTCTGTGTTATATGTTAGATCTGTAGCGGGATGTAGCATATCAGAAAAGTTTTTGGATGCAGCACAAAAACTAAGTGGAAAAGCAAGAAAGTCAGAATTGCTCTAAAAGATCGTATTTTCAGATCTGCCTTTCAGGATATTTGGCAATTTCTTTTCTCTGTAGAAGTGGCTACATAATGAAAGTACAGAGGTCCTTTTGATCTACAAAATCTCTGTGGGATTTAATAATTTATATCAGAATTTAACAGCACAGTAGAAACCCTTTTAATATACTGGACTAATTTTGCTTCTCTTTGTCAGATCAACTCTGCTTGAAACAGAGACTTGCTATTAATGGAACTGAACTATAATTCAATGTCTCAGACATTTTGGTGGCTTTCATTCTACTGTATTTCACTCTGGTCCCAGTTCAGCAAAGATCTTAAACACATTCTTAAATCTAATAGTTTCAATGGGACTGAAGCCCATGTGTAGATGTTTTATAAAAATTGGGCCAGATTATGAACTTTTCTTTATGATAGTTTTGATGAAGGAAAATATGTTGAGACAGATCCTTTTTCTTTCATTTTCTGTAGTACCTTACTCCACTGGATTGAATGTGAAATAAAGCACAAATATGAGGGCTAGAAGGAAAAATCTTGTCATCATTATCTGCATAAGGCTACAGTAATAGGACTCATACATATCTGACCTAACCTGTAGAATATATACCCTCATTTGAGATGGATGTCTATATTTTCTTCAGTGTTGGTGGGTAGAAATGTTTATGTTTACAGTTCAATTCACTCCTCCCTAATGTAGATACCTGAAACAGTCCAAACTTCTGTACTCCAGGAGTGTCTGTTGCTCCTGTCTGATTATGAAGAGGACTTGCATGTAAGCATTTACATTGTAGATATCTAAGGTTGATGGATGAGGTGACTCACATCCATCCCCATCACATGGGACATTGACTATAGAGGAAGAAGACCTATCAGACCAAGTTCCTCTAGACCTACCTTCCTGTCTCTGAGACTGGGCAGTAGCAGACATGGAAGCAAAGAGGAAAGAAACAAAGGCATGTACAAAAATGTCTTGGTCTGGCAAATTTTCCAGTAATCAGTGGTTTCAGAACTTCCTGATCCAGAATTTCTTTCTGGCAAGTCATGTTTAATAACACCACTTGATTTACCCTCCCTTAATTTGTTCCTTTTTACATCCATATATATTTTTGACCTCCATGAAATCCTGTGGCCATGAGTTCTATAATGTAATTATATGTTGTGTGGAAAAAATACTCCTCTTTGGTGTATAACTTACTCCTTAATGCTTTCATTATATGTCTGCTAGTTCTTGTGCTATGAGATGGAGTGAATATTCACTCTCTTTTCACTTTCTGCAAACAGTTTGTGACTTAAAGCCCTGTCATTTCCCCCTATCAGTCATCTCTTTCCCAAGCTTAAGAATCCTAATGTATTTGCTCTTTCCTCATATGGAAACAATTCAGATCTAGGCATTACTGATGTGAACAGGATTTGCAAAATCAGAATTCAAGTGGGTTTAGTATAAAGAAAATTAACAATGGCAAGGGAACTAGATTTCATTAGAACAAATCCTCACCCTAACAGTGGGACATGCAAAAAACGCCACACAAATATTGAATGTTTATTAATTATTGTGGAGTCTATTATATCAAATTTATTTGGTTATTGTGGATGCATTTTACATAAATGAATTGAAACTGGTTATTGTTTTGGCTATTAGAAAAATAAATTCCTTCAGAAGAAGAAAAAAAATGAACACACTAGGTTACTTCTTTTATCCCCATTTTTATATATGAGACCCTTCAAGTTGGAATGAAGGGCATGCTGATTCTTCATCTCTGTATTAACAGTTACAATACATGGTCATTTGGTCTTCTCCATTACTGTGAGGAGATTGTATTGCGACATGAATTGGTGGACTCAGTCCAATTCCTAATTGAAAGAGTCATTGTTATTAACTCACAATAACTAGAGAAAGTAAAGAATTGAACATACATGAAGGTACTTCATCTCCTTTAAGAAATTTTTGTGACTCTAAAACCAGTGGTGTAGCTAAGTTTGTGTACTGGGTTTGTTCCTGTTATTTATTACCAGTATTAGTGCAGCCTCTAGAAGCTCCCATCAAAAACAGAGTCCAACTGCGGAATAACATGTTGGTTTCCAACATATTTTATGCACACATCATTCAGTAAGAAGTGTGTTCTTCCAGAACAAAACAATGTGTTTTTATATGATTCACTAAGCTTTGCTGCAAGAAATACAAAATAATTGAGCAAGACTAGTAACACTCCAATATTTTGTTATGATTTTTAGCTGTATTCAGCAGATTAAAGTGACCCTGGTTCACAAACTCCCAAACTGTAACTTGCAAAAGTGAAATTACACATTGAAAGCTTTCTGTAGAGGACATAACTCTGACAGCTGACATTTTAAATTGTTAGAGTTCATGCAAAGATACAATGATCTAAAAATGAATGCCCTTTTCTCCAGGATGTGTGACAGGTTCAAGTTATTGCAATTTTATTCTCAACAGTTATGTTGGAAAAAAACATATTCGCAAATTATCATCCACATTCACCATTTGATTTTGTGTAGTGTTTAGAGCCCTGTGCTTGTCAGATGTATAAAGAGGGGGAAAATGTTATTCCCTTCCCTAAAGAATTCATGATTCAAATACAGACAAGATTTGGAAACAGGGAGGTGAGGGGGTTCAGGTGAATGGACTGGCGGGCAGGCTGTGGTCTTGGTGCACTGGCAAGCAAATCCCTGTCAGGGAATACTTTAACCTTATTTTGGTGTTCAGTACTTTAGTAGAGCAGTATTCTGCTGAGCTCCTATACCTCATGTTGGAGCAATCTTCACCCATGCCTCTGCAGTCAGCATGAGAGCAATTAACAGCTCCATGGCCATATAAAGGACAGAAGAGTAATCTATGACAGATTTGATGACAGCAGAGGAAATACTCCTGAGAATTGTAATTGTAAGGGCTAACTGCAGACCCAGATAGCTCTCAGCTGATGGGGAGGAACAGCAATAGCTACTCAAGCTTCAGAGATAACGTGCTCTGATTTAAGAGCCTATTTCTGTGGGCAAGGTTGTGAACTCTTTACTGCTGTTGAAGACATCCATCAGCCCTTTGACATTAGCAGGGCTGATTCCTGGTTAGAAGGGCAGCAATCTGGCTCAGCAACATTGATAAATTTCTGTTTGTGTATTGTCATTTTTTCGAGCATGCACAGAAAAAAAAGATGAAATACCTAGAATATCTCTGCTAATTGCAGACAAATTCTGTATGCAAGGACATATAAGAACCAAATATAGTTCTGAGGAGTTACCTCTCCAGGATCATTTCCTCATTGTCAGCTTATTTCAGCTTGGATGCATTTATATATCCTGCCTCTAATGTCATTGTTGTCTCGTGTGGTGCATGTGTATCAGTCTATATTACAAATGAGCATGATGGACAAGGAGAAACTGTCTATTTCCTTTTACACAGAAGAGAAAATAGGCTAAAGTGTATTATAGAAAAGGTCACCTTTAGGCATGTTGCATATTAATCAGTGAAGTTCTTTCAGACCGATCTTTTCTATGCTGTCTACAGTAGCACAGTTCACAAATTCACAGGCAGTGAAAGGTTCCTTTTTTGTCTTAATTTTATGTAGTGTTAATTAATCACCCTCTAAATGCCTACTTAAATTACTGAGATTATAAACCAGGTAAAAACTGTGTTCACTTTGGATAAAATGATGGACCAAATTTCTTTGTGTTTTTGTTTGTTTGAATAGAAAAGTGTGAACCGCATAAATTTTCCCAGGTGACTGGAGTGCTAGTCCCCATGGGGCATTGATTCTGTTGCCCCCTCCATCGGTGTTTAGATGTTCTGGGCATTTCTCCATCACCTTCAGCTGTGTCAGTGGACCCTAAGGTTTTATTCAGTTCAGTTCACATGGGAGGAGATGCTGAGAGCTCGGTTCAGGGTCTCACATTTGCATGTGCTCAGGGTGGCACTTGGCTTCCTAGAGGTAGGCCTGTAGTGATATTTGAGACAGCTTTGGGTATCCAAGACATCTGCACAGGGTGGAAGATATGACATAGGGTTTATAAAGGAGCTGTGCCCTTCCAGAGCAACAGCTGAAGACCATGTGGTTTATTACATGGTGCCTAAAATGACACTAGGTGCTAATATTTCAGCTTGGCTTGCATGTAAACACCTAAAGGTAGGTATCTTAGTCTGGAGATGACTCACCCTCTATGAATACTTAGTTAAGCTGATTTACATGATGGAGCTGTAACAGTGGCAGGAACATCTTGTAAACTGGGATGAGGAGAACTAGATCGATCCCTCCATATCACAGTTTATGATGGCAAAGCAAGTTCCAGTCTCAAGCTTGTGGAAGTGAGGGATTGGACACCAGGTGTTGCCTGTGCACAAGGTCTTCTCTTCTCTTCTATCTTTCTTCTCCTTAACTGACTGCAAAACAGCTGCATATAATATAGATTAACGCAACTGTTCTGCAAGTGAACCAGTGTAACTGCTCTGCACGTGGAGTGGTGATATTTCCTGTGACTGCTTGGGTTTCCATCCTGATTCACACACAAGGATTGGCATGCTTTTTATGGTACCAGGATGAGTGTATCACAGCAAAGTGAGTATATTCCCCTGGCAAAACGTTTGACACAGTTCAACCTGGGAGTGTTAAAGAAATCCCTTACATGACAGAATAAAATTTGATCTCCGTGTTTCATAAAATTTGATCTCCGTCTTTCATAAGCTCTTCTGGAGCATCACCTACAACAGGGAGAAGATGACCAAAGTATTGGAAGTCTGGCCTCAGCTGAGAAGGACAACAATGGTCATTAAAAGATTTGTTCAGTAGAAACTACATTGTATTTAGTTCTCATCAGAGATTAGATGGTAAGAGCTAAGAGTCAATAAAAACTTGGGCTTAATTTAAATATATGACTAATACAGTAGCTACACTAGCCTCTTTCTCTGCAATGCCACCAAGGGCAGCAATCATAATTCAGCAGCTAGACAGTCCCTGCCATCCGTGATAAAGTCTTCCATAAATATGTAATGCTAAACTGAAAATTAACATTCAAGTTGGCTGCTGAAACATACCCTTCCAATTCAAAACTTTCACATCCATTCGACTCATAAGAAAATAGATTACTTTGGTACCTATTGGTCAGACTGAGAAGACCAACAAATAGAGCTTCCACAAGTAGTTCCTGTCATTGTGCAATTCATGGATTAAACTATTAATGCTCTGCAATCAGGTAACAAGGTCTGGTCTCATTTCAGCAAATTAGTTTCTGTTTCAAATTTCAAAGTGAATACTTTTGAAAGAAGTATGCAGTCTTTTACCTCTGACTGCTATATCTAATAACCATATTTTTTGGCTCATGTGTTAGTGAGATAAGGACCTCTGGATCAGAAAAGCCTAATTTTCTGCGGTTTGAGCTAAGAGTTCATCACTGAGAACTAAAACAGCTCATCTTTTTTATGAAGTGACCCAGAAGAGGCTCTAAGACATATCAATCAATGCATTTCTTAAATGTGGCATTTGTACATACTGTGTGTGTGGAATATAAAAAGATAATTCAATTGTATTCACATTTTCGTATGCTATACAATAAAGGCTGTATTACTCTATAACATTACACAAGCATGGTGTCATGAGATGAAGCAGAAAAGCTCCCAGGCCTGTTTCTTCAATAATGCTTGTGTTTTGGTTCAGTCCCCAAGGTTTCTGGCTTATCAGATGCAGACAAAGTGAAAAGAAACAGTACAAATGAAAACTGTTATAGGTCCATACATAGCATGATGCAGTGTGAAATGAGACCAAAATGTGTTCTTTAATAATGAATACTAAAGTCAACATTTATAATAGTAACAGGAGATACTGAGTTTTCTTTTCATTTGAGGGTCAGGAGTTAATGTCATATCTCAGCTAGGGAGTTTAGACATACAGTGCCCCATTTATTACTACCGGAGTGTGTCCGTCGGACGCCAGCAGACAGTGTTAGTACCTGGCACGGTTTCATGAGGAATGAAATACTTGAAAAGACACGGTCACTTCTGTATTGAAGTTTGATAATATTATTTCTGAGGTAAACTGCAACATCTCTGACACTAAATGTTTTCTGGCTGACTGAAACCTTTGCTATGAATGACAACACTCTTTTTGCCTTGCATCCATTGCTTATTTTAATTATGAAAAGCAACAGAGTTGGAGAATGCTGTCCTTTGTAGCATTTACTAAGGCAAGGCCCTTGTCTCTGTCCTGAACCCACTATATTCCAAATCAATAAGCTAATAAGCCAAATCTATTTGTTCATCTCTATGCTTGTGTGCATGTGTTCCTAAAAAGATCGACATTTGACCACAAGTTTTTGCCAGCCACAGATGTGTAGTGTCAACATCACTTGGATAAATAAGCAGGGCAGTGTGCAGAGTCACATGCATACTACCATGTATACTGCACCATTCATGTAGGTAAAAATAGGACCTTAAATTAAAAAAAACCTCCCATGACTGTCCCTCCCTTTTTGTTTTCAGCACCATCTGCATGGCATTAGTGTTTTCATCTAGCAATCATGTGAAATGAAGGGTTTTTTCTAGATTACTTCTAAGTATCTCACTTAGTGTTAACGGAGTCATCGCTTACGTGCTCAGTGGTGAATATTGACTAGCATCTTGTGCACTTTAATATTCCCTGTTTCTTCCTGCAGATGTAGAAGTCGTGGATTAACCAGAATTACTATGTTACCCAAATGGCTGTGTTACCCAAAATGCCTTTGAAATGGTAAGAAATCTTGAACAGAGGCACTTCCAGATGCTTTTCTAATATAATGATATAAGGAAACACTGAGAGCAGGTCAAATCTCCACTTATGTCTTCTAAACCACCACTACCATATATTCAGGATATTCGGATGGTCCACTGTGGTTGCTAAGGAAGAGGCAGGTGCCTAAAAAGTCTCACGTAAGATCAGACACACACTATCCAGAGCCTTGAGACACCACCATAAAGAAGTGAAAGAGTTTAAAAGCCTACTATGTGTACCTAATTTAAGACTTGTCAGAACTCTCCACTGACTGAACAAGGTACAGAAGTTTGACAGTAAAATCACTAGGACACCGCAGTAGACATCTAAATCTGTGGTGGCCTTCAGAGATGATGTGAATAGAAACCCTTTCACCTGTTTATCCTCTCAAGAGAGGCATCTTTTCACTCCTCTGAGGTAAGGAAACAGAGAACTACACAGACGGCAGCTTGGAGAGGGTATCTGCTCCTGTTGCGTGACTTCTGGTGGGGAGGAGACCACCCTCTTTTTTTCAGAACATCACAGAACACAGCTTGATTTCTGTGAGCTGGGGCCAAAGTTTTCTTTCTTTTTTCTTCTCTCCCTGCTCCCCTCCTTCCTTCCCCCCACATGGTGTCTGCTTTCAAGATTGCTTCAATAGCCAGCATTGTAACATACAGAAATGGATTTCCACAAAATTAATTTCAGCACTTGGTTAGAAACTGATTATGCATCTTTGTAGTCCTAGAGATGAAGTTATTAAATAAGAACTCGGAGTGGAATGCAGCCAAGGTTCTTAGCAAGAGCGTTGCAGTGATTGCATAACACAGAGTATGGTAGGAGTAAGAGAAATGACAGAACATAATTATTTTATGCTGTTCATTAGTTTCTCCAAGTAATTAAAGAACACAGTGGCACAAGTTAAATTAAACTAGGCCTCTGAAAAAGGTGGCAAAACTACATGTTTGATAGAGCAGGATTCTGAGGTGAAAGGTATTTGAGCATCTCTTAATTATCACAAATCTATTTGAAATAAATCCATTCAATTGCAGTGAATTCTGTGAAAGAATCATTTAAAGTTCTTCAGATGTAGTAATGCAATATAGTTAATCAGAATTTAACAATTGCAGCAGTGGATATAACTTATGAAGTTATATACGTCATTATATTATAAAATAGACTGATAATTTTCCATCATATATTTAATAGAAAATATTTTTGCTCAAACATTATTTTCTGGGGGAAAACAATAGCAGTAGAAAAATGGGAGTGATAAGTTCCTTAATAAACTAAAAGTTCTGCATCATGCACAGTTTCTCATGATGCTCACTTAACACCGTGACCCAGAGCATTCCTGTTAACGTCATTTATTCCATCACAGGTGTTAGAAGATTGAGTTTGGTCTAAAAAACTATGGATTATTTTTCCAATCAGTATTTAATCTCCAGAAACTGCATTTATCAGTTAGAAAAAAAACATATGTATGTCTAGGTTTGTAACCCCAAGCACTTTCAGCTGAATGCAAAATAGAGAAAAGGTTTGGACTTTCAGGATGGATTAATTTATTCCCTTTTCTGTAATTCAGCAGTCCAGTGTGTAGGACCACCACTTGGAATCTGGAAGACAAAGGCTCAGTTTCCTAAACTACCTGATTTACACTAGGGACTTAAAACACACCCCAGGAGAGGACTTTTAAACATTGCAAACTAGATATATTAAAGGATTCATAATCTGTAATTTGTACAGCCCTGAGGATAAGCTAATTAGTTCAGACAGAAAAATGATCTGGTAAACAGCTGAGAGACCATTCTCTTTTTGAAGTTGGTTATATCTACAGATACAGATGAACGTGTTGTAGATTACTTGAGAGCAAGTATTCCTCATTCTCTTCTGCTAGTGCTATCTCCATATGTCCCATCTTCTAGCTGTGTGACATAAGTAGTTGGCTGTAATCACTCTCTTTTGGATATTTAAGTGTTTTATAGAAAGTCTAACTGCTTCAAGGGAAAGAATCATGAGACCGCCACGTACTCTGAATCATCTTGTGAATTTTGAAAAGCATAAACTACAGCGTCTGAGCAGAACTGAGCCATAAAAGTTTTGATGCCTTAAGGCAGGAAAAGGTAGCACTTCCCAGTGTGCAAAAATGTTTTGAAACTTATATTAGTTTTGGTATCCCACCTCCAATGCCTGTCCCATCCTAGATCCTTCAGTAGATGAGATGGAGAAATACGACTACTTACAAGTTTCCTGAATCTGTCTGCTCTTGAATTTATTCTGAAGGTTAGAAGATGCAGAACATAAAAAGAATGTATGGGAGAAAGTGATCTCTATAGGTAACTGAAGCACATTCCCACCAGAGGACTTGAACATCACGAACTATTTCTGGTGAAAGGATTTCATTTCTATTGCAGATTACATCTACACAATCCAATGGAGTGTTACTCAGAGAAATTCTTTTTCTCAAAACAAAATGGAGATATTGTATCAGACCTATACCCAAGCCATCAAACTCTGCTTCCAAGCTGGAGCAGCTTTATGCTGACTTCCTAGGCTGGTTTCAAGGCAAGTCTGCTGGCTCAGGCGTCTCTGAATCACAGTCCATACCAGGGTTGCTGAAGTGCCTTCAGATAACACAGATGCAAATGGTTTTCCTTCTTGACATCACAGCATCTAGAGTGGTGTCAATTCATGTGAATAACTGTAGGCCTCTAAGGTTTGGATTTCTATGTCTGTGTGAATTTTCCTACATTCTTTTTATATTCAGTGAAGAGAAATAGAAACTTTTATGGCCCAATTTATCTCACCCTACTGAAATAGTTCAGATGGCTTGCTAAAATATGCCTTTTTCTGTCCAGTTACTGTAAAGAGAGCATCTGTTCAGCAGCAGATGCTTATACTGTACTTAGGTGAGAAGAATCTCACCTTAGCTGTCTATCACTTGCTTCACAATCCTTGCATACCAAGAACACATCATTATACCAGTTGTGAGTGTCTGAACGCTCCACGCAGAATTCACTGATGCACTGGGCATTGAATAGCATAGGGGAAATTTGTAGATGTGAAAGAGTTAAAGTGACAGTCAGGCTTGAGATTGTGGGCTGATAATGCAAGAAAGCAACTAAAGAGCAGAACTGCAGAGAGAGGAAAAAGTGCGTATGTGCTGACATGCCTGTCCTGGCATAGCTTAGCTTAATCCACTCCACTTGCTTTTTTCACCCTATTCTTCAGTCCTCCCTTCCAGAAACAGATTTAGGTATCCCTTTATCTCTGTGAGACTGTACTTCAGTTACCTTCACTAGTAACTTATTCCATATGTCTCTTTCTCTGAGAGTGAAGCAATCCTGCCCAAGTCCCTGTTTGTTCATTGTTACCTAATATTTCAATTTAGTCCCTTAGTTTTCCCATTTAAGTAATAATAACAAAAGTCCACCCTTTGAGCTTACTTTATATATTCACTTATCTCCTTTTCTTAATACTGAAAATTTCAACCACACCACTTCCCAGTTTTTTCTTTTCCATGGGGAATAAGACCAGTTCCCACAGATTTTCTTCAATTTATAGATAAAAAAAAAGTACTTTTAAGAATAAAAATTAAAAAATACTTTTTTTTTTTCTTTATCACAGAAGAAGAACTTGATCCTGCAAAACACAGTCTTTAATCAGGTGACTAATCCAACTAACCCAATATAGCAGGCAAAGTGTAAGAGCTTCTGGATGATAACTTGGAGAACAGAGAAACAGGACATAGTCTCATGTCAGGTAGTCATAACACACATGGGCATCTCCAAGTCATGTCACCAGGAATAGATGGATTAGTATAATATAGGCAGGACCAGCAGGGAAGGAGAAAGGGAAGGTCTGATAAGCTTTGACATTTCTTCTTGGAATGAAAATGTGTTTTAAACATTTTTGGCATTAGCTCTGGTGTTAATGATAAAAAATCAAGTTTTCTTATCTAGAGAATTATAGTGAAATAATAAAGCACTGAGGTACCAGAATAAGTCTCTCTTCTTTTTTTCTTTTACAAAGTTTATATTTAATACAATTATTTTCATATACCTTCAAAAAGGATTAAAATTGAAGAGTTAAAACATGGAAAATGGGGGAGGAATAAGAAACTTTTTACTGCCTGAATCTCTTCTGTCTTACACTGATCTTTGGTTTACACTGGCATCTCTCCAGTGGGTTACTGATGATTTATACCTGCATTCGTGAACTTCAAGCCTGAGAACACGCTGCTGCTGTCATTAATACACTAGACTTGAATTCAGAAAATCTGACTAATTCCTGCTGTTGCCAAAAATGTCCTAAGAAAGAACAGCCTATGAAGAATGATGTTTCTGAAAGCAGATAGGTGATTTGGGGGCTTCACGATCATTTTCTAAGAAAGTGGCTTAGATACTTCCTCCAATCAATTTTCCTGGAAACAGAGTTCTTGGCTATATTCACAAAACTATCTATAGGTCTGTGTCTTCAGATGCAAAAACCAAAATTGAAATCTTCATGGACCACCTTTTCAACTACTCCTAAATTTGTTAGTACTGTAGGCCTGTTTCCTTCTTTTTAGCATGATATTTTACAACCACCTACAGTTCTCCATAAGAATCTGCCTCAACTTCATCTGTCCTCTCATCTCTTCCATGTTCAAATTTGCACCCCAAGACTTTCTGCCCAGTAAGGTTGAGTCCACTTAGTGTTCTCCAACATACTTGGAATATGAGGTTCTGCACAAAACATCGATGAAGATGATACTGCATTCCTAGGCTCTGCTATTAACGCATATCTCAGGGGTTAGTACACTTACGTGGGAAGTAGAAAGTCTGAATCTGACTTCCTTTTTAGATACAAGGACTTTGAACTTGATTTGCCCTGCTCTTTTTTTTTTTTTTTTTCTGGTTGAAACTGCTCCATTTTACATGGAACAATTAAGTATCAACAGGCTCCAAGACAGTGACCTGGTTTACTTCTAGCCCTTGCTCTACAAACTAGTTAATATAAAACAGGGAATTATTAATTAGAAAAAGAAATAAAACCCAGAACTATTTTTGTCCAGGTGAGTTCTGTAACCATTAAAAAAAAAGAAAAAAAGATGTTTTCTCTTGTTCTGACCTAATTAATATTGAAGTATTCCATGCAAAATACAGCTTGTTCCACAGGAAGGAAAGGCATCAGTCTTGCAGTATCTGGGTCATATCAAGATATCAAGTATTCTCCTAGAAAGTAGGTACAATGGATTTAGATTCCTGTAGGTAGTGTGAAAGAACAGATTCATTTCAGGCAAAAAAATAACTCCAAGACTCATATGTAAAATAGGGGCGGGGGGGAATAGGGGAGGGTGGGTGTCCTACAATCCTACAAACTCACTTTTTTGTGGCTGTACTTTGAAAGATAAAAATCTGAATAAGACCAAGATCCTCAACTGAGGAGATGATGCTTGTCAATCCCGAGCAGAAGGAGACCTTGGAGACCAGGGTAAGGTTGTAATGTCACTGGAGGAGGGAAGTATAAAACATAACCTGGTTTTAATATTTCCTAGAGGTCATATTGGGTAGTCACAAGCTAGGGTATCTCAGATGTTAGAGGCTATTGAGGGTGCTTAGATACTAGAGGTGATATATATTACATATATAACCTCCCAATGGAATTTACAGCCTCTGCAAGTCACATCAGCTTCCCACACAATGAAGAGAAAAAAATAAGCACCTGAAAATGGAATTCAGAAAAACCAGAACTCTGAGTGAAGAAGTGCCTGTAGTCAAAAAGGAAACCCTTAGGAGAAGATGAGGATTACTTCAGCGGTAAATCCTTCCATGGAAAAAGAAAACAAACCACTTTCCCTTCATAGTAAATAACTCGGCACACAGAGCTCTCTGACATTAGATTAGATAGCTCAGAGTCAAATCTGACTTAAAGGATTTGAACCTACAGAACATACCTTCACAGTCTAAATCTTCAAACAATAAAACAAACTGAGTTGTAGTTCTTGCTGAAACTTGCCTAAAATAACATCTAAGAGAGAGAAGGAGAAAATAAGTCTACTGGAAGCAACTGATACTTTCTTGAGAGGCAGATTTAAACCTCTACTTTAGTACATACTTAAATACTTCGTAAGAGGTGAACAAGTTTCAACGAAAACAGGTTCATGCCTCAGATGATGTTCTAGACCAAGGGACAGGACATCTCTGAGAGGAGGAGGTCGACTCCAAGTCCTGCTTGTAGCAGTATGTGATGTGGATGGACAACTCCACACCCTGCCTGAGCCACCTTGTCATTTAGCCGTCCAATGTAGGGGTGTCCTGCCTGGACCGTGGCTCGGCATCTCCACACCTTCAAGGCGCGCACCCTTAGGAGTTTACCGTGAACACCTATTGTAGAGAAGAATGAATTGCCTGCAGGGGTTACTTATTTCTTCCATTTCAGTATGGAGAAACCTGGGATGTGCAGTCGAGGATCCTAGAAAATTTCTTCCTTAAGCTCTCTGCATCCTATAAAATAAGGATGATGCTTTGTCCTACCTTTGCCTCCTCCGGCTTAAGTTCTTTCTACCCTGTACTACCCAGCAGTAGCCTTGTGGTATTTCCCAAGCTTGAGGCTTATGACAGCTATTTGCTATTGTAATAACAATATTAACAATACGATCATGTCCTCGAATCAGTAATTCTCTCCATTTCCCACTAGTTTAGGCTGCCTGTGAGGCCTAAGTCATATAATTAACAAATTTTCTATCAGAGCTTTTACCTAATTTGGCAACAGCTGTTAAAATGTGATTATGTGCTGTGAGCTGGCTCTGTTATAAAATGGCTCTATAATGTTTTTATGGAAAAAATCTTAGTTTACTTTTCTTGATTTCATTGTACTATGATTTATATTTAACACCTCTGTTTTCCATTGTCAGCAAGACCCAGTACTTCCAAATGTTCATTTTACTGATCAGAATTCTATGAACAGTACAAAAAGCTCACAAGCTGGTATTCATTACTAGAAGTATAGAATTTTAAGATTAAATTTATAGTTTAATAACTCCCTGATATTTTCATCAGGAATGTGTTCACTGTTGGATATCCAGTTAGTTTTTTAAATTTAACCCAGGCATCAGAAATTACTGCTTGCTTTTCTGAACTTAATCTGATTTATAAACTACAGAGGATACACACACACACACGTCCGCACTCTCTATCATCTTCCACAAAGTGCAAATGATATGTGACATGACATTGCACAGCCTGTTGCTTTAAATTAATATTGTCAAACCCTAAGAGTTCAAAGTGATGGTTTACAGGAATTCCAGTAACACATATAGCGTATTGTTTCTTTGACTTCTGTTTCTGAGCTCACAGTTTCAAGCCTTTCTCAGTGAAGGAGAAAATAAGAAGGATGTTCCCTACCATCGAACGAAGTAATCAACAGCAATGTCTTCTCACTGACAATAATAACTTGGACTACATAATACAATACTTCATGCTCCAAGATACACATGTTCATACATGCATACATAAATATAAACATATACATACATGTCTACCTTTGAACCTGTTAACCAGCTCCACACTGAAGGAAATAGTCCTATAAATAAAACATTTTCATCTAGTATAAATATAAGTAGCTGTGCTGAATCCAACAGATCTATATCAGATGACAATAAATAAAAATTTGGTCCAAATCTTCTGAGTTTGACTTACACACTGTAGTAGTCTCTCTTGTTATGTCAGCTGCTAGGTTTCGATTCATGTAAATAATGACTAATTTTATGATACCGTGATGAAAATATTTGGGGTTGAATACTGTTTAATTTTTGTAAACCTGAGGGGACAAAGAGCAATACCTACTCATGTTTCTCTTCAAGTGCATGTTCTTAGTAATGAAGTAGGATGGATTGAATCAGTGTACAAGTAATGGAAGTGAACAGTATCAATAGAATAATCAGTGTATGAACAGCTGGGTTAAGCACATTTGTTAAACAGCTGAGGAAATTGGTGTAAAGCTCTATAAAAGAAAAAAATAAATTTTCTTTCAAAATATAAGAAAAATTATGTTGTGACGGAAAAAAATGATTGACTTAAAAAACCACTGCTTTTTTATTTAGATTTTAGAATATAATTTAACATCTAAATACATTTTGGAAAAAAAAAAAAGGTTAAAATGTCAACAAAAAAAATGCCAAAATCCAGCCCAAAAAACAACCTTTGCCTTCTTTTCATTCTCAAGTACATTCATTTCTGAGGCTGAGACCAATTCTCTTTTTTTTGTCAGATATAAATATTTTATTGCAAGACTTCATTTTGTTCAGCTGCTGATGCCTGTAAAATTGTGTTGTTTCTCCTGCAGACTACAGGCATAAGGATTTCAAGAGAGATCTCATGTGACATATGGTAAATACAGTATTTACCAAAACCATGTAGTTTCCCTGATGTAAACCTAGATGCAGAACTGAGTTGGAATCGGTGAATGGTTTGGATTTGACAAAAATTCTGAGAGGGTTTGATTCCAGGCTGAGTGAAGAATCAGTTACTCACAGAGCCATATTGCCTGTGACCTGGGCATAGGTCAACTTCATTTAAAGATCTATTTGCTTGAATTCATATAATTAAGATCCATACCATTTGCCTACGCACGGACATTAAGGTTTGTAAGCTAGGAAGACAAGGCTCAATAATTACTGTCTTTAATTACCTACCTGGAGAAGGCTTTAAACACCATGAGGATCAGTATTTAGGGTTCATGGATGCTTTTAGCAGACCAACAGCGAGCCTTGTCAGCAAGCTATATTTATCAATGTGGCTCATTGAAGTTGATAGCAGTGTTTTATTTCAGTTACATGCAGGTATAAATAACTATCCAAGAGGAATCTGGGCCAGCAAGTTTCAAGCTGTATTTCTCTTCCTCTCCTCAAGATGAAATCCTCAAACATATGTTTCCCAATCAGGATCATATTCTTTTACAACTTTAGACTCGACATGTTTCACTAATTCCAGTCAATCTGTTTTAGACTTTTTCTTCATTTGTCTGGAAAGCATCCAATATACCACATGTTTTCTCTTTCATCTGCATCAGTTATTCTTATGCTAAGTGGAGATATGAAAAGCACAGAGAAGTTCCCAATATCACTTACTCCTTTGCACAGTCTTTTACCCTCCCACACTGCCTGCTGTGTTCAAAATCCCCTGTCTTCAGTTACACAGTTAGTTAAATAGGTTTCCTTTAATCTTAAACTATTTCAAATGTAAATCTTGAAGGGCATGATATTGAACCCATTGAAGTCATTCCAATGTGTAAAGATGGCCCAGCTATAGAAAAATTGTCACCAGGGGAACTCTGACGCAGTGGGGGAGATGAAGACATTGAGCTATAGACTAGATAAAGAAGACAGTATTTCCCGAGTGACTGTGCTCAAATATAGATGGCAATGTTGTACTTCTTCTGCCACTGGTGGATGTCAGAAACGCAATCTCTATGAGACCAGAAACTTGACTTTATCGTTATGTCATTCTTTGTCAGACTGATCGACAATGAGATTATTTTTAAAGGTCTCAGGGGGCTGTAAGCAATGCACTAAAGATCTTTTGCCCCTACTTTTCTCACAAAGCTTTCTGTGAAGATTCCCCATTGCCATTTGCCTTAGACCTGGTATAATGGCACTCTCTGCCTTTTGTCTTGCACACAGAGATTAAATATGGGGAGTAAATGAATGGGGCTGTATAATCTGGAGATGCAACCCGGTGAATATTTCCTTGGAGGTTGTTGTAAACCAAAAAACATCAAAACCCCCAAACCTTAGAGCTGGCACAGATTATTGTTTTTAGTTCCCCCAGTCCTAGCCTGTCTTGTTGTAACACCACAGAAAAGTAGAAAGTATGCTAAGGACCAGTATGGTTATATAGGTCAACTGAGATTTTAGGTATCACAAAATCAGAAAGAAAATGAAACTAAGGATTCACTGTTAAGGAAGGGCATAAAGGAGTGAAAAAACACGCAAGAATAGAATCAGGAAGACAGACATTCACAGTGAGTTTGAGAGGTGTGGAAAAGCAAGCTAGAAAGATTGGGCGGATACACCAGAATTCAGGTAAAAGAAAAGGTTTGTCCACTACCTTGCACAGAAAGTGAACAAAGACTGGATACTAAAGACAAGGCTGAAATATTCACTGTCTCCATCATGTCAAAATTCACAGAAAAAGCACAGGAAGCAAAAGGATTAAGCTGAATGGTTACATGGGGCAGTTACAAAATTCATTGCCATACATGATTTACTGTGTACTTGTATCTCTGGATTTCCATAATTTCGTTTTCTAGATTTCAAATAGGATTATCATAATTATGTTAGCTAAGTTATTCAGCAAAACCGGTAGTTTCAACATCAAACACTAATCTGTCTTTCCAAAATCGAATAGTAATGCCTTCCTATAGAAAAAGACAAGATCCAGTTGACATGAAAGGCATTGTCAGAGTACTGCTGGTTTCTCTAAATGACATGAACTTCTGGACTTATTAAGAACCATCAAACGTTTTGCAGAACCTTGACATATGTATCTAGATCTGAATTTTATACACAAAAAAGTTTCAAATCACCAGTTAGACTGGAAATTGTGGCATAACATTTGAGGTACTGTTTTTGCCTTCTGCTATGTGTATCTTAAAATTCACATTTTTAATTTTTTTCTTCACCATTATAAAGGCAAGTGTGACAAATACATAGGTAAACATTAATATTTTTGTATAGTAAACTGATTCTGGGACTAGTGACCTAGGAGAAAGTAATGTACATTATGAAACACAGTATTTTCTGAAGAACAGACACTGCTGCTGCCATCTTGAAAAATGTAGAAATTTTCAATGGTCCTTTCAGTAATTAATGCCACTTACCAGAGTTCTATGGTAATATTAAGGTTCCAGACATTTAGCTTGTTTTTAATTTTTAGTCCCGTGAAACAGTTTCACATATTTTCCAACCTAAAATAATAAAAGCCTAAAGCAAACACTTGGCTGTATTATATAACTGATAATACATAGATGTGTTTAACAAGAATTTTAAGCAACTGGAGTTATTCATATCCTTTTACTCCTGCTCTTTAGCTAGCTTAACTCCAGAGTGAAAAGCAAGATTTTGAACCACTGATTCACAGTTGATGGATTTGCTCTCCACATTTTGTTATGTTATGCTAGATTTGGAAATAGAAACCTTGCAAGCAAAATAATTTCATATCACTGTTAGGACTCTCATATACCTCTTTCCCACAGCTTTGATGGCATTGTTTTCAGTTAATGGCATGCAATAAATATTTTGTGAAATATAGAACATTTCTGTGGTTTTATTAAGGGATATTTTAAAAATATACAGCTCCACAGCATTTCCTGAAGGATTTAACCTTGATTCCCTTTAATGAACAAGTAATGCTTATCACAAACCTGAAATGTATTACTGTAAATTTTCCAGTGGTTATAAAACACCTTTTTTCCAGACACTTGCTTTAAAGCACTATTGCAAAGAAACATGTCCTGGACCCTGTATTTGCTTATAGAAAGCTGGAAGCCAGCATATTACTCTGGTCACCATTTTTTACCCTCAAATCTGGTAGTTAAAAAAAAAAAAAATATTCTGAATAGAAACAAAGTTGACCATTCATTTCCATATAACCAACTAAGTTTAAAAGAATAACAATTCAAAAATATATTTTAGAGAAAAAAAGAAAAGAAAAGGAAAAAAACCACATAAGTTCTTGTTCTTGGTATAGCAAATGCTTTCCTCTAATCCTAGAATGTAGAGACGAGTCTAAATCGTAGAGTCATGTTAGGCCAGAAGGAACTTCCAAAGTTCATCTGATCCAACCCCTTGCTCAGAGAAGGTCTAGTTAAAGCAGGTGCTCGGGACCTTGTGCTGTTAAGTGTTGAATATCTCAAAGTAGAGAGTCTGCACAGACTCTGCCCCTTTTCTACTGTTTCAGCATCTTCCTCATTAACAATAAAATAAAATAAAATAAAATAAAATCCTAGCATCTAAGAGGAATTTCTGTTTTGCAACTTGTATTCTTTGTCCCTCATCCTTCCATCGTGGACCTCTAGGATTCTGTACATCATCCCATTAGGTACTTTTAGACTTCTTGTCTTAAGATTGAATAAACCACTTCCCTCCTTAGAGGTCACGTGTTTCACTACGTGTTTCACTTTTGTGTTAAAGCCTGTTATAAATAATGAGAAGTATAAACCCTGCTTATATGAGTTTTAGTGCAAGGAGGAAGCAAACAGGAACTTTCAGCATCTGTAATTTACACCTAATTAAATTAGCCTCTTTCCTTGGGTCATGAACTCATCCTAAGACTGCCTGTAGTTCAGAAGTCCTTAGGATGATACAAGATTCATGATCCTTGGTCTTCTGTGTAGCCAGACCCGGAAGCCTACAACTCCAGTTCTGATACTTTTTGGAAAATAAAATAAAACTGTGATAGAAGAGCATTAATAAATTAATTAGGGGGGGGGGAAATCATAAAAATAACCCACAACAACAAACTTCTAAAATAAAAATGCAGTTATAAGTAAAAGCTCATTCTCTACACTTTTTTAACTAAAACTCAACAACTGTGAAACTTCAAAACCTGCTGAGAAAAGCATGTTGCACATACTAAAAGTTTGAACTTCCAGTTAGGAAATGTAATTCTCTCCCAGGCATTCCTATTGATGAACCAATACTGCTATGAAAGGTTAGAACTCAGCAGAAGTCAGGATTGTGCTGCTGTCCTTTGCTACAGGTGTTTCCATGGGGAGTTGGTATGAACCCAGTCTGTTTTTGCTATGCCATACATAAGGCTTTTTTATTTCAGACCATGTCTAGATGAGACTTGTAAATCTCTTCTTTCATATTTCCCTTTATTTTCTGCAGAAGTGAAGCTGTACGGTCAGTATCAACACAACTGTAATCTCAGTGATTGGTTGTTGGCTATTTCATGTTCTTTTGCTAACCGACAAAGCAACCTGCAATAAATAGATTATTCAGACCACAAAGTTTCTATAGTTAGTTACTGAAAATAGAATTGTTTTAATAAGTTCTTATCTGAGTCTTTTTGTAGTGTCATAATAACAGAAACAAATACATGGTGGACAACCAGATGATCATTTTATTTACAATTTTCCTTTAAAAATTGGAAATTTCACAGAGAAGTTGCATCATGAACTGATCTTTTTTAACAAGAAGTATAATCTTCCTGGAATATGCTTTCAGGTTCTTGGGTTCATGAGCCTATGAGGAAAATGCACAAGAAAGTTTAAAAAGAGATTTTGGAAAGACCTGGTGCAAAGAGGTAAAATGTCAGAAAAATCAATGCAGATAAATTAATTTACAGCAGCAGCAGATCTGGTCAGAATTATTTCCTACAAGAATTCCAGTAAATTTTTAAAGATCAAATTACTCTGTTCTCCTGGAATTGTATGGAAAATGTTGTGACATCTAGAGAAATTTCTTGGAGAGATTTTCAGTATTTTCTGGTTTTGGATAGGCTATGAAGCTCATAAAAACAGTCCCTCCAAGCCAAACATAGTAAATATAGAAATACAAACACATAGCTGATCTTCATTTTCTTCATCCTCAATGAAAAAGTTACAGCTCAATTGACTCTGAGTTCTGATTCATTTCTTTATACTGAAAATGTTATCTGTCCATGTGTTGAACATATATTCTTGAAATATATATTATATACTATATGTTTGAAGAAGAGATCAAAGAAGTTCAGGTTTAGTAAATAATTAACTACTCAAACAAGAGACATGTGATCATAAGAGTTAAGATTTCTCATTAATTTGGCCCCTGGTTTAAAAACCTTGCACTGAAATTGTAGGCTCACTGAAGCCAATGGGACTGTTGCCACTGTTTTCCATAGCTCCAGGATTTCAAAATTCCTTTGAATATATCTTGTAAAATATTCCATTATAAACTATTTCTATCAGCTTGAAATTCTACCTTCTTTATTATGATATGGTCATTACTATCTTTTGCATGGGCTTCAGACTGTCTTTGGAATAAATGTTCAGAATTACCTTCTGTTGCTCCTTGTTAGGTAACATGACAATAACCGATTTTTCCCACTGGCTGCTCTCCATGCATTAAATAAGTTGTGTTGCAATAGAACAATTGGAAATAAAGCCCAGTATTTTCCAAGAACCTAGGGGAAGCAGTATTCAGCCTTCCTTTGGAATTCAACAGCAATTGTACACCTAATTCCTTTAGGCTTTTTTGACTATTTTATGCTTCTAGTTGGTAAGAAAGTTTCTTGGCCTCCTTTATAACAAGATATTCTATAAATCCAAGTGTACCTTCCACTGCAAAGGAGTTCTTCCCTTCTTGTTTTCCAAGTTCCTTAATTTCATCCACATGCCTCTCACCAGTGTCTGTAGCCAGACTGAGGAGTGCAATGTGTATCCAAAAATATTTCTAGGAACAATTGCAGAGCCTATCAGGCTTTAATACTTGATGGGCCATCAGCTGTTCTCTGCAATTGTTTGCTTATTTTTTAATTTTAACAAGATACAGAGAGGCTCAAAGCTGAGGTTACAGTGTGTAAAGTTTAACTCTTTCTCTCCTTTTTTTATTTCACATTGTTTTTACGAGTCATTCCATAGCATCTGTAAGACAGGATCTTAGCCCTGGATTTCTGCAGTCAACCATTCCCTGAAGCACTCTAAATTCAGTAATGCTTACGTACACGAAAAGGTTAGAACAATATTGTAACATCAGGGCCCTGTAGTCTGCTAGGTCTTTCCTATTCTGTTCCTGATTGGTACAGCAAGTTGCTCTTCACTGCAGATGGTAGTGACAAAACCCTCCAGTGGAGCAGCTTTCTGTCAAAAAGCTCTGTTCCATCAAAATAGAAATGTTCTGTGAAAATGCTTCAATTCTGAATTTATTTTGTCCAAAGGGAAAAATGGAGAAAGGGATGCAGTGAAGAAGGGGCAGGCCTGCAGTCTGCTCCTCCTTGCCTTAATATTATCTTTTTTTTTTTTTTTTGAACCAGTGACAATATACTCTTGGGTATAAAACCAGTATCAGGAGCAGGAACCCATATGTGGTGTGCTCCACTTAGCCAAGAGGTCTAACCATTAAGTGGTCGAAGAGGCTCATGATCCCTCTGGCCCCAGGATCCTTTTGGCTGTGGCATTTGCTTCAGTGGTCTGGCTTCAGCAAAGGGTAGAGAGGACACGGGCTCTGCTGCGGCATTTGGGCACTTGCCTGGGAAACAGTAACTGTAGCTCTGCACAACTTTAAGTGAATTTATACAGTCTGAATCTTGCTCCTTAAGCAATTTCAATAATCCTTCCTCATAAGAAGCACATGAGCTCAACTCTTAGATATTTAATTTAGCCATGCATAAAACTGAATAAAATCCTTCCCCCAGACTAAAATGTCATTTAGTGGCAAGATATTTTGCAAATTGACCAAAAAAAAAAAAAAAAAAAAAGGTAATCCTTGCTCTCCTGTAGCATTAGCTTGTGCTGGAGTTGCAATTACATATAGACTTTCACAGGTCCAAGTAAGAAATAAAAAATTACCTTTGTTTTTGCTTGATGTTATTTTGATACATAACTGAAAAAAATGAATAACCAATGTCTCAGCTAAATATGGTTTGTTCCAGGTCAATTAAAAGTAAAGTAATTTTATCCTTCATCTACAATGTCAAATATATATATGTATATATATGTTTCACACTGTAATCTATTAATCCGTGGCTCTCATGCATTTTAGCATAAAGAGAATTGTTCACACATAATTTTTTTTAGTGTATTTTTTTCTAATAATTGGAACATTGTTGCATTGTTAGGACAAAAAGTCTGATTAAAACAAACATATGGGATACCCAGAGCAGATTAATTAACCAGAGATCACTGAATAGAAATACTATGCACCTCCAGTTCTAAATTACTAACAGCATGTGTTTAGCAGAAATTTAAAAAACATGTCTATACTCTTGCTTACACTGATCCATGAACTATAGTCAACTGCCTGGTTATCTTGGGATAATATTGATGTCCTATACATTTTTTGGCATGTTAAAATCTCATTTGTAGTGACTTGAAATTGAATCAAGCATGTCGAAGGGAACTTGAGTGCCTGTATCGTATTTCCCAAAGTTTAAGAGAGCAAACAACATTCTCTTTTTAAGCTTAATTAATATAGTTCTCCACTAAATGCCTCCTGGTCATTGAAAACCTCTTCCCCAAAACATACACTTTTATAATAAGCTGAGTAAGAGCAGATACTGAGAGCAAAGATTTTAAAAGGATCTAAAAAAAATGTGAATGTGTGAACTCTAAAAAAAAAAAGGTGCATAGGAGGTAGATTCTGCCTTAAATTTCTGTTAGTTTTTGGTTTTGTTTGGTTTTGGTTTTTTTTAAGGGGAAAAAAAAGGAGGTGGGGACACATTCTGTCCCAAACCAAAATAAATGCGTAAAAAGCTGATGACATCCAAGATGATCAGATGTTGCTGATTATCCTCCCCTCTCAAGATTCAGGAAAAAAGGAGGACTCAACCATTTTGTCTTTGCAGGCATCATTTCAATCCGCCAAAATGTTAGAGATATTACAATTCAAGCAGTAAAACTCTGCAAATTTTCTGTCAAGCCCAAAAACATTGATGCATGTTGCAAGGAGCAGTCAGTCCCTCCAAAGGCTTCCCTTAACGAGGAGGGAGGGCTCTGTCAAATCAAAAAGGTTGATCATGCCTTTATAAGGGGAAAACAGTGTTAGGAAGATATGTTCTAAATATCAAGAAGTCCCACAGGAAATCCCTCCTGGGCATATCCCATGATTTTTCACCAGGTCAACAAGATATAATGGACTGTGATAGGATACTCTACTATTGAGGACAGAGGCATAAAGATGGACCAAAGCTATCTGATTTTAGTGTCCTGATTTCAGTTTATCTTTAAATTAGAGACACATGACCTCTGTGTGAGTACCATAGACTTCTAATAATCAAAATTTTGGGGAACCATCATGTGAAAAAGCACAGGGAAATGAATCTTTTTTAAATTTTTTTTCTGTGACTACAGAACATAATATCCTAGTGTCAAGGTCTTATGTCAATGCCTTCTTTCAAAAGCTGCCATTGGTTTCTATATCATCTGTATTTAAAGCAGGAATTTTGCAAACACCTGGAAAAATAAATCATGGAATTGTAAAAATAAAGGTTTGAAATGAAATAAAAAAGAGACTGACCTAAACTACAGTGAACTATTTTTCCTTCCCCCACAAAAATGTAAGTGGGATTGGGATTTGAGTCTCCCAAAGCTCGTACAATCCCTCTTTACTGTTAAATTCTTTCATGCCTCAAAACTGCTCTAATATTGGTTGAACCTGTTTGAACTCCACACCCAACAGAGCCTTTGGGAGTCACTTGACTCAGCTCATATGAGTGACTATACCAAATAATTAGTCTGTTATTTTCCATCTACATCTTAAAAAAATCTACATTATGTCAAACAAAGATAAAATCAATTTCTCCTCTTTCTATGGCTTTTGCTCTGCGTACTCAGTTTTGCCTTGGACTACATCTCTGTGTGCAGACAAGAAGTGAATTTCCAGCCCTTGGAGGGTGGTGGTGACAGTGCACACTCATCAGACTTCAAACAACATGGAAAGGTAAATGTAGGTGTCTTTGGGATAACTGGCAACTGGATTATATTTTTTTCTCCCTAAATTTTGGTCATGACTCTCTTTCTTAATACAAGCAGTCTCAATACACTGCTAGAATTGCCCACTTGAGTAGCACTGCCCACTTAGGGAATACTTAAATGACTGAAGTTAAGCGTTAAAATAATAGTTTGCAGGATTAAAATGCCTTTTCTGAGTGTTCCACTATCACAATCCTGGAATACATAGAGCCTTCCATAAAAATCAATCCAAGTTTTGTTTTGTTTTGTTTTGAAATTACTCTGTAGCTTTCCAGCTCATTAGAATTGAATATACTGTGAAGACTTTTTTCCTTAATTCCTCTCTCCTAAATATATTTTCAAATGTAATTTTAAATTCCATAGCAGTTCAGAACAAAAGAAAAATGCATCACAGTCTTCCCTCTAGCTTTGATAAAAATTCAAACAATTAAAAAAAAAAGTCATATCCAATCTCCATATTTTGCTGTCACAGTCCTACATGCTTAAATCCCTGCAGTTGAATTCATTTGTTCATACTGACCATGGCTGTTTCAGGGAATTATTCACATGTACAAAATCTGGGGAGGCATAAATGACCCCGAAGACTAGAGCTGTTGTGTTGTGTGGGTGATGTGGAACATGGTGGTCTTGTACAATTCCTGTCAATGTTACAAGTAGAAATGACACAATATTTCCAATTTCCAGGTATAGTTCTTGAAGAAGGAGCACAGGTTGCGTCCGACAAGGTGACACAAAGTGGATGGAGAGAAAACAGATGTGCTTATAAGTAAACTGTGAAATATATGCGTTTTGTATCTGTATTTACATATACGTACATCAACAACTATGTTTATGTACAAATAACCAAATACATATGTATGTATAAACACACATACATTGATTTGTTATGCATTCAATATTTAAAAATGTATGATTTTGTACATACAAACATACAAAGCTGTTTCTTGTAGCAGTCAGCCACTGACAATCAGTAATGAAGGCATAAAACTTGACCTTTTATTGTTTTGTACTTATTTCTTTACTTTCTCCTAACACTTTTTTCCTTTGTTTTCTTTTTTTTTTTTTTCTAAAGATCTTTTATTCAAACATAGGCCGTCTGCTAGTATCTAAACAGGATAGAGACATTTACAAGTAAGTTGACCAATGTGCCAAATCAAATAACATTTATTTTACCAGGGGAGGGGAAAATGTCAGAAGTAGAGATCTGTTTTTACATTTAGAATATATTCAAAACGTTTGAAGGGAAGCAGAGTAATCTCCCACAGTTTTCTCTGAACAGAGCATACTGTGTCACCAGTAACACCACATCCAAAAGCAATAGTTTTACCTCTCTTTTCTTCCAATTTGCCCCCTCAGTTTTTCTCTTCCTTGAAATGGTCCATGGAGAAGCCAGAACAGTTATAAATCAGTGAGTTTGCAGCACACACTCAGATCAGCTGCGTACTGTCTTCCTCTGAGAGCACACAGTACATTGAGCACCTCTGAAAACCTATTTGCTTCCTTTGGTGCATCAGTAAAAGTTGAATTCCTTTGAAAATCAATCTGCCATGATAGGGATGCTTTGGAGGTTTTGACCCTAAGTGTATGGAATTGCAATAAAAACTTTACAAAGCAGCGATCACTAGCAAAGCTTGTTCATTCAGGAAAACTGCCCAGCAGCGTTAGGCCCTCGGTGTACATTTTCCATCTGAGCTTTTTTGGACAAGAATGTGCCCTGATATTCTCCAAAATATAAATTACAAGAACATTTGATGCTTTGTCCTTAAATTTGTTCTTTCTAAAACTACACACACACAAAAAAAGAAAAACATCCCAAAGTAACAACATTCCATTTTTTACAAAATTATTACTATTATTTTAAAAGGAGCAGTTATTTGAGAAAATCCTTTATACTGGTTTCATTTTTCAAGAAACATTCCAAAATATTTTGGGCATACTACCTTTTTTAGATTGTGTCTGCTAGGAACAAGTAGTTCTAGATGTAATCTAAAGTGAGTAACACATGCTCATCTGTGTTCAAGTATGTCCATAGCTGCATAAGTGAGGGGTGGCCCTATATGATAAAAGCACTATATTTCTTTATGTGTGTTGGAGAAGGGTCCTTTACTTCTATCTCATAAGGTATCTGCAACAAGGTATAATGATGGGATTTTTGAGAGAGACTTCTGTAGGTAAACGTGTTTTAACTCTTGGTATATTTACAGTAAGTGAATTTTACAGGTATTGGAGTCTTTCCCTCTTATATTACTTTGCTGCTAGCTAGTTTGGCTTCCACTTGCTTCTTGACTCTTTGTTTCCAGACAATTCAGTTATGACAGAGACAATCGCTCAAACTGATGAGCAGGAAGGTGTGGTGAACAAGCAGTGTGTTGGAGTTTAATAAAAAGTGTTACTGAGGGCAGATTAACTTAGAGATCAGAATTGCCCTCTTACGAGTTTTTATCCTCCAGTAACACACATCACATGCTATTGCCACAATGATTCATTATGAATAATTATTCATTATACTCATGACTTATTAAACCATATTATCTTGAGTATCTCTATTTCCTACTCCAGCTCCCTCCCAAACATTTCCCTGCCTTAATAGCTTGACTTTATGGCTCCATAGCCAACATCTCCAGGACTCATTACTATCTCTGTTAGTCTATGTAACTTTTAAAAGCATACATCTTTAAATTGCAGAAAAGTGATAAAAATCTAAAGAACATGATTAATGGAGGTGTTGGGGACTGAACCACACTGATTTCTTCTGCTTCCATGCACCTTTCTAATTTCGGTGCAAGGTTTCAGGAAACCCTTTGATAGGCACCCAGGTACCTGAAAGAAGCTTTTCTTAAAGTTTGGATTCTGCGTGGGTCTTGGTTGATTGGTTTCTTTCTGCTTTTCACTTTTTCAAGTACTTATTTGTCCTGCTCTGGTAATTTCTTATTCTATGATTTAATGTGCTGGTTTATTGGTTGAAAGACCTGCTTTGCTTTAATAGAAGTTTTTGGGTTTTTTTAATAATCAGGAATATAGAAAATTCAGCAGCTTATAATCATAATTTCACTTTTTTAATATTGCTTTCAGCATTCATGGAGCTTTCATTGAAGTTTATGTTAGTCTATAAATAAACTCATACAACCAGAACTCCTTACATTTGGTGATTTTACTTTTATCCAGGTAGCCTGAAGCTTTGCAGCCTTGTTTCCACAAGCTTACTGATGCAGGGCTGGGGCTTAGCTTGGCTGCAAAAATGCCAAGGTCCCTACAGGTGCTACTGCAAGCACTGCTGGCAATTAAGTGGGTGGCAATTTTCCTCCTTGTGTATGGCATAGCACCTTCCTTAGGATCGTACAAAAACCAGGAGGCATCCTACTGGCGGGTCCAGCTCTCAGACAAACTAGAAAATCTGAGTCCTGACAATCTAGCCTATTACACTTTTTGGAAGAAGGACTACCACACGTTATCTCATAATATTTCCCTATGAACTGAGCATCCTGACTCGATCACTTGATTCCTAGTTTCAACTTCTGCGTACTACAGACAGAATAATTATGCTAGTCTATATAAAATGCACACATGAATAAATGTTAAATATTGAAATTTTTTCTCAAATGTATGAGGAAATAAAGAATCAGAATTTTTCATATAATCAAATATTACTTTGGAAAAAAATCCAGCAAGTTCTTTAGGTACATGTGCAATGCCTAAGTACATCAAGCACTGAAATCAGTGGTCCTCTCCAATGATTAAATGTTAGCAATGTGCTGAGTCTGTATCAAGTTCAAAAGGTATGAGTCAAATCATGATTTGCTGACACTTGTATACACTATTGATCAGCTCACGTCTTGTGTGCTCAGCAAAAATGGTTTTCAGCTTGCCAGCTACTCAAAAGCTCACTTGACACAGGTTTGTGTGTTTCTGACGAGAAAGACACATTCTTTCGTGAGCTTTTTCATAATCTTTGCATCAGGAGCTCACAAAGTCCTACATTTTGCCCTTGTTGACTTACTTCACAGCTATGGCCTGTGGGTGCATTTCTGCCATCTAGTTTCATATTTTATTATATTTTCCACTTCTTTAAATTTCCCCTTTTCTTGATAAATACATTTTATAAATTAAATCAGCACGGTCTGACCCAGCACATATTAAAATGCCATTTGAATCACTTCCAAATTCAGGTGCTTATAAAAACAAATTTGAGGAGCAACCGTAATTCCAATCCCTCCTATGTTCTGTGGGCAATTTAAAATTATGGAAATACTTCCAACTTTATAGGCAATTTGAAATGGAAAGCAACCAGAGTTCTGGGCATGTGCTCTGTATATGGGGATTTTGCAAATAGAAATGCTTTTAAAAGTAATTTCCATGTGCACCCATTTACCTGGTTCTGTATATGTTCCAAATGAAAATTGCACATTTATATTTTAAAATTCAAAATATCGCCTTTATTGGACTTCTAGCCAATAAAGAGAACATCTGTACCATAACTGCAATCTGCCTGTTCAATTTGTACTAAATTTATGGATTATATAATGGATCTATATATTTACTATTCTTTCCATACAATAGAACACATTTTGCAGGGAGAGGAAGAGAGGAGGCTAAGCACTCATTGGTTCTGTAAGCAATAAAATATTATAATAAAACTTATAGTCCTCTACTTATGCCAATATATTGCTATAAGACAAGCATACAAAATCCTGACATATAGACAGATAAGTCTCTATATGTCATGAGTAGCTTTTCTTTGTTCTTTGCACACATGCATGTAATCTTGTTTGGTCAGATCGTTTTCCTGCCACAGTGAATCTGTTCTTTACAGCTGATTGCCATGGTACAAGAATTAGATTCAACTATGAATATCAATGGTAGAACTTCACTTTAACACTGCTGTTGTTTATTCCTACATTAAATGAGCAATTATTGTCCTAGGTTACACCCTAAGCACCCCTACAAAATATGAAAGCTTGTATAATCAAAAATTAGGAAACATTTCCTTTATAGTAAGAATAAATCTTTAGCGAACTAAGCCTATCCTTAGTCAATGTGGTTTATATAGATCTGTAGATTGTCGTAATGATAGCTGTCAGTGAGGATAAATGTTCCAGTTAATCAATAGGTGCAGCAAAGGCATATTAGATCATCTCAGCATGGACTTACCAGTGTAGAGTTACCCTTACATTTTCGGAAGTGTATAATCAATAACAGACAATTAAACAAAAAATGAATAAGAATTTAGTCCCTACCTTTCAATGAGGAAGCTGTGGTTGTACCTGCATATGAAAAGACATTGCAGAAAAGGTTAAAAGCTTGTGTTTGCAGGCTTTTGTCTGGTGCAAATAACTAGAGCTCCACTGATGGTTCCCATGTGCCAGGGGTCATCAGTAGAGGATATCAGCACTCACCAGCAGTTGGAGAAAAAAGCTGAGGCTCTGCTAAGTGAAGAACTAAAGCATTCATGGCAGTGGAGGGCTATGAAGTACCTTCCACACGACCAGGCAGAAATTTGGAAATGCAAAGGCTTATGATAATGCTGAGAATGTAGCACAGGGAAGAGTGGTTCAGATTTTTCAGGAACTAAGTAACCTGTTAGAAGATAAAGCATGGGATGCAGTTTTTGTCTAAACCAAAACACAGCTAAGGGGCTAAGGGGAAAAATTTAAACTGAACGTTACAGGGAGACCAAAGGTGCAGAGAGGCACAGAGTGCAGGATTATACATTTTTTAATGACGAAGATTAGAAGCTTTATTCTCAGGCAAAAGAGAGTCAGTAAAACTGTAAATGTTGAAGTCCTTGAAGGAAAACATGTTCAAAAGGCAGTTAAAAAAATCATAAAGAAAAATCAATCAAGGGCTAATAAATTTGAAGACATTTTCTCCCGCACAAGAAGTTTGTAAGCAATAAAAACTGGAGGTTAAAGGAATGCTTTAAAGGAATGCTTTTTAGAAGCAGCAGTTCATTTTCATCCTGTCTTTAAATTCTTCCCTAGGCATCCATCAGTGACTGCTGAGAGAATATGTGACTGGAAACACTATTGGCCTAACCAAGAACCGCTTTGATTAAGTTTTTAGGATCTTCATCTACAGCTGTAACAAATGCAGAACACCAGAGAGCTCAGCATCAAACAAGTATACTCCAAACCAGAATGTAAATAATTGTTAATATATATAACTCTGTGTTCCCATAGGTCAGAAACCTCCCTCTAAATTAAAGTGGTTTTGACCTAGTCATGCCTACTGTGAAATGTCTTATTTGATGCCAGACCTTCCAAACAGAGATTTTAGGGAGGTAGACAAAGGCTTCTGCCACTTACCTTCCCCAGAGAGCAGATCAGTGCCGTTGGTTTTTTGGCATTTTCAGTCAGTTAAACATTAATAATGCAATTTTGTGCATGACTTGTGTCATATAATATTAACTCACACACAAAGCACAGAGTGTATGGACTGTATGAGATGGAGCCTTGATCCTTATCTGTCAGAGAGGGTTAAAAGCCTAACTTTAGTACATGCAACCTGAATTCCTGTTACCATCTCACCATTCCCAGCATTTCTTTGTATGTCTGTGGCTCGGCTTCTTTCCTTCCAGCTCAGTACTCTGATCTGTGAAATGTTCAGAGGTTTGTATTCTTCTGTCACTACTGTTTCCTTTCTTGAATCAGAAACTAATGGACACAAGCTTAAACAGAAAGAAAGGATTTTATTTTTTTTAAATGGCATGCCATTTTCTCTTTATTTGTCAGCTTCTTCATTAGATATTCCATCACAACCTCAAAGTAGCTACTTATGTCCTCTGGGATAATGTCATTCAGCTAGTTGTGGAACCACCCAGCAATTTCATCATTCCAAAGTAATCTGGAATTTTTAAAAATAGGCTTTATTATTTGCTTATGATTTTACCCAGCTCTTTCCCAATCCTAATTTACAGTCAGTGTTTGCATTTCAAAAATGAATTCTCAAATGTGAATTAAGAACAAACTATTTGAAAAGCACACCAGTTATGGCTGTGGTATTCCCCGTTCCTCAAAGGCAAGTTCTGTTTCAGAATGCAGTAAACCACTGGACTGAGCTGCAGTGGTTTTGTTCCTTCTACTGGCTGCCCGTACACCATACAAAGCACCATACAAAGCTTACTGACTTCAATGGGGACAGTCCAGTGACTTCCAGGAATCTTTCACTAGGTTTATAAAAGGCAACTGGTCAGCACCATATTCAATCCTGCTGCCTGATTCTTGTATTAAGTCTTATCTTTGCCCATGAATATTGCCGTTTCTCAAAGCAATTAAGACAAAAGTAATTCAGACAGTCCTGTCAGTAAGATTGTTACCAATGTCTCGCTATGCCCTGAATACCTCTCCAGATCTCCAAGAATTCAGTGCATTTGCAGTTCACCCTACAAAGGAGTTAATCAAGAGTCCTGTATGTGGTGAAATAGAAAAAGTGAAAACGTAAGAAGTGACAAAAAGAACTGACTCAAGAAGCAGATATTAGCTTTAAAGTCAGATATAGTGTAACTCTTTGGGACACCTTTAGGTGCAATGAATCCGCTGAAGCTGCTAGCATCTCGGTGCTGACTCTAGAGGAAGACCAGATGATGAGTTAAGGCAAAATGACTAACATTTGAACACCTAAAATTAGGGTGAGTTAGATGCCACCTACATGCTTATGAAGGAAGTGTGAGACACGCTTATGAATTGTGAAAACCACAGTCGGACTAAAGATGGTAAGGTCTTGATGAAAGAAGGAGAAAGCAAGAAGGAACACTTCAGCGATTTACTCAACCACCCCGTCCCAGACAGCCCTGCTGTGCACGATGGGGATGATTCATTCAGTCAGCCCCAATGCCAAGGAAAACAGCTCTATGCAATCTGAAATGAAAATGGGCCGTCGTGACGTTGAGGAACAGCACATTTCCTGGGGTGGATAATGTCCATGCAAAACTACAGAGGCAGAAAGGAGACTTTAAGACATTTGGTAGATTATTCATCATTGTTTCTTTCAGAAGTGAGTTGGATGACTGCCTTTCAAATGCTGAAGCAAGAACAATCGTGTAGTGTGGATATTTGAAAAAAATATCCCAATGACTTGGGCATATAGTCCCACTGGATTTTGCTGAGATCTGAGTGCAGACTATTTATTTAATCACACCAGCAGAGGAAAACACAAGTCTACAAAGTAATGCAGCAAAAGAGCGTTTTTGGCACGATGGCCAGGAGCGGGCTGTCACTGAGGGAAGAAAGCTGGTCACGCAGCTTAGGAGAGAACACGCTGGGTAGTGACTGCATGGGATGAAAAGAGATAAACAGGAGATGCAAAGATTGCTGAGGAAGTTTAGAACAGCACTGGTCTGCCAGTGGATATTTATATCAGTATGCCAGTATTATACCACTATACCAATATTATAGGTTTATTAATATATCAAGACTCATATGAATACCAAGGGATAGATATATATATCTGCAGTAGCACAGAGAATGTCACCTCAGTTCAACAGTTAAGGTAATTGGCTTGATTGTCTTTGGTATCTTACTGCTTTTTGTAGACATAGAGGTGGAAAAGAAAATTTGTCAGCAGAATAGCAGGTGTATTGAACACATGCTGCTCAAACGGTCTTAAAGCTAGGTCCATGCTTCTGTACAAAATAAACACGTGCTTATGCAAGAGCCTGAACTGTATTGCAGAAATTGCTGCAGTAAGATTAACTCAATTAATGCCTGTGCAGACTTTGCTACAATTTACGCTGAGCTAAAACACATGTGACCTTGGGTCCAAACACCTGCAAACCTGTTTGCATTTTATTTAATGTATTTATTATGGGTTTATTCTATTTATTTTGATTGGGTGGCATTTGTTTTTGCACAGACCCCCAAGTATTTTAGAGGCAGGAGTAATATATACATAAATGTTTCATTATTATTACTATTGCTGTTACCAGTGTCTGTCGGTTCAGGAAGTGGTCTGGAGAACTTTCCCAGATGTTAAGCAGAGTTTATATCAATGAGAAATGAGCAGGAGAAATGGGATAGAACAAAAGTGACACGAAAGGAGCAGCTGCAGAAGTGAAGGGAAAAATATCAGAACTATCCAAGGAATAGATTTGACACCTTCTGAATCTGCAACAGACCTCTCTACCACAGGGGAGAGCAGCGTGATGGAGTGTGTAATTTAGCTCCTGCTTACTATCTTAAATTTTTAATGTCACCAGCCAATCTAAGCCTCATTAGCATTATTAGGGAGAAGGAGGAAATAAGGGGCACATATGTCAGCTTTAGAGGCAGTTCCTAAAGCTTCCACACATGATTTCTATTCTGCTGAAATATTATTTCTGCTGAACACATTCGAGCCAGCTGCTTCATTTGGAGTCCACGTCTAAGAGAAGGTCTTTTTCTAGCACTGGGAAGATCAGAAATTGAGTTAACTTGAAAGGATGATTGTCACTTAATAACACAGACAAGCCTTCACATAAAACTCAGTTTATGGGACTACAGCATGGTGAAATGAGAAAAGTGTGACTAGATACGTGGGAAAAGGAGAGGAGTATTTGGAGACATGGCTACAAAGCTAAGTCTTCTAACAAGCTTTTGGGGCCTGTGCTGTAGTTGATTATAGAGACATCTGCAACGTGCTTCCAGGGTTATTGTCAACGCACTTTGGAGACTAAAACTGGAGATTCTGTGTTCACCGTGACCGAGTCAGAAATTCAGGCACTTTTGTTGAACCTGAGTGAACAATTCAGCATTTTTCTGAAGTTAGTCTTTTTCTCCCATTCATTATTTTTTGCTTAGTCAGCTAATTTCCCTATATCTATTGCCTTCTACAATTTTTTGATGGCTGTGCAAACAAATCACAGTCATGGGCCAGGAAGGGATTCACAAATGTACTGAATTTGCATATGCTGTTAGTTTCAATGGAATATCTCATATGCTCAGCTTCATATTTTGATCCTTTGCTGGGTGAGGGCCACTGATTGTTAACATACTAAGCTTTGACTCTTTTTCCAGTGGGGTGATATTTGTACCATGTTATTCTGTGACCTAATCACACAGTAATGTTTTTGTTTTCTGACTTCAAAACCTGTTTCTGCCTTTATGAAAACTATTCATTTTTTAAATGAATTTTCTTTTGAGATTAAACAAATCTCTATTAACATCCTGTGATTTGGTTTGCATGAAAATCCACTTACAAACTCCCCAAGACACTGTCAAGAAAGTAGCTAAAAAAGTACAAGTAGCTACTTCCTTCTTACACCCTAATTTCTCCTCTGCTTACCAGAAATCCTCTAAAAAATGAAATAAACTCCTACAAAAACTGAAATTTGAGTGCTCTTTTAAAGTAGAGAAATGGATAATGCAAGAAACAGAAAAAAATAAGCTGAATTTAGTTGGATTTATCCATATCTTTTTAATCTGCATTTTTTCATACTTGGAAAACCACTTCCCTTTTGAATGCTTCCATAACATTAAGGCCAGAAACTTTCATCAACATTTTACAAGCATGACTGAAGCTAAACAGCATACTTTTACTGGATGGGATCAATCCTGTTATAACTTTAAGGAGATAAGTTTATTGCAGCTGAACATGTTGATGCAAAATTGCAATGAAAGGAGAAATAATTTGCATATTCTGCTCAGAGATGCATCAAAAAGGTGAGCCGGTTGGTGCTTGGGTTCAGAGCTGGATGTTCCCAAAGAATTTGGGGAACTGTTTGGTATTTTGAGTATTTGTCATGGAAGTTTTACCATTGATTTGAAGATGATTTTGTACAGTTATTCCTCTGCAAACCTTGAGTCATTTGGGTTGTGATTTTTACATGAAAGGAAGCATACAGAGTCAGATTAAATATTCATCTAGCCCAGTCTCCTGTTGCTGACATGTCAGACAGTGGACATATCGGGGGGGGACACAGTATGAACAGGGCTAAGATATAGTGACATTTTGTAGTTATGGTCCTCCAGCTTCCAGGGGTATCTCCCAGCTTCCAGGACTTTCTATGCCAGAAATTGTAACCTTGTGGTTTTGCAAACATTACAGAAACAAGTCCAAAATTTATAATGATTGAATCCAGCTTTTTTTTTTTTTTGTAAATACATTTCATGATCCCCCAAATTATCGGAAGTATGCACACAATTTTTTTAGATTTGATCATGGAAAGCATAGATATTTCTCTCTTGTGAGTTATCGTATGTCACAGGAATGCACTTCCTTGCAAGTGTCTGTATTTTCAAGTTTCTAGCAGAAGCTGAAGTACTTCAAATACATACAAAAAAAAAAAAAAGAATGTGTTGTTTGGAACAGTGCCCACCTTACTGCAAGAAGGAATTATCAGAAATCTCACTGGAAAACTTATTCTTATGAGATTATTTCCTCCATTTGTAATAAGATTCAGGTACTTCTTTGTACTTTTCTTAGATATTTCATACTTAAAGGACAAGATTACTCTTAGTTTAATAAGATTAAATTAGATTAATATATAAAGAAAAAAATAAAGGGATCAAAATTTATACTAAGGTACTATTCTACTGTTATTCATGAAGATTAATAAATTACATGCATACATCTCATGTTTTATATATAAACAGTGTGGACATCAGTCTGCTGTGATGAAAAGACATAGGTAGTATAGATGCATGTATCAGACATAGTTTAGTTTTTAACTCATGTTGTCATGCAAATGAATGTAGAACCTGTCTTTGCAAGCAGATGGGAGTCAAAATTCCCACCAAGTCCCTGATCCCAATCATCTGGAAAACAAATTCCCAGAATCCTCAGATCTCTCTCCAGATGCAGAGCAGAACTGTCAGCCAGTTAAACATGCATTGCTAGAAGTTTTTTCTTTTCCTACCTAGGTATAATTTTACATTTGATGATAACACACTGCAGAGATGAGAGGGTACAAGTCCCTGAGCCCTGATCATCTACCACTGTGGTACTTGGGGGCTTTTCCAACAGGCAGTAGCAACTCAGGCTCATGCGGTTCCTGATGATGTTATTAAAAAGAGCTGTAGGTGAAGATCAGAAATAATTCATTTAGTTATGCTATAACCAGTCCTACTGGAAGGCTTGGGTGTGCAAGGGCAGCAAGGCCATTATCTTAATCTATGTGGTTTAAGAAAGTAATTTCACAGCTAACCTTGGAAAACAGTATAGACCTTGTCGTCACTTCGTTTTCTTTTAGTGTAGGAGTGGGTGGCTATGTTTGTTGTGGAAAGCTTGTAAAATTAAACAGTGCAATTATTTTAATCTCTTAATATGTTTGGAATTACGGCTCATGGCTGTTCAAAACACTGTAGTCACTAGGGTTTGGATAACATATATGCCATAGAGTCAGCAAATGTCTACCATATGAGCAACAAATGTAGAATGATAAAATAAATTCAAAAGAAGGCTTTCCAACCCTGGATACCCAGGAGATAAGGGAAGCAAAAGTGACAGCTGTCTTCAGCAAGAGAAAGTGTACTCAAAAATTGTTTTTCAAAGGATTCCTCTAAGTACGGAAGATTTATTTTATCATGGGCATGCCAGAAATGCCATGATGTTAGAAAAAATATTAGGAGAGTTATCTGAGACTCAAAACTCCACCATACCATGAGTCAGTTATTAAAAAACAAATAAATGGCTACTTCAGTCCTCAAGCACACAAAGGAAAGTAGAGACAGTTTTTGCAGCATTTTCTCCTTTTCTCTAGGATGCATTAATTTTCTATATTAATGTACAAGTTAGATTAGAGCCAGATCATGACATCCATATTCACATTACAGAATAATTTACTCATTCCCATGCAGATTACTGGGAGTACTTCTGGATTAAAAAATTCCATTCTGCTTTGTGATTCAATAGAACATTAATTAAAAAAAATATTTTTCCTGGATAGATTTCTGAGCTTCACCAAAAAAAAAAAAAACCCCAACCAAAAAAACTCAAAAAATTTTAACACCTACCAAAACGAAAAAAGTTAACACAAAAGAAAAGAGGCAGTCACCACTTTTGTGAAAAGCAATAAATAATTTCCCAGAAAGTGCCACAAGACTTTTCAAAAGCTGGCAGGATCTTTCTTCTATTGGCCGTGGGTTTTGTATTTAGAAAGCAACAAAGAACAAACTGAACGTCACATCAAGCACTAAACAAGCAGCATCCAAGGGAAGCTAAAGATAGATCACCTTCTATAAATTTACAACACAGCAAGAGAGTACAAATTCCAGAAAAGAGCTGTTGAAATACAGCATTAAACTCCTTTATAAATCATTTTTAGTAGGGGTCTTACAGGTAATTAAGCAGAGGGAAAAGCCATAACAATTTGAATTAGATTTGGGACTATATTTTACAATCTATTGTGTAATTTCTTAGTCTACAAGAAAAATTTCTGCTTGAAATTTATATTCCAAGTGAGAATAATATAGTCTGTAAGTGAAAGATAGCAGGAATAACTTGATAAATGGAAGCAAAGCTATGATTGTTCTCCCTGAAGTTTAGGATAAAGTTTAAAAGATTAAATAAGAACAAAAATGTCTTTATTTTAATCTAACACACCAAGAAACATAAATCAGTAATGGCTGAGAAAAATTATATTGTAGATGATACTTGTTTAAAATATTGCTTATTTAATTCAGCAGCATACAGCCTCAGTCTCTTTAAGTAGTATAGACTTAGTAAACCATTCCCAAGGAGAGAGAAGAGAAGCTGAGACTCAAAGAAAGCAAGGAGAAAGCAAAGAAAAACTTATGACTGCAAGAAAGCTTTCTCAAAATAAGTGTTCATTTCATTTAAATATGAATAACCAAACTACTAGAGATTATCACATATCTGTAGTTTTTTACTCCTGTCTACCCTCATAGGAATTGAACATGTGTTGGAAAGTTATCTAGTCAACTCTGTGGGATCTTGTTTGGGAAGAGAAATTATAAATACTAGATATAATTGATGAGGACATGTCTGTTGTCTGTTCTGAAGGATTTAAGTAAAATATGACGAGATCAAATTACAAAGGAAGAATTCATTAGTATCCAACGCTAGAGAGTATAAACTGCTGTGTTTTACCAATGAATTAAAAAAGGAAAAAGGTGGGTTTGAAAAGAAAGTAATAAAGCTATTCAGAGATTATGACGGCTGTTCCTGAAGATGTGTTACATACATCTTGAATTTCATCTAACAAGGTTATTCTAATTTTAACTCAGTTCAGCTTAATGTTTTTTTTAATTGAATTTGGAATAATATTTTGCATTAATGGCATTTATGGGAAACTGGAAAATAACAATGGCATTCCCATCTGGAATGTCCTGTGCTGCTGATCCAACTGCATTCTGTCTGGGCTGTGATTTGTCTGTGTCTAACTAAGCAAAGACTTTTGCATATGAAGGACTTCAGGAAGCAGGAATTGAGATGCACCCAACAAATAAATTTTCAGCCGAAGCAGGTGGAAATGCTGGAGGACTTCAGAAATTCATCCACTAAAAAAAAGTTAGAAGCAGAGTTCAACAGTGTAATGAGGTCTGGGTTTGTAATGGTATCTTTCAAAAGACAGCGGTCATGTGGGGCCAAGAGGGAAAGGAGGACCCCAAACACACTGGGGGCTTGATGCAAGTTCTAAAGGCAGCTCCTAAAGACAGCTGAAGTCAACAGCAAGCCTTCCCGTGGTTTCAGTGGCCCCCAGATGTATATTTGAACTTTTGCGGGCCTACCAGGACTAAACCAAAGTTCTTGAGATTCAGTTAACATTCGCTCTGGCAAAAGTTGCTGTTAAATCCATTCAGCAACTAAAATGAGACCTTGTTAAAATTTCCTTGGCAAGTAACAAGTACACTGAAGCTGCTTTTTGAAACCATCGGCAACTGTAGTTCATAAGTATCACTTCCTAATGATATTTACTTGGAGATGAAAAGAGGGAAAGAATGACTGGGGCTGAATATTTGAGAAGACAATTTAAGTCTTAAAAAAGGAAGGAGGTAATTTTAAAATGTCATTGGCTTCTAAAATATATACATATGTATGTATATACACATACATATAAATATATTTAGTATGTATATATATACACATATGTATCTACATCTACATCTTCATATCTAAGATTATAAAAGCATTTTCCCAAATTGTAACAAGTTTCTTTTCTCTGAAAACAAACCATTAAGCACTCTGCAAGTGTGCCAATTGCTGCTTTAAATAAAACGAGAACGACTGACATTGTTTCCAGCCCGCCAAAATAAACCTACCCTGACTGCTGAGATGTAGACCAATGGGACATATGTGTGTGACAACCCCATTCCAGAGTAATCCAGCCACAATATTAAGGAGTAATTTGAGTAATAAAAAAGTTTCATTAACTGTAAATGAAAACACATTTTATGCCTGGAAGGCAATTTTGAGCTTTCTTCTTCTTCCTACCCCCTTCCTGTACCCTTCATTACAGTATAATCAATTAGGAATGAGCCTGAACCAAAGCTAGGATGCCAAGCGGCACTGAACGCTAAAGAAAATTTGAAATTGTGTATATCGACAGTCAGTGGATGATTACACATTTCTGCCAGAATTTTGATAAACCTGATTAAAGTGTGTTTTCACCAAAAGGTAAGTTTCACGTGTGTGAAATGGCTTTTTCACTTGACGCAATTGATTAGTAGTAGCTTTCTGTGTGATCCTCTACCCTTTCTCACTTGCAAAGTAATTTGATATATCTTTAATCTCCTGCATAATGGTTTCTGCTACAATATTTATTTCACATTTGTAGCTAGCCAGAATGCTATGGTCAGAAATCACAATTTGGCTGGAAAGTAACAATCATAGAATCATGGAATCATAGAATAGTTTGGGTTGGAAGGGATCTTTAAAGATCATCTAGCGCAACCCCCTGCTATGAGCAGGGACATCTTCAACTAGATCAGGTTGCTCAGAGCCCCGTCCAGCCTGACCTTGAATGTTTCCAGGGATGGGGCATCGACCACCTCTCTGGGCAACCTGTGCCAGTGCCTCACCACCCTCATTATAAAAAATTTCTTATATCTAGTCTCAATCTACCCTCTTCTGGTTTAAAACCATTAGCCCTTGTTCTATCACTACATGCCCTTGTAAAAAGTCTGTCCCCATCTTTTTTACAAGCCCCCTTTAGGTACTGGAAGGCTGCTGTAAGGTCTCCCCGGATCCTTCTCTTCTCCAGGCTGAACAACCCCAACTCTCTCAGCCTTTCCTCACAGGAGAGCTGTTCCAGCCCTCTGATCACTGTTGTGGCCTCCTCTGGACCCGCTCCAACAGGTCCATGTCTTTCCTGTGCTGAGGACCCCAGAGCTGGATGCAGTACTGCAGGGGGGTCTCACCAGAGCAGAGGAGAGGAGCAGAATCACCTCCCTCGACCTCCTGGTCACGCTGCTTTTGATGCAGCCCAGGATATGGTTAACTTTCTGGGTTGCGAGCTCACATTGCCGGCTCATGTCCAGCTTTTCACCCAGCAGTACCCCCAAGTCCTTCCTGGCAGGGCTGCTCTCAATCCCTTCATCCCCCAACCTGTATGGATACTGGGAGTTGCCCCAATCCAGGTGCAGGACCCTGCACTTGGCCTTGTTGAACCTCATGAATTTCACGCAGACCCATTTCTTGAGCTTGCCCAGGTCCCTCTGGATGGCATCCTGTCTCTCAGGCATGTCACCTGCACCACTCTAGCTTGGTGTCATCTGCAAACTTGCTGAGGGTGTGCTCCATCCCACTGTCTATGTCACTGATGAAGATATTAAACAGTACTAGTCCCAATATGGACCCCTGAGGGATACGACTTGTTGCTGATCTCCATGTGGACATTAAGACGTTGACCCTCTGGATGTGAGCATCCAGCCAATTCCTCATCCACTGAATAGTCCACCCATCAAACCCATATCTCTCCAATTTAGAGAGAAGAATGTTGTGGGGGACTGTGTCAAAGCCCTTCCAGAAGCCCAGACAGATGACATCAATAGCTCTTCCCTTGTCCACTGATGTCATCACTCCATCACAGAAGGCCACTAGGTTGGTCAGGCAGGACTTGCCCCTGGTGAAGCCATGCTGGCTGTCTCCAGTCACCTCCCTGTCATCCATGTGCCTTAGTGTAGTTTCTAGGAGGATCTGTTCCATGATCTTCCCAGGTACAGAGGTGAGGTTGACAGGTCGGTAGTTCCCAGGGTCCTCCTTTCTACCCTTCTTAAAAATGGTTGCAATGTTTCCCTTTTTCCAGTCACCAGGGACTTCACCTGACTGCCATAACTTTTCAAATATCACGGAGAGTGGCTTGGCAACTACATCAGCCAATCCCTCAGGACTCTGGAGTGCATCTTGTCAGGTCCCATAGACTTATGTATGTTCAGATTCCTCACAATGCATTAAGCTGTGATAAATTAATCACTTGGAAACTTGCAAACATGTCCTAAGGAACTTATGGTTGCCCCTTAGCATAATATTTCTTCCACTCTATCATTTTAATGGCCTTAGCCTCTCAGCACTACTGTGACAAAAGCAAAATCTCTTCTTGTTTTGTTTTTTTGTTTGTTTGTTTGTTTTTTTAATAAGGAAAGCTGAGGCACAGAGAGGAATGGTTACATAGGACATCTATGTCTGAAAAGGAAATTAAGGCTGAATCCTCTCAATCTTAGGTGTACTCATTAATTACTGAACAATCCTTCCTCTTGAGTTTTCAGCCACCGGTTTTTAGGCATTTGGGAGGGAAAGGAGGGAGAGGAATCTTATTACCATCAGGAATAAAGATGACCACATTCAGACAAAATAAGAATTGGCTGAGATCCTTGCTCAAACCTCAAAGCTCTTCTGAGGTTTGAGAAACTTTAGTACACTCCTTTTATTTTCTTCATCTTCCACAAGGGCACTTCCTGATACTGGCAGGGACAGAACAGTGAATACACTATGTGAAAAGCCGCGGTTTGAATAAATTTTGCCAAGCGTACAGACCTTTGGTGGTTTTGCTGTTTTGGGTTTTTTTTAATATTATTTTCATTAGGTTTCTATAAACAGAAAGGCAATATCAACAAAGTACACTCAGATATAGATATCTGAGCATCAGGCATAAAGAGTTCTGTGGTATGTGGACTAGACACAGAGCTCTCTGGGCTCCTGATTTGCAATCGAGCCCTTTGGGTGGACCTTAGTATTAAATGATGGCTTCAGGAAAGCTCTGGGGAGCCCTTGTTTTTAAGTGACATCACATACTTAAAACCTCGCATGATAGTAGTCAAACATATGGAAAAAATGTAGGATGGAAAGAAAGGAGGTACAAATTCACTACCAACAAAATCTTTCCATTCTACTTATGTTCTTTCAAAAATAAATTCTGACAGTCATAGAAATATCAAAACCACTTCTGGGATGTCTGGATCAATCAAACTTTGTTTATACATTTGTCACATTATTGGCAAAATATTTTTAAGAGTACATACAAGCAAGCACATCTGTATTGTCAATATCAGTTGTCTGGAAATTCAGAAATGAGAGGAGTATCTCCTTGTAATGTTCAAGTGAAATCATGCTTTATGAGCATAACATGTGACACCCAAGAAGCCCTCTAAACTGTCATGACAATTAAGTTCAGGTTTATGTAGTGAATTGTACTCTCTTTATTACTTTGAGGCTTTAAAAAAGTCATGCATGTGTTCAAGGGCTTTCAGAGTCACAGTGAGTTTTAGGGTGTATTTAACAGCTGCTTTTTTTTATCTAAGTCCACCTTTTAGTATCTATACATGATAATCACAAGCGAGAGTTTGTGATTGGAAGACCCTGGCAGTTTTTTGGTCTGGATGAAATGAGTTACTGCTATCACCCCACCATCCAGAAATCTCAGCAATTCAATAAGCACTAATTGAAATGGCAATTGATAATGTCAGCTCAAAGGTTGCAAAACAAATGAGCCTTAAACCTGAACTGGTCCCTTATCTCCAGAATTTAGATTTATATCCTGGAAATGCTTATTGACACAGAAATGCATTTGTTGGCAATTTCATTGGAAAAATTACTGGAAGTATATCATATAAAACTAGAAGTCATGAAGGTACTATAACGTATAATCTGACCTGGTGGGAAGGAAAGCAAAATGTCCAGATGCTATCTGTTATTTCAAGACAGGATTCATTTTCCCTAACTATAGATGTTTAGAATGTAAGCTTCTGGTTCTAAGCTAAGGTTTCAATTCAGGTGTCTAGTAATTGGCACCCAGTGCCATTTTTGATGACCCATGAAATCCTCTCTGGTGTCCAGCTGCTGCTCCAGAAGGTCACAGATTTTCTGTGAATCCTATGTCATTTTTGCCAGATGGTACACATGCCTGTTTGGGATGCCAGGGAGCATCTCAAATGGCAGTAGATACCAAAGTTGAAGCAAATGAATCACGCTCATGGTGACTAGACTCCTTTTGGGGGAGCAGAGATCTTTATTCAAGGAACCAGCCTCCCATCTTCTGCTGTAATGGTGAGGGGTTGCCCAAACGTAGATAAGCAGTGCCATTTGAGACACCTTACGATACCTGGCCTGGCCTCCAGCTGCCCTAGGATGGCAGGAGTCTCCCATAATTGATATCCCTTGGCAAATATCACGGACATCCCAAGGCACCTCAAATGGCACAGGATACCCATGTGCGGACAGCTGAAATAAGCCGATGTATCTCTGAATTTGGAACTATATCTCACCTTTAATGTTAGCCGAAGTGAATTCTGTCATTTATGTCATTACTTAGAAGTATCTTCTGGATGTATTCCGTGATTCAATACCAGGAATCCATGCAAAAGAGAAGACATCAGTTTTCCATACTGTGGGTCCAGCACTCCCACTCAGCTTTGAAACTGAGGATGTAGAAATGAGAATGATACTAGTACTTGTGGATCTCAGCAATTTAAGTTTCTAAACTTAACCTCAACCTTTCTATTGGGTTTTGGTGGTAGGGGAGGGGGGTCTACAAGGGTGGCTTCTGTAAGAAGCTGCTAGAAGCTTCCCCCATGTCCGACAGAGCCAATGCCAGCCGGCTCCAAGACGGACCCGCCACTGGCCAAGGCCGAGCCCATCACCGATGGTGGTAGTGCCTCTGGGAGAACAGTTTTCAGAAGGGGGGGAAAACTGCACAATCGCAACTTTGGCCAGAGAGAAGAGTGAGAACATGTGAGAGCACCAGCCCTGCAGACCCCCAGGTCAGTGAGAAGGAGGGGGAGGAGATGCTCCAGGCGCTGGAGCAGAGATTCCCCTGCAGCCCGTGGGGAAGACCATGGTGAGGCAGGCTGTCCCCCTGCAGCCCAGGGAGGTCCACGGTGGAGCAGATCTCCACCTGCAGCCCGGGAACAGAGGACCCCATGCTGGAGCAGTGGGATGCCCGAAGGAGGCTGTGACCCCATGGGAAGCCCACACTGGAGCAGGCTCCTGGCAGGACCTGTGGCCCCGTGGAGAGAGGAGCCCACGCTGGAGCAGGTTTGCTGGCAGGACTTGTGACCCCGTGGAAGGGACCCACGCTGGAGCAGTCTGTGCCTGAAGGACTGCAGCCCGGGGAAGGGACCCATGCTGGAGCAGTTTGTGAAGAACTGCAGCCCATGGGAAGGACCCACGTTGGAGAAGTTCATGGAGGACTGTCTCCCGTGGGAGGGACCCCATGGTGGAGCAGGGGAAGAGTGAGGAGTCCTCGCGCGAGGAGGAAGGAGCAGCAGAGACAACGTGTGATGAACTGATCCCAACCCCCATTCCCCATCCCCCTGCGCTGCTTGGGGGGAGGTGGTAGAGGAAACCGGGAGTGGAGTTGAGCCTGGGAAGAAGGGAAGGGTGGGGGGAAGCTGTTTTACAATTTGTTCTTATTTCTCATTATCCTACTTTGCTGTTAATTGGCAATAAATTAAACTTATTTCCCCAAGTCGAGTCTGTTTTGCCTGTGATGGTCATTGGTGAATGATCTCTCCCTGTCCTTATCTTGACCCATGAGCTTTTCATTATATTTTCTCTCCCCTGTCCAGCTGAGGAGGGCAGTGATAGAACGGCTTTGGTGGGCACCTGGCATCCAGCCAGGGTCAACCCACCACAACCTCTAATCTTGCTTTAGAGAGTTATTTAAGCATCTGACTTGGTTGGATTATTGACATAAATCTGTCTTTGCAATATCCATCCTGAGCTACCATGGTAAACTTAAACACTCAGACAAAATAAATAAATAAGGAGACAGAGAACTTAGGGTCAAATCTTCACCTAAAGGAAATTCAGCAGAGCCATGTACCTGGCTAAGAATCAGCCCTGGAAAACTGGAAAACTGCCTAGCAGAAAATTCATTTGCACAGTTACTGAGGGCTTGTATGTACACATGACACCTGGTGTGTTTCAGAAGGAAGCCGTAGGACAAATGAGGTTCCTAAACTTGTAATTTATTGAGGCTGTGGTCCAGAAAGACACTTAAGCATCTGAGTATCTTTCATCATTGCTGTGAAAAGGAGTAGTCCTGCAGTCCTGCAAGAGCTTAAATATCTTATTCAAGTTTGTCAAAAAACTACTTCATCTGGCTGATCTATTAACTCCTCTCCCCGATTGGAAAACGCTTTATACTTTCATGTCCTGTGTCATTGCACTGTTCTGTTTATTTTGCTTATTAATGAGAATGCTTTCAGAGTGGCTTAGATATAATCAAAATATTATGATCTTCCCACCTTCAAGGTCTGGCAGACCATAAAGCATAGGGCAGTATAGCTGACCAGCCAAAGAATAGATTATCTGTGATAGATAGATAGATAGTGTCATGTTGCTGTTGCAAAACAATTCCCTCCGTGTGCGAGTGGCAGGAGGCAACGTGCTAGAGAAATAAACTTGCAGAGAAAATAGGATATATTTGTAAACACAAAATGCTCTTCTAGGACTTGCACAACCTAATCACTTCCTATGAATGCCATTTGAAAACCTACTAAAATACACAAAATAAACTTTTAAATGAGGATTTAATGATAAGATGACAACATATTTCCTAAGTGAGTCCAGCTTCAGAGAATATAAAAGGTCATCAAAGGTGCCAATCTATGAATGAACAAAAATGCGTGTTAAAATTTTTTGAGATGGCAGCTCTGAACAGAACAGTTCTGTATTTCCCACTTAACAATGAGTAGGATTTTTCTGGTGGATATTAACTACAAGTATACAGAGTGTTACATTTGTATTATAGGTCATTATAATGATCAAATCATCAGAACACACTAAAGGAGTCTAAATATGAGCAGTGCCATATAAAAATAAATGAGAGCATAGAGTATACTCATATAGTTCCCTCTCTGGAGGCAAATAGGAGATTAAGTAACTTAACGAATGACAATGGAAAGACAAAGCACTGTAGTAAACTCAGTCCTGCTGTAAATACACATAACCCCATTGACGACTGAATCTGTTCTTGTCCAGAGCCGTATTTAGCATGTGGGGGTCTCCATCCTCACATTGCATTCATTACTTCTGTTTTGCACTAAAGCAGCTCCATTGCTTTCACTAAATGAAGCATGTCATTTTCTTAAATAAGTGCCTGACAGTAAAAATACAAGCATCTATAGAGCATAGCATGAGGAACACAGCTTCCTATTCTGATTCATGCCTTTGATTTCACAAGCCCTATTTCTGTCAATAATCACATTTAGAGCACATCCATTTTAAGTCCCCAAAGCACTGAATTTGTGTGACTGAACAAGCTCATGTTATCAAAACAAAGTCTTGACTTGGCTCCACAATTAAGCTGATGCAACACAGTTGACTGCAGCTCTTGAAAAAGTACAGCAAGTAGATTGTATTGAGGCTGGGAAACCAAGATCCATGAGTCCACATTTCAGGCTCAGACAACAAAGCTGGAAATGCAAAGCTTTTGCTATCAGTCCAAGTTCTTTGGGACCTGGCTATACCTGAGATTTCTTTCCTGGAGCTGTGACACAGAATCCAGCCTCTCTCCAAGTTTCAAGAAATGCCAGGACTCAGGTACCCTGGCATCCTGGAGTTCCTACAATGGTTCAGTGTTATAAGAAGTGACCAGAGACTTCACTGGCACGTTCCTGAGTTCTCATTCCCCAGCTATCAGTACTAGGTTTCTCTTTTGCATACTGAAGCTCCTGCCTGGGCCATTTGCCTGGATATCCTTTCTACAAAAAGCCTGGGCACAAACAAGAAGTTGCTAAAATACCTATGTTTCTGGGAGGCTGGCACATTTGCAAACGTCTAAATTGCAAATCTAAAATTTTCTGATGGGTCAAAACAGGGTTAAGGGGCTTGGGGGTTTAATAGTCTATATTTTAAAAAAATCTAGTTATAAACCCAATTTGTCATGACTACATTGTTTTCATTATAGATCTTGATTCCATCAGCATCATAGTTTATCACTAATTGGCAGATCACGCTATAACTGTAATTTCCTTCTAGTGATTAGGAATTTTGAAAGTATGCCTATTTATTTCTTTGTGTCCAAAGAAGTTTCATCAACCTCAGAAGCATTTGTATCAGATACACGGGGAAGAAAACCATTCAGTCTGTGTCAGAGGATACAGTGTTGAACAAATTCCTCAAATTAATTGAATGTTTGCAGCAGCCTTCACATCCCACAGTGGGTTCCTCCAAAAGATGGCCTTTTCTTCACTCCCAAGGAACAAGTTTCCTAGTCCCATACAGATGTGAATTAAATTGCTGTGGAAGTAATTGAGATTCCTCCATGCATTTTAGAAAGAGTTTGATTAGAAGTATGATCCATCCCTGCTCTGATCTCGCAGCATGTAGAAACAGCAATATGAGCAGTAATAGGTACAAATCACAATGTCTCACTGAAAACAGTCCAGATTGAATAAAACTCAACCTTACTCATCTGTGCACCTTTACAGAGTCTCTTCTGGGATGGAATTGCTGTGTTTGCATCATGGACACATAAGAAAGGCATTCAGATAAACGGTCATACTTTAATGGTTGTATGAAGTGTATGCAAAATAAAAATAAAACCTCTGTTACTGATAATCCTGCATTTAACTGGATTAACTGAAGCATGGAACCAGGGTTAGGAGGGGGGTATACAGCAGAAAATAAAATATGTCAATATATATGCATTTAAATGTAGGAAGGGGTGGAAACATAAAGACAATGTGACATTGCTCTCTCTCCAGTTCAGAGTAAATAAAACAACCTTACTTTCTTTCCAACCAATCAATCAAACCGCACCACAAGTACAATGACACCCTATTGTTTCTTATGGCTTTCAGAATGAATGTGAAGTTATGTATGTTTTGCTTGGCACAGCTGAACTGTCTCCTCAAATCCCAGCAACCAGGTCCCAAGCCTTATCCTTCTCTTTCAGAATCCCCTGAAAATCATTATTTTTCAGTTGAAGGGTGTCTCTGAAATCTTTCCTGCACTTCTCATTCCAGGCATCTGCAGGGACGTTTTGTGTTTTTGGAGCATGAGGAGGTGCTCTCTGTTTTCAGCTCCCTTGCTGTCTACACCCAGCAGACACTAACATTTTTTAAAGAAAAGTTGGAATATTTCCCTCAACATCCTTCTCTGAGTTTGAAATGCATATAAAGACATGTGAGTATATCACCTAAGATATACAAGTGTTAAAATTAACAGATTATATATTGCCCAGAAATAAGGTGGCCTTTATTTTTGATCTCCCCCCACCGCAGCCTTCTGTTAGGAAGCAGCAGGAGCGGCTGCTCTGCAAGAGGAGACCCAGGAGCTGGAGTGACGGGTTGGGACCATGATCTCACCAACAAGGGGTACAGTCCCACAGAGCCATAACAAGAAGAACAGAGTAGGTCTGAGGACAGTAACCAGGGTCAGCCAAGTAGTCCAGTGATCAACTGGGAAGTCTTGTGATGAGACAGACCAGAGGTCAAGCTAGGAAGTCAAATCAGCAAAGCAAGGTCAGGATCAGCAAGGGAAGCATGGGAATGTCTATAGTGAAGCCCAGGCATGGACCAAGACCAAAGACATGGCTGAAGTGCAACTCCTGGGGTAAGGAAGCAACAAGTGAGGCTTCTCACTGTTTTCTCATGCACTTTACTGTGTTTGCAAAAGTTTGATCCAAGCTTACATGGCTTCACCACGTCGGAGCTGACCTTGAACACAGGCAGTTAAACCCTTAGGAGGGACGAAAGGAGTTGCTGACCCTGTTGATGCACTTGAAGCCTTGACGCCTTCTCGATCACCAAGCTGTTTACTTATCTTTCAAAATCTCCTTGTCAGAATGCCCCTAGAATGGACACTGGCTGGCAAAAGCCCACATCTTCCTCAAAGGGAATAGGTGAGCATCAGTCCTGCACAGGTCAGTGGCTGCGATTCAGCTCTACAAGCTGTGTTGCAGCCTTTTCTGGATCTCTTCATCTATCTACAGTGATGGTACAGAGAAACTGAGATTTGGCTCTGCGAGTCATGCTCAGACATCTTAATGTGGCACTTAGGATAGGCTCCAACATCTATTGTACTATCAAAGCTCAAAAGTCAAGGCATGCAGAATCCCCTTATTTCCAGGGGTGTCAGATCCTATATAGTTAGAGCAGAAGAGCAGGATCTGTTACTGAACTGCTTATCATAAGCAATTCGCTTAGTAATAATTTGTTGGACTTCTCTGCCATTGCAAATTCTTACCTCCATTTTAATAGGTGATTTGGATGCATCTTTGTGGAACCAAATGGTGGAATTAATTGCTGTAAATATTCATGTATAAATATTATTATTCAAAAACTAATACAATTATCATTTCAGCCAGCTGAATATGAGCCAGCAGTGTGCCCAGGTGGCCAAGAAGGCCAACAGCATCCTGACTTGTATCAGCAATAGTGTGGCCAGCAGGACCAGGGCAGTGATCGTCCCCCTGTACTTGGCACTGGTGAGGCTGCACCTCGAATGCTGTGTTCAGTTTTGGGCCCCTCACTACAAGAAACACATTGAGGTGCTAGAGCGTGTCCAGAGAAGGGCAATGAAGATGGTGAAGGGTCTAGAGCACAAGTCTTATGAGGAGCAGCTGAGGGAACTGGGGTTGTTTAGCCTGGAGAAAAGGAGGCTGAGGGGAGACCTTATCACTCTCTACAACTGCCTGAAAGGAGGTTGTAGTGAGGTGGGGGTTGGTCTCTTCTCCCAAGTAAAAAGTGATAGGACAAGAGGAAATGCCCTCAAGTTACACCAGGGGAAGTTTAGATTGGATATTAGGAAAAATTTCTTCACTAAAAGGGTTATCAAGCCCTGGAACAGGCTGCCCAGGGAAGTGGTTGAGTCACCACCCCTGGAGGTATTTAAAAGACATGTAGATGTGGCACTTAGGGACATGGTTTAGTGGTGGACTTGGCAGTGTTAGGTTAACTGTTGGACTTGATGATGTTAAAGGTCTTTTCCAATGTAAATGATGCTATGATTCTATGATCACATGAATAGGAAACAGAAGTCTGGATCCATAAAAAGTCTTCCAATTTTAACATTTGTTTGGTCTAATCAACATTTAGGCAAATGAAATGAGATTTACCCAGTGATTGCTCACTTAGCAGTCTGTCCTTCTTTAAACATTTGGGTTTGTCCAGTTCAGTAGTAAATATGTGTTTAAACCATCAGTATTCTTTTTATGCAATGTGGTCATGCTCCTGATTTCTCTGCTCAGTTTCAGCCATGTGTAGAAACAAACAATACAGAAAGGGACTTGTCAATGTAATTGGTCTGCCACTGATGTATGTTACAATAAAATAATACTAAAGATTAAGGAAAAGGACTGTTTACACTAAAGATGGCTAAATGTTGAACTCCTGCAGTACAGTTTGTGAGACAGTGAGTTCTGGCAGAGAAACCCTTGGGATTTTGTGGGTTTTCTTTAAAATTTAGTACAGCAGCAGTGGATGCAGTTGCTTCACTTGAATGAGTCTCCTAGTGCCTAGATATTTGGTGTCACAATATGTTTATTTCAACTACATTAATTGCATACAAACATTTCTGTTTGGTCACATTGGGAAAATAAGATTGCTGGAAGTCTTCTATATGCCCATTTCTTCTTCCAATTTCTTACTTGCTTGAGGCAAGTGATTTTCTGAGAACCTCGTCTGTGATTAAAGAGGCAATAATTCTTCCCAGAAAAAGCAATAACACCATCCAACAGTATCACATTCCCACTTCTTAATTAAGGTTCTGTACTTTTGTTATTCATTGACAGTACCCAACATACACTTACTTCTGCATAATGATACCACAGGTTCATTAGGGTCTGTGCATATATGTGTGCTTGCCATTCGAAACTCACATCCATCCAAGCCTGACAAGTCATTTCAATGAAAGGAAACTAGTCTTAAAAAAAAAGAAACATAGTAACTTATGGGTAAAGGCAATTGAACATTTTAGGGAAACTGGACTTTATAGAGACCGTGGTCTTTCCACACTAATTACAGAACACAGATGTTCATAATATAAATTTGGGAAATGTACGGTAACAACTGAGATACAAATTATTGTACAGACAATGTTGAAATTCTGCTCCTAATATTACTCAATGTGAATTGCAGTTAGTTGGAATAGTGTAACCTTGGGAAGTCACAGTGGGATTTATCCTGACTTTTTAACAGAAAAGTTTCCACAATCAACAACAGAAAGCAAAAGCATGAAGTTTAATGACCATGGCCTAGAGTTCATGACAGAATTTACAGTGATGCCTAATTTAAAATGTCCTGTGCAACAGCCGCATCTGTCAGGGCATATCTTTAGCAAAAAGCTCTAGAGGCTCTTAGGACCAGATAGAGTTTGCCTCCATTTAAACACTTAACTGAGACATTTAAGAAAGGAGTGTGGTCATTGTAGACTCTTCATAAGAGTTAATGAGGACAGATAGAGGCCTGCAGAGGGAGAACTGGTTGTTACGTAGATTGAAAAAAACCTGGCATGCACATGGAGTTGAAATGCCCTCTGAAATGTGTGACATTCTGCTGCCTATTGACTGGCACCTGAAGTGGAGAGGAAGGAATCCAGCCTCCAGAGTACTACAGAGTACTAATCAGACATCTTCGCCAGCTTAAATATTTCAGCAACTCTGTCAACTCAGAATTGTGTTTATGCTCTCTGGCAAGCAGGCAGTTTGGATCCCGCCCCCTCCTCAGTCTGGAAAATTACAACTCGTTTCTCCAAAAAGTGACCTAATCACCTATAACTGAGATTGCAAGCAGTCATTATCTACTCCCTCTGCTGAGAATGTATTGCTGTGCAGAGACTAATACAGAAAAAAAGAGAAAAATCAGAGAAGACTGATTTTAGTCTAGCTACAACAGCACCAACCTGGATTGGGTTGGGGCCAATGCCTTGAAGTTAAAACCAGGAGTTTCAAGAATCTCATTGCCACCTAACCGCTGATCTTTTACACCCATTTCTTTCCCTTATGAGTCTGGCATGTAAATACACAGTTTGGACTGGATATTCACATGGTACAGGAAACATTGGGAAAAATCATCACTTAAGTCCTGCTGCACCAAAGACAGTGCTGAATAAAAGCTATTAAAAGTATCTTTGGAGATATCTCTTAGGTGTATTATAGTTCAGGTGTGATGGGTTAATCTAAATCCAGCTAGTGACTTGGGAAAATTCAACGTTCAAATTAATCTTCTTTGTGTTCTTATGTGATTCCCTTGCTCTAAGAAAAAATCTTAGTAAGCTGAATTTTGAATTTTTATAGGGTTTTTTTATTACTAAAATTTCAGTAACATTTACAAAAAGAGGGGAGAAACGTGATAGATAAGTTTCAGCAGTACTCTGTGAGGTCCCATTGCAAAATTACAGGGAAATGGGAGATTTAAAAGAATAAAAAAAAATTTAAAAAAAGTAAGGGAAAGAATATTTTTTTGAGGACTACCTAGGGAACATTTTATTCAGACCTGGGCCTTGAGATGTGACTAGTTATAATCTTCTTGTAAAAAACAGGAACAGAACAGATTCCACTTTAGGAACTTTCCAGGATATGCCAGCTGCTATTAGCTATCCCCACAAAACAGCTAAGGAATGCTAGAGCAAAACCTTAAGTATGTTACTAACAATGAATTTCATTTTCTGAGATTTATGAATTGTTGCTCTCTTACTGAAATCAGAGTTTTAAAATAAACATATCTTTTTTAATTTCAAAACTTTTTTTGATAAAGCTGATTCTGAATAATGTTGCAGCTCCTAAAACTTCTCTGTCCTTTAGGGTGGTGATTTTTAAGAGCAGGAAACCGAAACACTTTCAAAGTAACTAGAGCACTTGCACAGATTCCCCAGGGTTTCTAAGAAATATATTGTCTGAGTTGAATGAACTACTGAGTGCTGGTAATTTGTGGATCTGAAGAGAAGACTGTAAGGTAGTAGCTAATGTTAGCCAAGAAAGGTCTGCGGCATCCTTATGTTTGAACCATGAGTGTCCCAAAAGAGTTCATAACTTCTGCGTAGAACTCTAACAAAGTTAACTCTACCAAATGCTCAGTCAGCTTTTGTAAAATGAATCATGACATAATGGTAAACTAAGTATTCCACTTCCACAGCTTTATGTGCAGAGCACAGAGTTCAGCTATAAATCTATCATCTATTTCCAGATACTTAACATTTATTTTTCCCTCCCTAATCAAGAATTGTAACAAGAACAAAGAAAGCCCAGTTTACTCTGCTGTTATTCCATGGCATCCTAGTAATGTGAAACACAAGCAAGCAAGCAAGCAAGGTTTTACCATCTGATATACAATGATGTCCAACATACCTTTAAACAACTCCATGTACATATATTTCTTTTCGGTTGTATAAACCCATCTAGTAAAACTGCTTCTGTAATGAGATTAAAGTGTAAAACTCAACAGAAAACATACTTTAATCAGAGTAAAATGGAATACATGTCTGATTATGCTGTCTTTCTAAAAAATCATTGCCATGGTATGCTCTGGGGAATCTCTGCAAGCCTTTTCAGTCTATGTGAATATAAGCTATGGAAGTTAGAATAATAAACAGTTAATTAACTGGTCCTTCCACATGGTAGCTAGTGGATACTGAAATAATATGGAATTCTCCCATGTCATATTATCATATTTACTTTTTTTTGGAGGATTGTGGGGTTTGTTTTTTTTTTTTTTGTTTTGGGTTTTTAGGGTTGTTTGTTTGTTTGTTTGTTTGTTTTTTAAAGGAGACATTGTGAATATTTTGAAAACAAATTAAGTAAGACGGAAGCACAGATGTTTTATGGACACTTTATTGTCCATAGTATTTGATTCATGCTTGGCTCACAGAATTACCCATTAACTGTTTGCCCTGAAGATTTTTTAGACAAGTAAGAAATCACTAAACGGAATTTAGAAGAGTGTTCATAATAGTATACATTTTTTTGCAAGCCACTATTCATATGAAATTTTCACTAGGACAGATTTGAAGACAAAAGACTTTAAAAAAAAAAAAAAAGGGAAAGAAAGTTTTTAATCGATTCTAAACACTATTAGAATCAGGGTTACTCTATTTTTAATGTACATTGAGACTCAGATTGAGCTCATCAAGATTCAGCACCAAAATTTATGCATGCAGTCTCGGTCAGCAGGGTAGGCTCATTCCATAGCTCAGAAAAACAAATGGAGACCTCCACTGGGACATTCATCTTGTGTATTCTCAAAACTTGTCTTCAGATATGTCAAATCATTTCCTAGAAGTGCCTGTATCTTTGGACAGATGAAAAAGGGCATTTTAGTCATTAATTTAGTCCAGACATCTATTTTAAGTCATGAAAGTACTGTCAAAATGATTCCCACTCTGAATGAGAAAAGAAAGACTGCTAAACATCTTTGTGTGTTTCTGTTCAGAAGTTTTAATATTGTACATATCAATTAGATATACCTGTAGACTTTCTGAACTGCAAAACAGAGACATTAAAGTGCTCATTTCTATGTATAACACAGGATGTGTGCTCATATCTTTGGGACACTATTCTGAAAATTAAACCCCACACATAGCATCTCAGTAATCTCAGTGAAGTCAAAATTAAATGTGACTTCATGCTTAGACTAACAGAACCACAGAATTGTCAAATTGGAAGGGACCTCTGGAGATCACCATGCCTAACCCCTGCTCAAAGCAAGGTAAACTAGAGCATGTTGTTCAAGGTTGCGTCCAGTCCAATTTTGAGTATGTCCAGGAATGAAGACTCTATAGCTCCTCTGGGCAACCTTAAATATCTCTTGTTTAGTTTGATATGTTCCTTAATATTATTGTTTTAATTTAATTTTGTAGAAATAACTACTTCTTTGATAATTATATTCATATATATGGCTGTAGCTGCTGCAGATGTATTGAAGTTATTTTTAAACTATCTACTTTGGGTTTTGATAACAACGCAATAGCAACAGCAAAGGTGCTGTTGGAATGAAATAATTTCACTTTTGCTTGATTTTTGCAGTACTGACCTCTTCTCCTGTGCTACAGAAGCAAGGTTCATTAATAATAGTAGGCACTGACAAAGTATTAGAAATATTTCCATACTAAGAATTCAGCCACTAGTGGAAATGCAGCAAAAATTGTAAGGAGTATTGTGTTTTGAGAGCTAAATCCTGCATCTGTTACTTTCTTGTAGGCATGTTTTTTGAGAAAAGTACACTACATTGGTGAACTCACTGAGCAGCCCAAATGAAAGATGTCAGAGGAAATCTGTTGATCCTTAGTCTGCATACTCATGCTCTCAAATAAACTGTAATCTCTTCCTCAGCATGTCTCTCCTCCCATGTGTAACACAATTGTCCAGCTATTCCAAATTTGATGCACTTTCCTGTGAGCTCCTCACCCAGCACTTAGCTGATTGCTGTCAATTGACTGTGCTGCCGAGTTCCCCTGAGTTTTCTCAAGCAGGACTGGCTAGACAATTCTTTTCTTTATATGATTATGTGTAGAGAGGACAAGCTTTTCCAAAAAAGAAAGAGTAAAAATTACTTATGAAAAAAGAAAAGCAATGAGGAGGTGCCTTAAAAATAAGGGAGAGAAAAAACAAGATTCATTTAATGGAGTGATAACAGGCATTCACATGTGACCTAGTAAGCTGAGCTCCCTTTCTAGTCAGTGGAGAGAATAAGGCTTTCTAAAGTTCAGTTCAGTCTAAAGCCAATACCTGGAACAGGTTAGATAAATTGTGTTACAAAAGTGCTTATTTCTCCCCATCGACTGTAAATGGAGCCCAGGGTGACTAGTGCAGCTATTGACACCTATTAATGTAAATGCTTAGAGTTAGGTGAGACAAATCCCACCCTAACAGTCTGCAAGAGGATGACTTTTCCAGTCCTCTTTCTCTCTCTCTCTCTGGGGAAAAATTGAGTTTCTGTGAAATCTGGTTGTTGGGGTTTTTTTAACTTTTTCAGGCTTTTGGTTGCATTGTCATAGGAAAGGAAGCTACAATCGCAAGAAAAACCTTTGGGTATATGAAGAGCTTATGAATGTTTAGGCCTCAAAACACCCTTAACAGCATTGGCAACAATGGTTTGCTTTTGTTTCCTAGGATTAAAAGGAGAGTTATTTTGTTACGCAAACCTAGAACCAGATTGTTGGTTTAATCCTCTCAATTATCTGTACTGTGGATCATATCCCCTGTCATTAATTCCCATTACTTCAACAGAAGGAACCTATATGTGGAGATAAAGACCAGGCTGTGTTATCACTGTGCAGAGACAACAGGAGCAAAGGAACTGCCTGAAGGAACCTGTATCCCAGCCTCTCTGCACAGAAACAGTAGCAGGGCAATGAGCCCAGTGTTACCCTCAGTTATACTGGGTAACTAAAACTGGATTATACACTTCCCAGGTTCCCTGGGTGAGGGAAAGGCTTATGTAAAGAGCGGGAGAGAGTCAGCTTTAAGTTGACTTTTGGAAGATTCAGTTTTTCCCTGTTAAGTCTTCCTGGGACTAGGGTTCTTCGATAAATTCAGCCTTTGTGAAGATACGTAGGGCCCTACTTTGAGGACTGAAGGTGTATTTCCATTTTTCAGGATCAATAAGTGTTGTGAAACAAGCAAGAAAGGAAAGCTACATGCAGAGAAGGATGCATGTCATGCTGCTGCTACTTCTGGGCAAAGGGGTGGGTGAGTTATAAAGCTGTAATCCAGCAATGATGCTGAGACATGGCAAATCACTGGCTAGTTTTTTCCTCAGTGAGGTTATTTCATAAGGTAGATGGATTTTATTAAGAATAGAAAGTAACATTTTCTTTTTCTCTTTAACTTTGTAAGTGCTCATGTTAAAGTCTTTCAAAATCTGTTCTTCCAAATCGGCTTGCTGAGAACTACACAATACCATACATACTGTGTTAACAAGCCATCCGACCTCTTTAAAATATGTGCCTATGTAGTCTAATAATTTTAAAGAAAGGGATTCAAATACAAATGATAGACTGTTTTATATCCATGCAGAGAGAGAATCCAGTCATTAGGGATGTGGGATATGGGGAAAGACACAAGGCTGTGTAGGTCTGGATTAGAAAAGAGCTTCCAATTGCTTCTGTGTTTGGTGATGTGGAATTTATTAGCTTTGTTCTTGTAAAGTCATAGGAGAGCTGGTAGGGAAGAATATAAAACTGTTTGAACCCACAGCAATACCAGGTGCACAGGATTAAACTAAAACCTTTAAAAAGTTCATATCAAGCAGACTCTATGAAGCATGTAACTCTGATCTATCCTTCCCCAGGTAAAAATTCAGTTAAGGGAAAAAAAATTATGCAGTGTGTAAGTACAGAAGGTTTACAATTTTCCCTCCTGTATTTGACATTTAAATTGGATGGACATGGGCCAAGGACTGGAAGAGTAGAAGTTACATGGGACAAGTTAATATGCATTGGCACAGAGCTTCGTGTTCATGGTTGCTTGCATAGCTCCTGCTGTTGTTATAGAAAGCTCTGGATAACCTGTTATAAGACTCATGAACTTTAGCAATCCATGCTATGGAGAGGTTTACTGAAAGAAAATAATAACTTTCTTCTAGTAATGGCTTTTCTAAATGGCATTTTCTTGCCATAGCAAAGTTATTTGAAAGATCTGATTTGTGCTGCAACTTCAAACCAAAGAAACATGGAGATATATACGCAGAGACACACTTTTTTTCTTCTCCTCCCTTTCTCTACAACTATAGTATTTAAATTCCTTAAAATGATTACTCCAACTGGCTGCTTAATATGGCATTTCCATATTCTATATCAATTACTGAAATAAAAATAATCTGTGGTTATGTTGCTGACCACAAGCTGAATCCTAGTTTACCATCATAAAGGCTTGTTAATACTTCACTATTATGAAGTTGAAAATATCCTGCTTTTTATGAATTGGAGTACCTATGGTTGGATCCATTGTCCATTTTCATTTTTTGTCTTCTTCCTAGGTACACATCTTTCTGCTCCAGTATCACCAGGTGGCTTTGTAATTTGATTCTGGTCATGTGGATGAGTGTATGTATGTGTATATGTACATGTCAATCCTCCAATTATAATAAGTATTGTGATCATGGTTAGATTTGTACAAAGGAAACACCTAGCAAAGAGAAACACTGTATCTCTCTTTCCTTCTTTCTTCAGCCAAACAAATAGGAAGAATTTCTGTTCTTTCTGGAAAGTAAACAAAGATCCTGATTTGAAGACTGACTGCTTGGGGCAGGATTCAGCCACAAGTTCAGACTCCTAACTGGAGGGTTACAGCCAGACTTCTGTACGTGAGTGAGGTCTCTAAACCTCTGTTGAAGTCTACCACAAGGACAGCTCATTTTTGTGGGGAAGGGTGAGGAGGTCATGGTACCTCTGTCTTTGGGAGAGATGCGTGTGGACATCAGGCCCGATTAGGTGATCACTGAAGATGCCTTCTGGCGGAGTGTTCTGTGCTTTGGCTACCAAAAAAGCCTGTGAATATTGTTAAAGGGGAAAACAGCATAGACAAACACAGACGTAAAGAAGACCAGACACACTGCCTGATTCAACACGTTCATTTAACGCCTCTTGCTCATTTTCACTCCTTTTCTTTCCCCCCTCCATAGAATCGAGCTGGAGAAGACACTGGACTACTTTGTCTTTTAGAACTCCTGGGACTGTCATGTGCATCTTTGAAAAGAGACTGCATTGAGAAATGGGTGGAAAATAAGTATTATATTAGGTACCACCGTTCTCCACTAGTCCTGGATTTCCCTAGTAAGACATGTAGTACATTCTTACCACTTACATATCATCTTTATTCCCAACTTTTATTAGGCTGGCTTCACCAATATTTTTCATGCATCTTTGCTACCTTTCTCTGCTATCTCCTGCCCCAGACCTCTTGCCAGTAGTGATGCAAGGTAGAGACAGTTTTGCAGCAAATTGGGTGTACATGAAGATAACACCACCACCTTAGCTACAGCTACCGCTTTTCTCTCTCTTCCACTTTTGTTTCTGCTACATCAACCCTCAGTCGCTATTCTTTGTCAGCATTGCTTCTGTCCATTGCAAAGCTGAGGTAGTGCTGCAGAGCGGAGCTGAACTGAGGAGCCAGAGCTGTGAGAAGATCAGGACCTCAAAGCCCTACGATGCTGACCTACCTCACCCACAAGCATTAACTGGAGGGATGCAGTCAGATTCTGGACCATGCTGCAGTAGGCATTGTACAAACAGAGGTAGCTCTCCCCCCATACAAAATGGCTTTACTTTACTCATGCTATCTATCAGGAGCAGTCCTGACTTGTGCCATGTTTCAATCATGTCAAGACGTTTCTGAAAGAATGCAAATTGACACAAACCCAGTGCTTATGAAGGATATGAAAAATGAAACAGTATGTGTAGCACTACAGCACAGTGCTTGAACCAGTTTAGTTGCTACCATAGATGCACTTTGACCAACCAAGGCAGTGATATACACTTTTTTTTTAGTTACATGACCCTAAAAATCATTTTAAAGTACACACAAATTGGCCTTTCAAATGACTTTTTTTTTTTTTGAGGGTGGGGGAAATTAGTTGGTTCAATAAAAAACACAGTCTGAGGCTGTTTTTGTCTGTGCTTCTTTCTTGTCTACTGCCAAGCTGGGGAGGATGGGGAGAAAAGGATAAGCATAGTGCTTTTTCAAAGAAGAAATCAAGCTTAAAAGAACTTTGCGGGGGGGAAAGACCTCAGCTTCAGAAAGGATGAAATGAAAAATTTCTTTCATCCTTTCTTGTGACTGAAATTATTTGCTACAGCACTATTCATTGATTTAATTGCTCCTAAATTGCATTCATGGAAATTATTCTATTGGTCTGAAAAAGCTAAAAGAAACAATTTTATCAATTAAAGGTTACCATTGGATTGTCTTCTGGGAAATTATTTTCTTGAGTTCTTGTGGTTGTCTGTGGTAATGTGGCAGAGCATCTGGTGTACGTGGGAATCCAGGTATTAAGCCTCTAGTTGTGTCAAAATTCTAAGTAAAATTCATCATTTCATTTTAACCCATGTACATTTCATATCCAAAATAATTATTTTTATTTTTCAATGGCTTTACATTTCATGTACAAAATATATTCATCAAAGATGGACAGTAGCACCTATTCCAAGTGTCAGTGTAATCTGATATTATTGGGAAATATGAAGTTTCCCTCTCATTTGACTCATTGGAAGTTTCCGCAAATCCTGCTCCCTGAGAGAATTTCGTCTGGGAATTGTGGCTTGGTATGTGTTAATTTAGATTCTTGTTAGTGTTCTATGGGGCCAAATCACTGTCCTGTCTGATAAGTTTTCCTGTTATTTGCAGTGGATATGTATGAAATCTTGTTTCACCTGGGGTAAAGATTATGTTATTTATTGCTGTTTTTAAAGTATTCTAGGTGCTCAGAGCTAAGTCATACAAAACCAAGCGAAACGAAATCTTGAAATCTTGCCAATGTGTGTCTGTTTCATAGAGACATGAGACAAAAAAAGAGGAAAAGACTCACTCTTCAAGGTTTTTTTTCTACAATTCCATAATATTCTGTTTATTTCAGAATGATCCTTAACTCTATATCCTGAATGTGCTACATAGTCAATGCCACAGGGGTGCAAATGCATAACTCTAATTTTCATTTCAAACAGTTTAGAGATGTATATTGGCAATTATATTCTGATTAACAGAAATCTTGACAATCAAAATTGAGCCAAACACTTTTCTATCCCTCTCTGATTTGGGGGGCTGGGGGGAGGAGGGGGTGGAGTTTAGGAACATGATCTGATCTCCTACACCAAACTAGGAAATATAAAAAAACAGAAATCATCTCATTTTCCTTTGGTCGTCTTTAAAACCTGATTTGGCTGAGATAAAACTGATAATGATTAAGCATCTAATATGCTGAGCACTGCTCTCCTCTCCTCTTCCCGGTTTTTGGCTTGTGGGGACTTTACTGTAGTGACAGCCCTCCTATTACTCTAGTGCTTGTTTGATCATGTCTCTCTTCAGGTTTCCAGAAGCTTGCTTAAGCAAATCATAGGAACTTTTTGCACCCATTGTATTAGCTATATAAATGACAGAAGTGAAACTGCAGCATAACTAGGAAACATAAGCTCAGTGCATTTAACAGCAAATGAGGGAAATTCACAGAAACAGAGGAGATCTAATAGTGTCCCAGTCTATCCTCCACCTTACTGACGACACATCCTACCCTATTTTTCATACATATTTGCTTGCCCTATTTCCTTTACTTTGGTCCTGTTCAATGATTAGTGGATAAGTTGGGACTTGGGAAAATAAAATGAAGAGTGGGAATGAAAGGGAAAAGTAGAGCCAAGTCTCATAATCAATTAACCTCCTTCAGAAAACCAGAACAAAAATCTTGAACCCAAACCCTTTGTATGGACTTGTTGAGTTTCCTATTTTGCATGTGAGATTCATATAATTTATATGGCACTGTCCCCCATTCCTAGGAAAATCTCATGCATTTGTGCAGAGCATACTAATGGCAATACCCTCTGTAAGCCCATATGTTAGATGTTGAGGAGTTTTTGGTGGTTTTCATTTCTCAAACTGCTGCACGCTTGGTGTTCTGGATGAAGGAGCAGGAGAGTGGTAGGAATATGCATCTAATGTAGCAATCATTCTTCACTTCCACGTGTAATCCCTACTAACAGAAAGGGTATGACATAAATTCACACGTGCAAAAAAAGAAAATTTAAAGGTTACTTTTCCTTAGCTTATGTCCAGACTGACAGCCCTACCAAAGAGCTCCCTTGGCCAACTGCTGTGAACTGGCTTGTGCACATCTATTCCTGTGTCAGAGCCCTTTGGGGCAGTAGGACTGCAACTCTACTACTTAACAGAAGCCATACAATGAACACCCAATCACAACAATAGTGCAAGAAACATCTGCTTCTCTTTTGCCAAAACATAAGAATTTTTAGCACATTTCACACTCTTGACTGATCTGGGAGAGCACAAGGAAGGCCCTCACATGACCAGGGCATGCTGAAAGTCCCATCTGGTACAGGTGGAACTCATGGAGTATGGACCCTGGCGTAGACCGATCATGCTTTATACCTTGTCTAGGTTTCCTTACTAAGAAAACTAGATTCGCTCCAACACAGAGACGATTTGCATGCTCACGTGGTGTGTGTGGATGCTAAGAAGACAAGGATTCAGGGTGAAAAGGCATGAATCACTTGACGGTGTAGATGCATCTTTAGTCTCCCCTTTTGCAGCACCAGAGTCATGAAAAAAATTACCTGATGCATTACAAGCACCTTCAAAGGATCACAGAATGGCTGGGGTTGGATGGGACCTCTGGAGGTCATCTTCTCCAACTCTCCCTGCTCAAGCAGGGCCACCTAGACCCAGTTACCCAGGACCGTGTCCACATGTTTTTTTAATATCTCCAGCGACTGAGATTCCACATCCTCCTTGGGCAACCTATTCCAGTGCTCACTCACCCTCACAATAAAAACGGTGTTTCCCGATGTTTAGATGGCAGGTCACGTGTTTCAGTTTGTGCCCATTGCCACTGGTCCTGTCACTGGGCACCACCAAAAATCCCGGCTCTGTCTTCTTTGCACTCTCCCTTCAAGTATTTATACACATTGGTAAGATCCCCCTGAACCTCCTATCCTGCAGGCTAAACGGCCCCAGCTCTCTCAGCCTTTCCTCATATGTGAGGTGCTCCTTGCTTTCATATAATTGAAATTAAAAACACAAAGAACTGGAATCCACTAAGCATATGTCATAAGATGTTTTTTTGGCTTAAAAATATTGCTACATTTGTAGAACAGCCAAACACCAAGGATAGTAGTTTTTAATTAGTCTAATTCATTTGTCCAGTAGTCTGAGTATATGAACAAGCTGAAAATCATGTTTTAAAAGGTTCAGACAAGGACTGTGCATTGTATGATGTCTTTCTCATTTCAACAGAAACCTCTCCTAGAAATTCCCTCTAGCTACATCTTGTTGCTCTCATCATTATTTTTTATAATCTAGTATTTCAATACAGGGGGGAAATGCAGTGATTTTTATCCTTCACATTAAAACACACATGGGATCTGTATTGGGTCCCTTTGCTTTGTAACATGCAGACAGCTTGGGCTTTTTTGTTCATTCTGGTTTGTGCCACTAGGGAAAACTCTTCGCTGGCTGAGGTTTCACTGTGTGTCAGTTTTGGTGCTGTTTATTTTTCCCTCAGTAATGACTTTTTTTTCCTCACAGTAATGACTACTAAATATTTAGCCAGAAATACATAAGGCAGTTTCAGACTTACTTTATAAAAGGAGATCATTGCACAAAAGAGATCAGCAGTGGGACAAACTCAGGCCACTCATCCACTCACAGTATACAAAAAAATGGGCTGCCTCTCTTTCAGATATTCCCTATTCTGCTTCAATAGACATACTTCATATGAGGATTTTCTTGTCAGAGCATTGGAAATGCTGTTTTTGCTGGGAGCTCTGGAAAGCTAAAGAAAAGATGGGTGTGATCTAAAAGTTACTCAGTGTACATCAGATAACGTATTTATGTGAGAAGAAAAAAAGAAATTGCACATTCATTGGGAAGAGGCTGCTGTAAATTGATACAGGTGTGTGTGTAGGAGTAGCTTGTTGCCGCTGCTTGTGCAAGCTGTGGCGGGAGAAGAGATCAATAAATCAATCTCACTCTTGCCTGTGCTCTTTTGTAGGGCCAGAAAAGCTAGCCAGATGCATCTATAATGCAACCCAGGTACCTCCTACTTTGTGTGTTGGAATTCAAGTCAGACTGTGGTTAAAAGGCAAAATAAAGCATTCTTTCACTAGCAGACATTTAACCACTATATAATAATTTTGTCCCAGAGGGCAGCTTGGCAAAATGCTATTAATAAAGGAGTGTAGCAAAGTGGAGAGCTTCCTGGCACAGCTTCTGAATACTGGCTGGTGTTACACAGTTGTAACTGGAGCTGTTCGGAAATGTTGTGGTACAACTCTGTTCCTTTAGAAAGCTAAATCTGAAATCTTCTGGTCACAACATTTGGTGAACATCTTCCACCAAACGCAATGTTTTGACTTCTGGCCATCTGCTCTATCCAGTGGCTGACAGAGCTCCAGGCGTGGAAGCCTTTGCCAGCGGATCGGTCTGGCAACTTGGGTCTCTGGAAGTGTTGTAGCTCCGGGACCGCGGCAATGTGTCATGGGAAACACCAGGGACGAGAGGGACTCCAGGGACTCTGGTGACTGAAACACACCAGCTGGGGGATGTTTAGGCCTAGGCAACTATAGACGGTTGGCAAAGGCATCAGAATAAGGGGACAGCGTCATCAGCTCCAAGGGAAAACCAAGAGCCCACTGCTGGGTTTGTGGGTTTTCCCCTCTGGACTGCTGGGGAGTGGGTGTCGGTAAGATTGCAGCTAGACAGAACTTTGTGCACCCTTTTCTGTTTGGGGAGGAACTTGCACTTTGTGTGCATGTAAATATTTGTATTTTTAGCAGGATTCTGTTCAGAATAAGAGTCTTCTCTGTCATTCAGTCACCGCTAAACATCTTTCAACTGCCTCCGGTTCAAGGCCATCAAGTGTAGCACTAGTTTGCATTGCAGCTATCACTACAGCCAATCCTCCTCAAGTGACATATCCTGATCCCCCAACATGATCAGATTTGTTGGGGGTTAGCAATGGGAGAAAAAGGCAGAAAATTCACTGACTCCACTCTGCCTGTAACCTGAGTGAGCTTTTCTGTCACTGCTACAAAAATGCATTTTCTTGCAGTTAGAATGGGGGCAAAATTGTGAAAGAAAGGATAGACAACAAGGTATGCAATGCCTTAAATGCACAACTTGATAGAAAAGGCATACCAAACACCTCTCTACTTCAGAAGGCTTGGATTCCTAATTCTTTGAAGCTCTGCATGCTCCCACTCTGAGTGCCATCATTGTACTGTACACTTCAGGAATTTTAGAAGATGAGTTTAGAAAGAACCACTGTATTTTCAAATGCAATTCTCTGGATTGTATAGAGCAGTGAACCTACCCCAGTTGATCTTGCATTGTAATCTCTGCATTAGCTACCGCACACATATCTCTTAGGCATTGCTCATATGTTGAAGATTTCACATTAGATAATTTGCCACATCTTTCAGCGAGCTGTTGCAATGGTTAATTACTTATACTGCTAAAAATGCATGCCTGTGTGAATTTCGAGTCTGAATTTGCCTAGGATTTGCTTCTGGCTATTAGATCTCACCCATACTATTTCTGATCTGTTAAATACATAGTGTCAGAAATCTCTCTCTCCACAGCACCTTGCAATACTGGCTCCCAAGACAGCAACATATCAAAGGAAAAAGGCTCTTTAACTCTTTGTGTAACAGCTACCTTGCACTCCAAGTCTGATTTTTTCTCCTACCTTCTCTCAGCAGTCTAAAAGCTATCCAGCCAAAGCTGTCCATGAACAACAGCTCTCATGAGCCTCATGCATCCCCTGACTTTCACTGCAAGACAGGGGCAAAAATATAGATGTCAATGTTGACCCTCTGGACATGTTTGTCTCTCCACCTTATCTGCAGAGGGAGCTTGGTGAACTAGGGAGGCTAGGCGGCTTTTAGAAAGCTGAATATAAAAGAGGTGGATCCCTCTTTACGTGACACAGACTGTTCGAAAGGACAGCTAGTACTTAGATACCACAGTGATTGGCACTCTCGACTGAAAATATAGGGAACAGGTCCAGCATGCCTAAAAACCTTGCTTTCTGGCTGTCGGCTGTGACATTTTAAAGCGCCAGCATTGTACGTGCGCTAGGGAGGCCCGTGGGAACCCAGAAATTTCTGACTGCAGCATAACCGAGCGATCCATGAATAACTTGCCATTACTAAGGTTCATTTAACTTTCCAGCCCAGATCCGTGCAGGCCCGTAGAGCAGCCAGAGGCCCTCGATTCAGCTGAAGGAGAGCGTCGCAGGGTGAACACACGGCATCGTGAGGGCTGACCACAACCACCGAGGGATGCGTGCCCACGCGTGGCTGGCTAAACGAAGGGCAGATGTTGGCACTGGCAGGCTGAGGGTCCAGATGTGTGCCTACAGCCCTAAGGAGTCTAAGATAGGAACGGAAGGAAGGGGACCTGACGGGAGCCACAAAACCAGGCGGTGACCTCATCATGTTTATAGTGGAAAGTAAACGATTTAGAAGAAAAACAAGGCAACAGCCTTATTATGAGCATAGTTTTCAGTGTTGTATGTGGTGAACGCTAGATGTGGTGAGGGGCGCTCTGTTGGCATTTTGTGGGAGAGTTTGGTCGTGTCTCAATGTGTCTTTCTATATCTCTCAGAACAAAATAATGTTGACCCTGACTCTCTTCTAAAGGATCTCTCCAAGATCAGCCTTCAGCGAAGCATTGTGTGCTTGAGAATGACCAGGGATGTCCAGGGCAGGGTGGAGTTCGGAGAAGAGCGGGTAGCTGAAAGGAAGCGCCTGATTCCAAAGCCTTGGAGAAGCAAGCCAAAAACTTGATGGAGGCAGGCCATAACTAGAGCGAATCTGCCTATTGTCACCACCTGCAACTAATTTAAATTCTAAAGGCCTGCTGGGACCTCAAGGCAACCCATCAGCCATAGTTATGCTTGACCATTTTAGTCACAGAAAAGCTGGCTTTTTGTTGTAGGTGCTTTGAAATAATTAAAGTAAAAACTTCACTGTAGGGCAGTATCCAGAGGCAGCAGTCTGAAACAGTGAGCTGCAGAGTGTGACGGACCAAAGATCTCGCAGAGGTCCCTATGGATGCACCTGAATTCTTTGTAGAGAATTCCCTTCTCACTGGATCAGAGCCTGAAGATACCTATAAAATGAGGATTAAGTATCTACAGAGGAGCCAGACATCTGGGTTTTGTTCTCATCCAAGATAAAATGTCCTACATTTTAGGTGAGCATCCTAATTACTGCACTATTGCATTCAACTACAAGGGAATAAAATCTCTCCCCCTTCCTCGGCTTTCTGAAATGCCCTTTTGTTTCTAGCACTAAACAAAGTATTTTTTTTCAGCATCTCCAAATTTATTACTATTTCTTGACTGAAGAAAGTCCAATTTACAAACTGCATTAGTTCCCCAAACCCACATACTGAGCGAATAAATAGTTTTTAGTGGGAGAGAGAGGAGAGCTGCCTTGCTTTCAAACAAATTGTGGTGACACAGTCAGGCAATTGCCCTTGAAGCTACCTAATTCAGTAGTACTGTGGGCACCCTGTTGATCAGATAAACTTTTTCTGGAGGAACTCAGAATTTAGGTTGTGAGAGTACTGTGATTGTTGCTTTACTGTTTTCATGCTGCTATTTTGTTGATTCACTATCCTTTTTTCTTTCATTCACCAGTTGTCTGTTATTATATTTAGGTGGTCAGTGCTCCTGAAGTTTTACACTCTATTACACGCACAGAGTGCTTGGCATAATGGGAGCTTATTTTCAATATACATATATTTCCTAAGATAACGAGACCCTCGGCATAGCTGACAAATGCTGTTTTCATACTAGTAGCAATCGAAAAATTTCAAATGGTGGTAAAAATAAAACGACCAAGACTTTCCCAAATGAAGACAGTAAGTTTGTTGCTGTGCTTAGAGACTCCAGATGGGAAACTGGAATCTTTTGCAAAGCCCAGTGGCAGTGCTGCCCTGCAAATCCAGTTTACTATGCAGTACTTCCAGGCTGTGGTGTTGGCTACTATAGGAAAAAGATTTATAGATGAGAGATGGATAATATGATCGGCGTAAGCTGTTTTTATTACTCACCACATACTCCCATACTCTGAAACACAGGACTATAATATTAGGAGGCCTGCTTGGACAGATACTGGACTGCATTTTTTTGTTTATGGTCTGCTCTCTGAGATTTACTGCATGCTCCCGGCTGGATCTTGGCAGGCTGTAAACACCAGAGTTCAGGCAGAGAATGAATTTTTCTCTCTGCCTGAGTCACCGGGACAGGGTGGGTGACCACAAAGCCCCGTGTCCGCCCAGCCTTGCTGCTGAGTCAGGAGTTGCATCCAGCAGCAGCTCGTGGCCTGGCACGTCTGACGGCATGGGCTTACACCTCCTCGTAATGCTGAGTCTCAGCAAAAAGCTGAAAGACGGGGACCCAGCTGAAACCACAGGAGCAGACTTCTTCGGTCTGCACAAACCCTCCGTGTGACACACGTGCAAGGCTAGTATGAGGAGGGCAGAAATTACCGGTAGGAATAGAGATGCATTAGTTTACTGCAGGCATTTACTGTGGGGAAAAATGAATGCCAAGGGAATAGTAAACACAAACACACAAAGCATGCTCTAGTTCACTTTGTAAAATTAATCTCCAAACACAAACGTACCACAGCGATTACAAATTGTAAACCCTGTAGTGTGCTGGGCTTTTCCAGCCTGTTTACAGCCCTCCTCTTGGTGGCAAGTGCAGAGAGATATGAAAACCCAGAGTCTAAATCATGAAGTGAGCCACAGAAAGAGCAGGGACGCTGGCTGATTGTCGTGGTTTAACCCCAGCCAGCAACTAAGCACCACGCAGCCGCTCACTCACTCCCCCCCCATCCAGTGGGATGGGGGAGAAAATCAGGAAAAGAAGTAAAACTCCTGGGTTGAGATAAGAACGATTTAATAGAACAGAAAAGAAGAGACTAATAATGATAATGATAACACTAATAAAATGACAACAGTAGTAATAAAAGGATTGGAATGTACAAATGATGCGCAGGGCAATTGCTCACCACCCGCCGACCGACACCCAGCCAGTCCCCAAGCGGCGAATCCCTGCCCCCCCACTTCCCAGTTCCTAAACTAGATGGGACGTCACATGGTATGGAATACACTGTTGGCCAGTTTGGGTCAGGTGCCCTGGCTGGGCATGAGAAGCTGAAAAATCCTTGACTGTAGTCTAAACACTACTGAGCAACAACTGAAAACATCAGTGTTATCAACATTCTTCACATACTGAACTCAAAACATAGCACTGTACCAGCTACTAGGAAGACAGCTAACTACATCCCAGCTGAAACCAGGACACTGATGTAGCTTTCAGCTTTGGAGAGAACAGCCTGTGAGCAGGGCAGTGGTAGTTGTATGGGTGTTGAAGCAATTCTGCTTCTTCTCTCTTTCCTCCTTCCCAGTCCTTGATTTGCTCCCAGTCCTTTGCCATCCCTTTACCTGTCATCTCTGAAAAATAAATAAATAATCAATAAATAAAGTAATAAATACCCTGCTTTTAACCTGGATATGTTCCTACCTCTCATTCAAATCCATCCACTCAAAGAGATGCCTGAGAAAATGAGTGGACAAAGCATGGGCAGGAGCAGGTACCCCAGGGAAAGGGGAGGAGGTGGCAGGTACTGAAGTCATGGGGGTAGCATAGGAAAACTCCCATGGAACATCAGTCTAGATGGCCTACTATTTTAATCACTCCAAAACGCTGTGTATTACATTGGTGGGAGATACTGGGATTCCCGGTAAGAGGCCGGTATGTCTTTCAGTTAGCTGTTGCACAACCTTACTGTGAAAAAGCTGGTTCATGCCCTGATCTGGTTAGAACTGCAGACTATAATCAGTCTTGCTTTTTTGGATGTTGCAACAGCAGTTTAAGATACCACTGCCTCCTGCTGTTTTTTACAAACTGTCTCATCAGGTTGGCCATCCTTCCCACATCAGTAAATGCCACACAAGCATCCCTCACCCAGCTTATTACAACTCTCAAAGCCACTCAACCCATTTTGCTCCTACCTGATCTTTACCACATCTCAGTTACAAAGATGATGAACACTAGGTCATGGACAATCACAGACAGCTCTTGGTTGTGTCTCCTTCAGTATCTTTGCTAGATCTACCAGAAGACATCTGAGTATGCCTCAAAACCAGGACAAAATGGCAGGACCTTACTTGACCTGCTGAGAAAAATATAAAGTACTCTAAACACCAGCATTGGGAGACATTCACATACACAATATAAACCCAAGATCTCATATAATACTTTGGCCCTCTCTTTAAAAGTGATGTACACCTGGAAATCATGAAGAGGATGCACAGTCAGTGTTACATTGCATCATTAACTTCACTCCTGTAGGATGTGCCGTGTTTGTCTAATGCAGGTGTAGATTATGAAGAGAAGAAGCTTCAGGAAACAATTCAGCTCACAGATCCAGATGCTCAATGCAGGTGTCGGACCTTCCTCTCTCCCCACTAATGATCTAGTACACATTGTCCAAGGAGCTATGCAGCTTCCCATAAAACACACACCTTCTTTGGTCAGCTGATGAGCTCCATCAGCAGCACTAAGTGATTAGGACTTTGGCTTGGCTCAGCTGGCTACTCACAGGAAACTACTGTCAGCTGTGATGCTCCAGGGTAACCTGCCTGGTCTCCTGCTGCCCCTGCAGGAGATTGCAGGTGTCCCTTATGGGCCAATGTCTTCTGCTCCTGCCTTGCACACCATCTAGCACTTCATGTGGTAAAGGACACCCAGATTTAGGCAGCAGAATCCCATCCCAAATATCTGTTTCATTCTGAAAAGTATCGCAGCATGAGAGAAGCAAAACAGTAGAGTGAAACGGTGCTCTGGAAAACTCACGTGAAGTCTGTGGGGTGCACATACGCGCCCATTGGCACAGAGTCTGTTGTAGGGGTGGGGACCACAGAACAACGCACAGTCCATGCCTTTAGGAGTTCACAACCCCATGTCATGATCCTGCCAGTACTGTCATGAATAAATCCAATGAATGGTCTTGCCTGTATGAGTAGTTGCACGACCAGGCGGAACTATGAATAGTGAACCAAAGACTGGTTTGTGGTTAACAAAATTCTTACAGTAACTCTGTGAAGCTTACATTGGAGCATGCATTGATGCCTAGCTGAAAGTTTCCAAATAAGAGCCAAGAGCAGTTGCCTCTTTGCTGCCAACACCAGGATCAAGTACACATTAATTTTTATGTATTTTGTGTGTACATTGGCTCAGGGACACAGTTTTACCTGAGGTGTAGATAAAAATCACCAGCTATATCTGCTCCGGAGGTGCAAAGGTCTTCAGAACCAGCTGAATATCCTGCTAACACGATGGGGAATTACGGGTGATCCTGTTGGCATAGAGCACAGGCAGGCAGAGCGTGTTATGAGGTGTAATGCATGTGCTGTGCAAACACATGGTAAAGGTGGTCCCTGTGTCAGTAAACATACTTTTTCCAGAAAAGCTTGGGAGATAGCAGCTACATAAGCAGTACTGTGGGCAAGATGACCAGAGCAAAGCAAATGCAGTCAATCAGTCTTGTTCATATATCAGCTCTTTAGGAAGACACTGTTAAAAATGTGTATCACACCTTTCAGGATTTGTATGAGCTTGAAGCAACTAGCACTGTGTTAATAAGTGTACTTTGTCATCAGATCTTTCTTTAAAAATACAGAAGTATGTTACCAGATCAAAAAGACAAAGTTGATTCCTGAAACAGAGATTCCAGATACACACTAATAGAGCAGAAAAGTGTTCAAATGCAGTTTGAGTTTATCAAATAAGCTCCTAAAATAAGCAAGCATCTTGGGCCAACTTCACTTCTGCATGCTTCTGTTGAGTTGCACCAATGAGTGGCTCTGTCTTAGCTGTAAAACTAACATATAGACTAGATCAGATATGACTCAAACATCTAAACAGGACAAAAGTGGTTGGTAAGCACTAAAATTCAAAATTCTGATTCCAAAATTCTTCACTTGGAACTGTAGCTCTCCTTTGACCTGGAAGTTTTGTAGAGGGCTGCAGCTTTATTTTCACATGTGTGTTTAGGGGTGGCTGCTTTTCTTGTAAAACATGGGATTGAGTTCTCACCTCTAATGAGACATCTGGGTTCAGTTTTCTGATCAGTCGCAGGGGATTCACAGCAATACCTGTGACTTTGCTAGTGCACCTAAAACGGATGAGTCAGCAACGACACTCTACATCTTACCTGGAGAGTCTGGGACACTGTTCAGAAAGAAGTGCAAATTTTGTGTGATAAGGGAACTTCTGTTGATAGCTTGGTTAGGATATTTGGTTGAGAAAGGGGAATCCTACCTATGAATCCCTGTCAGTATGATGTATTTTTACATACTTGAGTAATTAAGTAAAAAAAACCAAAAACCTAATGATTCAACTTTCACCATTCAAGGTTTTAGAAGGCCTTGGTTAACTCCAGCCCAAAGATGTGGACAGGTTTGTAGACAGGCCACATGACATATTCTGGTGGCAGGGAAGGGCTATATGCTGTGATCCTTCCTTCGTATGGGACTTAGACTTGCTATACCCATGTGCAGTATAAACATTTGATATGCAATAGGTCTTATGTCTGCTAAGCACGCTGAGCTTATTGCATGTGTTACGTAGCTACTGCACACAGTCACTCCCTATTTGTGTCCAGTCAGCTTGCTTAGTGGCCCATTCGAAATGCTTAATTTATACATCTTTTTCAAGAGTGTGCTGGCAACATCAAACATTCATGAGGATCTCCCCCAGATGTTTTCTTTCTCATCAGCAGTTCTGATGTGAGCTGGAGAGAAGCTAAGGTATAAGGCCTAGCCCCTTTTTATGCCAAATACATAGTGTAGACAAAGACACAGAGTTATGAAACTAGAAAATTTTGAGCTGCCCTCATTTACACACACATAGTTCAATCTGGCCTTCATTTAAAGTACATTGTTTTCCATGTGCTCTATATTTTCCTTAAGAAAGAGTAGACATGTCATCTAGCAATTTAATGAGGCAAGTTGCATACTTGCAAACAGTTTATGAGCAAGCTGTGAGATGATATCAGTCTGTCTATAGCTCATATTAAGCTGGATTAATAAACATCCTCAGGCAGTATTTATTTATTTATTTGTTTTTGTATTCAGACCACTTGGGAATTTATTACTTGGAAACTAAATCCGTAATGTTGCTAAACTGCAAGACTTCGCAGCCTTTTTCTGTACAGAAGCACACAGAAAAATGTTTAATTTGTATTTCCTCTGAATGGCGTAATGAAAACCAACCCAATGTGTACTATAGCAATAATAAAAAGATTTTATTCCAGAAATTCACATGATGGCATCCCTTCAGTATCCCAGTACAGAATCGCAGCTGAAATGTAGGGCAGTATGAGTAAGTCAGTTCTATTGTTCCAGCTCATTTCAGTATTTTAATACAACAGCCTCTAAAACAGTGGGGAAAATGCGTTTTGCGGTGCACCTGCTGGGATGATGTGTGAGTCACTGGCTGAGCGCTCTTTGGAAGCCAGCTATCATATAGCTGTAACATTAACAAAACATCTTATTACTGTCATCCCCCGTCAAGAATATGAGTAATGTGGAAAGAGACACACAAAGAGAATAAATATACACTTTTCTTCCTTTACAGTAAAAGTAAGTTGCCGTTTCAAACAGAAGAAGCCAAAATATCTCCAAAGTAATTACATCCCTCGTGTAAGGCACCCTGTGTAACATGCATCAACAACTGGAATTTATTTACCTTATAAAAATTACCTCAGTGCTATAGAAGCATCATTCATGCTGCTACGGTTAAGGTTATGACAGTGTTTCCAGTAAAAACTTCACTTTTCAAACATACAGGTTTCAGCTGTGCAAATCTTCTAGGAGTTGACACGAAAGCACACATACAGAACCGCCGCTATGCTGAGACCTCGTATAGAAAAATGTACAAAGACGTGGCGTGGGCCTGGTAGCTTTTACGTTAAAAAGGGGCAAAAAGGCAGGAGGAGAGAGATTGCTGCCACTCTGCCAGCTCTGCCCGACCCAGCAAGTGCTCGGAGTGCCGGGATGTGGGAGGCGAGGGTCTGCTCCTTCCCTCAGCTCCCAACACCTCCAGGGTCCATCCCGCCTCTTCTCTCCCAGCCTGGAAACATTAGGGTTCACCCTGTAGTAGGGACCGAGCAGCTAGAGTATTTTTGCCGCCCGGTTCTGACCCATGGGTGAGGACCACAGGGCTGAGGATGGCCCAAGCCCGGCCACGCTGCCCCGGAGCAGTGGGCACGCAGGCAGAGGGGCTGCCCGTGAACCAGCTCTCCAGCGACCACAATTTACAGAGCAGCAGATTAAGGCAAACCGAAATTGCTGAGATTTGAAAATAAAATACTACACGACCAACAGCGCTGTCCTTTTTACATCAGCAGCTGACTCGTGGGATTTTTTTTGTCACAGAAACTCTGCTGCGTGGCTTCATGACCCCTCCGAGTACATCTTCATGAGTGTTTTAGTTCACATCAGGAGTGTGAATTTGAAGCCAGTCGCCTATTGTCCCTAAATAGTGTGCTTTAGTTTGCTTAGAGGAGCAGTCCCAAGACACAAACTGTTTCCTTTCACTAAGCCACAACTGTTTTCCTAAACCAGAAGATACGGTCTGGGAATGCACTAATGCCGAGGGGCTTCCTGGCAGATTACAACTAGTTTGAAGTTTTATCCTACAGATCCACCCATCTTGGGCTGGATTTCAGGTAAGGAACGCAGTGTTGATACTTGTAGGCTACATCTCTGATTTCCTGGAGGATTTGGTTTTGCTGGGTTTTTTAAATAATGTTGGTGCAAAAGAAAAAAAAATCATCATCCATGAAAATCTAAACTTTGCAGCTGACAAAAGACAGGAAGACGTAAAAGGGATCTATTTTGATTGATGTGGATGAAAAATGACATGTTGAACAGAATTATACTAAATACCTGTCAAACACTAGCTTTTTAAATTCTATTCTCTTACAAGGCGCTTGTTTTGTTTGCTCTAGAAGATAATCAATGCTTTAGCTGCCAGGGAAAGAATGAATTTGGACTTTTCTATAGTCTTTCTATAGCATTTCCATAAATTAGGGAAAAACCTCTTCTGCCTTTGATTAGGTTACAATAGCATGGATGTTATCTCTCGATATACATTTCTTAGTATATGTTCATGTTAAATTCAATCCACAGTCCTGTAGTATCACTTGGAGTCGGTAGATGGAGAAAGGATAAACCTATTAGAGAGCATCGCAGGTGACCTAAGAGGCAAGATGGGGTGCCCTTATGGAACTGAGTAACACTCTGGAATTGCTGTGCCTGCTGGTGTAAATATGGAAACCATCAGAAAGTTAGGGCTACATCAAAGCTCTGACAAAACTTTATTTGACAAAAGAGAAGTATAATCAAAGCCCGACAATCTGCACTTATGTGGTTGTTGTTGGTCATTTAATGACATGTTAACTAAGCACAGCTGACTAAAGCATCACTAATTGGTCAAACATATATAGCCTGCTTCTCAGTACAGTATAACATAACATTTAAGGGCACATATGTTTTATATCTATCTTCAGAAGTAGTGTGTGAAGGTTGCATGTAGGTTACAACACTGTATAGCTCTAAAGTTTGTAGAGGTGTTGTGTATATGAACAAGTATGATACAGGTCCTGTTGTGTGAAATTTTCCATAGAAGATTTTTAAATAGAAATAGCTTTTTATTCATTATACATACTCAAAATAAATTTTAAAAGTTTCAGGTTTGACTCCTGTCAAACTGATGTACACTCTCACGTCAGCCTTACATGCTAGCTATCTCTACAAGTGATTACAAGCAACATATAAAGTCTTTTGAAATTAGGAAAATGAGACAACAGTAGTCCCCATGCAAGAAAAAAGACACAAATGACTAAAAGGATTTTGCTGTCTTCTTTGTTAGGAATAATTCTGCCTGTGAACAGAAGCATAAATAAATAAATAAATAAAAACGCAATAAAGAAGAATTGGAAGCTGAAGGAAAATGTAACAAGGAAAGTACAAAACTACTATGCATGATTTTTAGAAGGTGAGAGTTCAAGATTTACTGCTCACTGAAAGGCGTATTTTGAGTTATAAGCAAAAATACTCTTGTAGTATTATTACCTTTGTGCTTTGTGATACAAGTCTCCATTCATTCTTTGTAGGCAGAATTTCATCAAGAAATTTCCAAATCCATACATTTCTCTTATCTGGGACAACAGACCTCTGATTTCTCAGCTAACTGCTCCAGAAAGAAAGGGGACAATTGTTTAATTATCAGTGAGCAGTTTCTAAGTCATCAAGCCATTGAAGACACCTAACCCCCATTTAACACTATTATCTGTCTGGTTTAATCAAGAGCATATGGTAGAAGACACAGGACCGCAAGTGAGTAAACCTGTGTTGTAGTCTTTGCTCTTGCATGAATAGATGCTCTATTCCATTTCTCTTTGCTCTTCTTCCTGCTCTTGCCCTCTGTGCCTAGAGCTCAGGACCAGATTTGAGGCAGGTATTCGCTTTTCTCACGCGTGATGTCGAGCGCTCTGGTCCTTGCTCTGCGCAGCGCCCTGAGCACGTGCGTTGTACCATTAACGGCAGCAGAGACTCGAGGGTGGGGACCCCCCCCCAGACCATCTCACTGCAGGTGAGTTTCAAGCAAGAGAAGGTTGAGATTGCCCAAACCTTCCACGAACAGAGTGGGTTGCAGCTTGTTTCAGGGAAGATCCCAGCTGCGTGCTGACCCTTCCATCAGAGCGTTCCCAGTAGAGGAGACTCCAGCCTGCACCGTGTAGGGCAGGGAACCAAATAACAGTGTTTTACAGGTGAGAAAATGAAGCCCAAAGTACCTCCCCAGCTTTCTGGTAGTAAGTCTGTCACTGAGAGCATTGCCCTGCCCTCATCCCCAGCTGTGTGGCTGTCTTTTGGTTTAAGGCCCTCAAGAAAGTGGAAATTACTCTCTTAATGAAACTGCACCACTGAGGGGCAAATCAACATGATTGCAGTAATTGTTGTGAATTCCAGTTCATCTCAACAGCTGCTGCCTTTGAAATAAATGAAATTAAATAATTAATATTAATATGCCACGGCTCTGACAGGAGTGCCAAAGCTGACCAATGTAGTTCAAATGTAATCAGGTCAAACCTAACAAACACGTTAAAACTCTGGCATCCTTCTTACTAGCTTGCTGGTCAAGTCCCTCTGTGAAAGGAATAGCAACGCTTACTTTGGGAAGGTTTTGTTTCCTTGAAGATGAAAAGCAGTGGGGAAGCTCCCAGAAAGACTGACTTGTTTGTCCTTTCCGCATATTTGCTAAAACAAACCTCCCACCTGCGCGATGTGTGCATGCTGCTTATGTTCCGGTAAGGCTGGGCAGATCACATAGGAGTGAAGGCGTGTTTGACGTTTTGTGTCGCTGTGATGGTCCGGTGGAGTTGCCTTTTAGTAACTAGTGGAGAAAACATGTTTTTCAGAGTTAACGCACTCACTGTTACCATATGTAGGAGGGAAATGATGGGGTGCTGACTAACACTGTGGGGAAGCTTGGAAAATCCTCTGAAAACTGAAATAGGAGACTATCTTAGGCATTTCCTTCACCTCTGTCTTTTAGGCGTTTTCTCATCCCATCTGCTCAGTCTACAATTGCTTCTGTGTTCTGCCATCTACATTGCTTATTTTGGGCTTCTGCTGGAAACTGCTTGAAACTAGAAATTTATTTGTTTTTAAGCTAGACAAAACATTGGAAATACATGACTCTAGAGTGACAGGAGAAGAAATAACTATTTGAATTTGGAGTTTTCCTATTTGTAGCTTTCATCCTTTTCCGTAAGTTAAAAATGCATTAAGAAACATCTAAAAACATTTTAGAAAATGTACAATTTTATGCCTTTGTTCTCATAGAAGCCAAAGAAAAAACACCACTGACATTAATGGGACAAAAATAGAAACATTATTATCTTCAGCAAGGACATTTTACATTTCCACTTTCTGGCACACAGAGAGAAATGTAAAATAGAAATGGCCACAAAAACATTATTGTTATTATAATCATAGTTGTAAGTTATAAATTATAATTACTAAGCAAACGTCTTCATTTCTGTACTTCTGGCTACTTCATAGATAACCTGCCAGTGTGTTACAAGAGCAAGCCCTGAGGCAACGGATTTTCTGCAAAAGCAATGAAATGCAGGGGTTACTCCTCACAGAAAGGGAGGAATGACAAAAGACAGAAGGCTTTCATAGCAAATCACAATAAAATGGATGTTAGCATTCCCATTGGCCAGTTCTATGTCCCTTAACCTTATTTTTCTCCATCATGCTTTCTCCCCCTCCTCCCGCAGCTATTCTATAATAGCAGGACAACAACTCCTTTCTTCTCCAGGGTATAAAAGTCATTTAAACTGTTGAATGAAACTGCTTCTCCTCACTGTTGAAATTTCAGTGACATTTCTAATCTATAAAGTATTGGCACATAACATTTAGAGCCATGGTGTGCCATGGGCAATTTAACAACTTATTTACTATCCTTCTGAACTAAATGTGTGAAGCTTTTAGATGTGTAATGAACAATGTATCAGTGACCCCAAAACGCCAGTTTGTGTCAAAGAATTCCATTTATATTAATTACACGCTAATGTACAAAGGACAGCTTAGCAGTGCTCTACATACCGTTTGACAGAAAGTGGCAGCCTCCAACAGCTCAGACCATGCAAAAACTGTTTGGGTTCACACAAAACAATTTAGTCTTGTCTGCAAGGACCCCAGCACTCACGTTCTACATAAGCAACATCTGTTTCCCCCTTCTGAGGCCATTTCACTTAGTTTGGATGGATAGGATTTGTTCATTCTTGAAACAGAATGATGCGAAAGTCCCCAGAGCTGGGTCCAGCAAGGGATACAGCAGATCTCTGTTAGCTTAGCATTACTGACCTAAACCCTGCTGAGCAGCAGAGTCTCTTAGAGAAGATGGTAAAGTATCGGTACTGTCCTCGCATCCAGGCTGGTGTATACAATGCCGTGTCGTGGGCTGCAGATGAATACGTTTTCTTGGAAAGATGTCTAGCATGCAGTCCTTAACTCCTGGAAGGAGGTTTTCTGTGCAGATTTTACCAGCTTCATCCAACTACAAATACCGAGGAATCATTATTGGAAAACATGACGAGATCTTATGACTTGTGTTTTGCTCTCCAGTTTTGGACATAATATTGGGAGATATTATTATCTAGCTGGTCACATGGAAACTAATATTGGATTATGGTCCTGGCTTTCTCTGGGATGTGCAGGGAAATTATCTTTGTAACTGTTTGCCTGCTAAGACGGTAAGATCTCTGTTTTCTCATTTGTGTTTCAGCAGCTTCTAGCACAATACTGCTACCATAACATTGATTATAAAAGTAAATCTAATAGAAGACAAAAGCTATAAATCCTTGGAAATAGAGGGATATGTTAAATAATATACCATTTTGTAGGTGAAAATGTTCACTTTAGAAAGATGAATTCTCTCCCCTTTTACTTTTCATCTTTTGGAAGACTAATTCGTCCATGAGCACATTGCATCTTTCTCAAACATCTGGTGAATGTCTTTTAGGGACAGACTAAAATTGTAGAATGGAGAAATACAAATAGCATAATTATGGCTTTATTTTGGTCTGCTCATGAAATTGAAGGATTAGCTGTACAGGACAGCTGTTAGTTAGGGAGGTGGCCCGAGGTCAGAAGGTTATTCTCTGGACTACAAAGAAGATCTCTGGACTAGAGAGAAGAAAGCTTCAGCTAGTAACACACTGATATTTTAGCTCAGTCTCTTAGGAAAACTGAGTTTATGGTATAATTTATATATATCTACACATCTTTTACTCATTCCCTTCCCCACAATACCTTTTGAATCCGTTTGTCAAATTCAGTGAAATTTGACAGAGATTTGGAGTTCTCAGAGATATTTTGTTCCTTTATGTGTTGAGGCAATAGGCAGCTGACTAAAGGGGGAGACCATTTGTTTTCCACTGAATGAAAGACTATTGGGGGCTTGGATCCACCAGAAAGGGTGAGACATGAAGATGCCCGTTAAAGGGGAAACTTCTATCAAGGTTCACCCTAGAGACTCCAGCTGTGAAGGATCCATCAATGAGAAAACAGATTTACTTAGTAATAAACTCCACCGTAGTGCAGATGCAACAGTACAGATAAGAAGTTTAAGTGAAATACGCAATAGAGTGTATACAGAGGTGGGTGTAGTTTGCTGTGATCTGGCTCTACCTGTCCTTTGAGCTGACAGAGGCAGGCCCAGAGCAAAAGTGAGCTAACCATATTAACGCAGAGCTTTGAGCTGATGTCTGCCTTCCAGCAAAGTTTTTATTACCTCAAACACAGAATATCCTTACATTTGAACTACATGGGCAGAGAAGGTGAATGCTCAGGAAATAATACCAACAGACACTGTGATCAAAGCTTTCCCCGTTTCAGTTTAGGAGGGTGCTTTAACCACAGCGTGCTACTACCGTACTGGCTTCCATTGAGCAGAGCTTTTTACCCTACTGTATGAAAAGGCTGATGCTTAAATGAGGAATGATGTGAGCAATGGAAACAACGAAAACTGGCTGGCTTTTTGCTGTTGAGATTTCTGGTGTCTAACAAGGGGAGAGTTTTGACTGAACTGCTGCTTGCTGTCAGGCAAGAATCTCTCTGTCCCTCTTCCTCGTCTCCCTTCTGAAGTTCCCCAATAACAATCTCTCTTTCTTGTGTGGTACTTTGCTCACTCACTTTTTCCTTCCCTCATTTTCTCCAATGCCCTGATCGTCCTGGAACTAATTTTCCTCAGAGGTAGCAGCAGTCAGCAGCTAACTCCATGCTTATCTCATGTTTTCTGTTCCTTCTGGAGCCATTCCATTTGTCATTATCTTTAACTTCTTGTGTCTGAAGTGGCCTTGTGGGACATTCTCATCAGGCAAGCCCTATACATCTATTCCATACTACTTTTGCAGTGATGACTCTTCTCCAAGACCTACAATGTCACAAGAACAGGGAGAGAATCTGGGCAGCTAACCCCCTAACTGCATGACATCGTATTCATGACCTCACACAACTGTGCCCATAGGCGTCCTGGAAGCAGGGAGTGAGATCAGGAGGAGCCAGGAAACACCTCTTCCCTCTGGAAGGTGGGTTGGAGGAGCAGCAGAAGGAGCTACCAGATTGGGCTTGAACCTAGAACTCAGACTCCCAGATCTTTTCTGCCTCCTCCCAGCAGCCAAAGTTTTATTCTGCTCAATTTTCTTTATAAGAACATGGTTTTACCTGTGCCACCAACATAGCTTTGATATGTAGTGCACACAACTTGTGTAATGGCATAAAATCTCCAGTAAAAAAAAAGAACTGAGCTAGATCTGTCAAATTCAGTGTCTTTGATCCTGGAGCAAGGCATTCAAAGCTGGATGCCAGAAGTTAAGCATCTAAAATAAATATATGATTGGCTCATTAAAAGTGCAGTGCACCTTTTAGTGCTGTTGAAATCTGAAGACCAAACACAAAAATGAATCAGAACCAACACTTGTCGCTCTGCCAGAAAAAGAAAAAAAAGAAAAACAAAACCAAAACAACCCGTCCCTCAATTTATACAGATCATCAGACTATAACTTTAAAAAAATATATTCACATTTGTCACTGAAAACTAAACTGCAGAAGGCCATTAAAGTAGTAAAACAGCAAACTGAAGAAATAATATACAGGCTCACAGAAAAATGGCATTCATTTACACCTGCTAAGGATCTCATTCATACTGTTGAAATAGATTATAGATTTTTAAATTTGCCTTACTTACCAGGCATGCAGAAAAGTCCAGGTGTTAATGGAAGAAAATGTGGAGGTTTCTGAATTCTTTCTTCTGCTCTCCAGACCCTCGAGGCAGTTCTTGCTAAAAAAAGAAAGCTCAAATCCCCCTTTAGCTCAGGGGGGTTGCTTGAGTCTGTCCCTAAGGGGGCAGTGCCATGCATATTTGAATGTCAGATTCTTGGACAATGGGATACGTGAATATCCACACTCCCTTTATCAAAAAGGAGAACAGAAAGGTATAAGAGCTGACAGAATAAAGCAGGACCCTTTCCGAGGGAGTATCTCAAAGTTTGCTATCAACTTAAAATAATCTTCTTTTCTTTTGGGGGTTTATTGGGGGTTTTGTTGTTGCTGATTTTCATTATGCATAGGGTTAAAAAGATTTTCTGTCAGTGTCAAATATTAATAGATTTGCATAGACTCCGAAACCTGCCAAACATGAAGGTGCTGTACATAATGAGAGGCAGAGTTTCCTGATGTGCTTGGATCAGGATTGTGTAACTGAAGTGAATAACATTCCTGCAAGACAAATGTTTACCCCTATGTTTTCAATGGGTAGCCAGAGAAGAATAAAAATTCTTGACTTGGCTTACAAAAGGTTGAAAGAACAGAAACAGAAGTAGAAAATCATGTCCTATGTGTGGAGGCGAGATACATCTCACCTCATTTCAGCTATCTGAGGGCTAGGCATTGAGTCTAAGCCAGTCATGTCAGTACTCTGTAGTTTATGAAGAGGCAGGCACCTACAAAGGACAATTCATCTTCTCTAAGAACAGATGTATATGAAGGGTGAAGGGGAAGTCTGTCTTTCATCAGAGACTACTTCGGGAGCCCAGATGATGAGCTGAGGCCAGATGCCTAACCTTTAGACAGCTGACGTTAAAGGAGATGAATCTGTGACTTTATCAGAAGATGAGACGTGACTGTACTGCTGTGTGACCTGACACAACAATCTGGTTTCTGAAGAGTATGCACCATGGATTTTTTAAAATCAAGCTGGTTTCTCTTCTTCTGATAAGAAAAACATATCAATATTTGATACTTAATTCACTGGACTACCTTTGCATGAGTTTCTCTATTACTTGTGGACAATGCCTTTTCTGCGAGCAGAACTGAAAGGTGTCTAGTAAAAATTCCTTAGAAAGGATGAGAGAAGAGAGGACCATGAAAAGAGACAAACTTTAATCTATTAAAGTACGTAACACTAAATAACTGCTACTTTAAGGATCAGTGTGTTATGCTGCTGCTCTGAAGTGCCAGCCTTTTGAAGTATTGCAAGACATGGAAATACATATGACAGAGGTTTACCAGTGCTTCATGTAGTCACAGGAATGGATAGTTGGGATCAAGGCTCTTGTTGACCCCAAAACAGTATTAATGCCACAAAAAAAAACCAAACAAAAAAAACACTGGAGGGCTTTCTACCACAAGCCTCATACAGCTTCAAAGCTAGATCTAAGAAGGACTTAAGGTACTTGAAGAATGATACAGGCACCTTGAACTATCTAAAAGCCCCTTTGCTTGTTCATAGAGTTTAAAGATTCTCATATGCAGGCCGTTCACACCCTAAGCCACCCAAACCTCACACCTTAGTGCTTCTTCCCAAGACAAAGCATCATCTTCCAGCTATGCATACCCTTCCACCAGTCTCCTGGGAAAGGCTTGCTTCTCAAAGTGCATTTAACACACACAGACAAAACTCATTCCATCACCCAGGACAGCTGTGTTAGCCCTGGTAACAATAACACCTCCTGTTGACTTCTTATGTAAACAGAGGGGTGGCTAACCTCTGAATCTTAAGCTGTTCACATAAGATGTCCACGATGTATTTGCAACACCTTACTAGTAACGGGGTCTCCTTGATAATGACAGTACTGCTGGATAACATAAAAGTACAGGAGCAAAAGAACCAGATACTGCTGTTCACATTACTCTCATTAAATCATCGTTGACACACTTCAGGCTAGCACATACTGGAGTTGTGGGACCTCTAGGACTTTTCTTCTCAGAATCATTCCCTTCCTATCAGCTTTTTGAAGTTTGTCTGTAACTTTCATATTTAAACAGTCATTTCATAACTGGCTTGCTGGATAGGCGAGGTTGCAGCCATGTCTGAGCTAACATGGTAGACACCTATTCTCAGGAGAAGGTCCTGAGTTTTGGACTGCCAAGGTGACTGCTTGCAGCCTTCAATCAAGTATCAGACTTCTCTGGATACAACCCTGTGCTCCAGTTTCTAGAAGGTAGTTGTAAATGACCCACCTGGCACGCAACATTTTTTAAGGCACTTCATTCTCCCCAAACTTTCTGTTGGAAAACTTAATTTCTGCTGTACTAAGACATAGTTCTGATTTCCACTCCAGGGGCTCAAGATGTCTAAAAGCTAAGCACTTTTGCATTTAACTTGCAGACAATGAAGCCTTTTACTGGGCATAGCCCTTTCCCTATAAATCTTGTTAGTAAATGAGGGGAACTCACTTGTCACTATCTAAACCATCTACAGCTACTTACAGGTAAAACCGGGGCAGGTGTGGTGCAGTTTTGGGTTTCCTACTATAGGCCTGCAGCCATATGATTCTTTGCAAAAGACAGGAAATTTATGGCCGTGCAATTATTGAATAAGCTGCAGTCAGTCCTGGGGAAATCCCTGTGTAAATGAATCCCTGCAGAAAGAGCCAATCCCATCTAGTTTTTGTGCTAGTCTTCTGCATTGATAATCAAAGCAGATATATCTACAGTAACTTCATGCTTAATAATCTACTTGGGAGTGCTTTCCTTTTCTTTTCCTGCCTTCAGTGGAGAAGAACCTCAAAGCTGCATTAAATCCATCGATTCTCATTCGTCTCTCTGACAAAGTAAATTCAATTTCTACAGAATTTTTCCCATCAAACATGTTTAGTCCAATTGTAGATAATTGAAATATATATAAATAGCTACAATCAGATAGCATAATAAACATATTTAATGCTATTTTTTCTCCAACTGGGGCAGCCGAAACTGTTTGGTTCAAAGGACATGGGCTATGACTTCATGAGACAATAAGTGTATTTATAGCACTTTTAATACATGATCAAAAATACTGTAATCATATGAAACAAAACACTGATACAGTCTGTGTTTCTGGTTTACTCACTGTGCCGGTGACTTCCCTAGTTTAAGCTTGTTCCAAAAAATGTGACTGGCTAACTTAGTGCCAGGAGGTCAGCTATCACCTCTGCTCCTGCTGCTGGCATCAAAGTGGAATTAGCTGCTGTATGGTTGTCTGTCCCTACCTGAACCTGTGTGTCCTGCAGATCATGGAATCATCTACCTGGACTGGAGGAGTCAGCCAGAGCCAGGGCATCACTGTGGCAGCTCTCTGCACAGAGGGACAGGGAATCTAATCCAAGACTTTTAGGGGACAGTTTGGGCCTTTTCTTACAAATGCAGAACACATAAAGGGAAAACATTTTTTTTTTTAATAAATGTACCCAAATGTGTATGTCGGGAAATAGCTCTCAGAAAATTTTCTCTTAACATTCAGTAAATAAAAAATAAAAATAACAATAAAAAAAGATGTCTTTTAGAATAAATAGCTTCTGGGCTAGAAATCCGGCTTTTAAGTAAAACAGAAGGTGAAAAAATAGCATTGCAATCAAAATACATACTTCTGCTAGTTTCAGAACATTTTCACTATCCCAATTTGTATTTATTTACTGGTACTAAAAAAGTTGGAGATTTTCATTTTTCATCCCGGTCTGTGGAAGGGGCTCTTTGCTTTGCTTGTTTATCTTTTTTTGGAAAGTCCAAATCTTACAGTTTGGGGAAAACATCTCCCTCAGCATAGCGCTTCCCATCGACTTTAAAAGCCTGTCAGGCGTCTTTCTGTAGTTCTGATTTATTGAAGCCATGCCAAAGGTGGACAGCACAACTCCCTGCTTACTTGACTAACTCAAAGGGGGTGTTTACGGGCAGACACTGTGGCCTAGAGGATGTTATCGCTTTCCCACCCCCTGCCAGGATGGAATCTGACACTTCTCACTTTGCTAATGTTTTCTTCTCCCTTGCCCCTGGCTGTGGCTAAGTGATTGTTTATGGCAGATACTTTAAATCATTATCACCTCCTGGGCCTTTGAGTACTGCTACACAATCTGCTTTTGCATCAAGGAAACTCTTCTATCGGTCCGAAACAAGGCCAAATGTTTATCTGGTGAGATGATAGTCCAAGTGCCTCCTCGAATATTTAAAAACAAACAGCAGCACCCCTGCTCTGTTGCGTGGAACACCGGGGAGCTGAAGCTGTGGGGTGTTTCTGACGCTCCCCAGCGCAGGACCCCTTGGATACCTGTTTGCTTTGAAAACATCAGAAACATCCAGGGAACTTGGAGGATGATGGACTATATGAATCAGCTTCACAAAATACGGCTATGTTTCTGGCATCGCCTTAGCGCTTAAACCCTAGATATATGAATCAGCTTCACAAAATACGGCTATTTTAGCAGGGAAAACATCTTCTCCCTAAATCACCAGTGACTACAGCTATGGCCCTCCAACCCTCTGGAAGAAGCACTCTTCAGGAGCGTCTTCCACAAACACCCCCGGCGGTTTGCCTCCTTGGTTGTGCCTCTCATCCTTAGTTCTCATCCTCAAGGTAGCACCAGCCAGCTTTTTTTTTTTTTTAAGGGGTTGAAAGACCTTCAGCAGGCTCAGCCAACTGCCACAGCAATCCTCACAGCTCACCAAGGGTTTCTAGTAGTTGTCAAGATGTTTGTTGGCAGAGGAGAGTTCAAAGGAAGCGATTGAAGGATAGCTCAGTCGACTGGTAATAATTACAGAGCTCCTCTTACCTACTGAGGCCAGGGGTATATTCTGGAAAGCTTCTATTTGAAGAGGACTTGGAAAACAAAAGTCTCACCTGTTGAAAGTGCTCAAGTGGGTGTTGAAGAGGTGTTGAATGGAAATTGGCCCAAATTTCCAAGTCTTCGAAGTTTTAGATCGCTTGTTACTAAGTAAATGAGAAAAACACTGTCAAATATTGCTGTATAAATCCCTAAAATTGGAGTTTGCTTTAGATTCTACATGGAATTTCATATTTGGAATGGAAGTTTAATAATTTGCTTGATAAGGAGCTAGTGTTAGTGTAGGAGTTGATGCATAAGCTTAAATCCTGGTCCAAATTAAGTTCCTCAGGGCTTTGGCACTGACCAGAGCTATTTGGAGCCTTTTTTCTAGAGAAATGGATTCAGAGAGAAGGCGGGGGGGGATAGGGGAGAGTGTTTAGGAAAGAAATAAGGAGGTTTCATGGATATTCACATTCTTCAAAGGGAAGCTTGCTGTCCAAAAACATTAACATCAACAGAAATGTAATGGGTTTACACTTCCGGTTAACCATACAACACAGCTGTTACCTCACTTCACTGTTCAATACATTGCAGGTTTGGCGCGTGAAATTACTTCGACATCCAAACTAATCCAAAACATGGTAGCAGGAGTAAACACACCTAAATAAAGAAATCCTGGTTGTGGCTTTGAAAAACTCCTACTGTTGTACTGCATTGAAAATGTCCAGAGTTGTCAGCAGAGGCAGCTCAAGGCTGACTCACAGCATGGGTGCCTAGGAAATGTTTAAAGCAGCTAAAGGAGCTGAAGTTACAGTTCTCTTCAAGCCAGAGACACAGTACTTGTTTTGTCCTTTCTATTATATTACCTCTTTCACAGTAATTGCCTGGCAAAGCAAGTAGTGGGGGAACAGCACAGGAGCATTTTTGTTGACTTTGCCCCTGTGAGCATGGATTAAAGGAAAATCTTTCTCTGTATAGGAGCGGTTAAAAGGTAGCATTGTTTTCTGGCTTGGGCTATCAAGGCCCAGACATGGACTATAATGAAATAATGAGGCTTACATTTTAAACATTCAAAGAGAGAGTGAGTCTGACTCTTTCCTTATTCTCTTCCTATTGCATTTAATAATCTGTCCATATTGAATATGTTACCTTTGCACTCATGTCTTTCATTCAAAGTATTCCTGCTGTCATAGCTACATCTCCAACACCTAACCCAGGAAGTTAAGCCTGAAAAGACATTTAATCACCTAGTTCCAAAACTTTGTGAATCTGACCACAGCAACCACATTTTCTCTCTTTCAGCTGACTCTGATTTATTCCCAGCTAGATTTCATTCTCCATGCTTTGCCCAAACTCCCTAAGCAATATGCTGCATATTTATTTCTCATGGTTTATAAATAAACTGTTTCCTGCCTCACTGCAGTCTCTGACATAGCCACACCTTAGCCTTGCCCTTGTCCTATTTTTGTTTATATTTTTTCTTTCTACCTAATCTGATCGTTGTTCACCCAACCTTGTCTTCTCTTTCTACTTCCTCAAAAACCTGTATAGTCCATTCCTTTTTCTCCTGCTTTGCTTACCTCTCCCTTTAATGACCTCAGCATATGAAAGACTCCCTTAAAGTGGATTACTCATATTTACCCTTTTACCTCAGCAATTCCAGATTGGATCAGCAGTATGAAGTTCTTTTTCTGATATCTCCTCTTTGACATTCTACTGCCAGTTCAGACTTCAATGTTTCTAAAGAGATATATAAGTACCAATTCTTCTTGGTATCTCTTCCACCAGCCTTTCTCCACAGCTTTTGGAAGCTTCTCTTCTTCATGTTCACATTCTTGAAGTTAGACTTCTCCTTGTCTCCCACGCTTTCAGTCTTCCAATAATTCCTATCATCTCCTTCTTCAGAAATTGTCAAATTTCTCTCTTCAAACTTCTGTTGTTCTGCTGTTATTCAGCCCCACATCTGTGTTATCTCTTGCCTTAATTAATCTAGCCTTTAGCTTTTCAGCTTTTTCTGAAGTTGTAGCTATTACATTTGTCTGTACCTTGCTTTCAGTGTCTCCCGGGGGATCAAAATATCTTTCACTATTGGAGTGTCAGTTACTGTCAGGTTTTTTTTTCAAATTTGTTTTTTAATTTCAGTGTCTGAACAAAAAAAGCTTAAAAAATGACCTGATACTTATTAAGCTTTCCCTGTGTTTTTCCCCATGGGTATTAAAAATATATGCAAAAGGCTGATTCCAGGCTGAGGAGAGAAGAGATGATACAACAAGTTCTTTTGCTAAATAGCCCAAAGTTATGTAGGATTTAAAACATCCTGAGTCAAATACTAAATACCTGTAACAGAACAAGAGATTTGGAACATTATTTCTTACCACCGACTCTAGTTTGAGAATATTCTTCCATAAAGTCTTCAGGCTATGACTCCATAATGTTGATATCTCCTGTGAAACCTGGTCTACTCTTCAAAATTCTTGAGTGCTCAAAATAGCAAGAAATTAGGATCTGGCTATCCAAACTGTTAAGATTACAGGTTCTTTCTCTTCCTCAGTTCAATCCCCCTCTATACCTCAGGTAGAGAGGATTTTTAGTCTAAACCATATTTCATACTACCCTAACCATTAAGTTTTAGGGAACCACTTGCTCTAGAGATGTCAAAATTAATAGTTAACACATAGGGATTATGATCTTATTAACTTTTTGCTAAATGTGGCCATACTTTTGGAGTGACCAAAACTCATTGTATATAGTGGATTGGTTTTTGAAACTCACGCAGCTAATTCTATCTGATGTGACCAGGGTTTCATTGCTGAGACGCAATCTGACTTTGGTGGCACTTTTATCTGTAGTAACTCACACTGATCTATGTAAATCTAAAAGAACCAGAGGAAGGATATTGAATGGAGTAATTGGCATTTTTATCCTGTTGCTGGAGATTTTGAAGAGATTTTTTTAGTTTTTTTTACTTTGTTTTGTTCCACTGCTTGAGCAACATTATTTTGAACTGGAATAACTGGGGTGGGAGGGGGCGGGGGGGATGCCTACATTTGTGGGTTATGAACACAAAGACACAAAGAAACTGGCCAGAGCAGCAAACATGAATTTAAAGTCTGCTTCCAGCATGACAAAAACTATGCACAAAGCCTGAAGCTCTTTCATTAACAAGAAGGATTTAGAAAAATGTCTCCTCACTGGAAATTGGTCCCTAATATGGCCAATACTAGAGAGCTTTAATTGCCCTAAGGAGGGAGTTCTGCTGTACTTAAACTTTTATTTGAAATATTAATTTTGATGAGAAGGAGGAAAAGGTTATCCTTTCAATTCTACCTTCTAGCTTGATGAACATTAATTTTCCACTGACCGTAGTCACAGCTACTTGTTAAAAGACTTTAATACACAGTGCAATGGAAAGGAACGTCAGCTATGCATCTCTGGAGAACACCGTTCATACCGTCTTAGATCATAACCCAAAATGAGCTGTTGATCTCACCAGTTCTCATTTGTTCGCAGCATAAAACCACCACATGGTTTGGCACAGAAAGAATTCCCTGTCCAGGGAAAGCTGTGGCTTTTGAAGGGTGTAGCAGGTTTAGTATATAACTAAACACAAGGAATACACCAAGACCCGTGTTGTTTAAGCACTGAACTAATTTGCACATGGAAAGAATATGTTATTTATGTTTTCTACCATCAGCTACCTTCATGGCTTCATTATTTTTTCCCTTTTCTTTTGATCCTGTGTTCCTTTCTAATGAAGGGTTTCTTATTTCCAACTAATATTGTGGAACCAGTCTAGTTAGAGTATGAGTTCGTTGTCTAGATATTTGCAACATTTACTAATAAACACAGCCGATACTGTTTTAGCTGATCAACTCAAATTAAACCTTTCTTTCTCAGCAAACAAACCTGACCTGAAAGACAATAACACCTTGGTGTATTGCATGGCCTCTCATTATTTTCTGAAATTAATGTTAAATGAATAGGATGTTGAAAAAGGTTGTTTCAGCTTTTGTGCATGTGAAACGCGATCCTGCCCTGAACTATTGCATGCTAATTAACTCTTCACTATTGGAAGTCAACACACAATTACATCTTCTATGGCAGTGTTCAAATTTTGAGGAGGAAGTGTTCAATTAGCATTGTCAAATGAAAATGTAGACATTCACTATATAGAAGGAACCTTTTGTTGACTTAGAGTCAAGCGGTGTCAAAGGCACAGCAGGAAATTGCCATTAGCCAATCTGGACTTTCTCAACATTCAGCTCTACATTCCATAATCATCAGCTTCTGAAGGAGAGCAATTTAGGTAGCAAGCCAATCACATCTGTAACTTTGGTCAACCCATCTATGGCATGCATCCACAGATGGGATGAAGATTGCTTACACATTCCAGCTCCTGGACCTAGTGCTTGACTCTTTTCTTTATCAGATGTGCTAAACACCATTGGGAGACTGTTGTTATTTTGGAGGCAAGAGATTAATGACTTATCTTTAAAGCTATAACAGCTGTTCCATTTTATGAAGCCTATTTTTGCAAATATTCATGGCTGCATTTGGTAATTGATATTTATTGTCATGCTCAGGAGATGAAATGGTTGGAAATTGGGATTAATATTCAAATGGAAGACTGAGTCATATGGAACGTTTTTAAGCAAACTCAGAAAGATGTGCTGAATATAAGCCCACATGTCACTTCCAAAAAAAGGCAGTATTGGAGCCATGTGTAATGTTCATCCCACTTTTCCACTCCACAAGTGATGCTCTGTGCTGTGGCTGCATGCAACAATTGTGAAGTTGTAAGCTCTGGCTGACATTGTGCAGCAGCTGTACTATGGGGGGGGAATGAACTTCCAAATGTCCCCCTCACTCAGCTCTAAGGAAATTCAGCTCACATATTTATCCTTTGTAGAAAAACTTTACAGAACTTAATGGAACACAAGATTTAGATGACGGTGCAGGGGGAAGACTGTGCCCCTGTTAAATAGAATCTGCAGCTAGTTTAGTTTTAACTAACAAATGATTAGGCTCAGCATTGAAAGATGCAATAAAGATTCATTTGGTTTCTCTTGAAGATTCAGGTTAGTTGCAAGTGCGAGGATTAGAATTAAACATATTAATTAGTTAAACCCAAACATGCTGATATAGTGTATCTTCAGATTCTTACTCTTTCTCTCATTTTCCTTTGTATATGTGTGAAATGATTCAGCTCAGATATAATTTCTCTAACTTTTAAATTGAATTGAAGGATTGGAGAAAATAATACAAATAGCAAATACTTTGTTTAAAAAATGTACCTTATCTGGAGGGGGAACTTTGCTGAAGATGTGTAGATAAGTATGGCTAGCAATAAATATCATGAGGTAAATGTTAACTGAAAACAGCACCCTTTGTGTATTTATTGCTTAAAGAAGGCACATCAAAAGATAAAGCTAAATATTCCTTTAGGCTATAGATACAGTGTACCATAAAAGTTTGAGTGTGCTCCTTGCAATCAAATGCCTCAGCGAGTTTTAGCAAGGTTGCCAAAGAGAATCACTTTACCTTTGTCTGACTTGCTATTTTTTCACATTAATTTGTCTTTACATTGGTTTGAATAACTACTGAATGCAAAAAAACAGGCTAATTTTGGCAAGAAGTTCCAGAAATGTTGGAATATCTAGGGTGATAGAATCGTAACTCACCTGACAGACAAAATAAATTCCGGTATGCTGGTCTATACTTGTCCATCACAAAATCATCCCTGGCTGAGACAAGTAGTTAAAATTTTCATGGAGTACTTTTCAATTAGCATATAACACAAGACCGTGTGTTCTCAACTTGAAGAGCTGTGGAAAATTTAGTTTAGATGTTAGGAAATTGCTGTTGAGTTATATGTTAGGTTCGACCTAATTCTGGTGACACTGTTGCAAATCCATGACGCCAGAATAATTGATGGTATGTCACACTACTGATGACATAAAGTCACTACTGATCTACATTTTAATAACACAGCAAACACCACGATTACTTTACTACTGGTGAACTAATTCCCCAGTTCTGAAGAGGAATAACAAATATTTTGCTTTATAGGATAAAACACACACAGAAGTAAATTATTTTAAAGGAGGCTGGAGCCATACTTTCCAAGTTTTATGTCATGCAACCCTTGGTTACAATATGAGCAGTCAGCAGTTTTTCTGAATTGGGAGAATATAGCTATGTTTGCAGAAAAGTAGAAAAACTGGTTATTTGATTTTTATAACATTAAAAGAAGATTTTACTAGATATTAGGTGGGCATAACCTCCTCTACAGATGAGATCACTATACTAATACAGATGTATTAGTACACCAAAAAGTCCCCAAATTGAAAGGTCTGTTCTACGGGAAAATTCAGTACTTCAAGAGATGTTTTGTTCTAAGTCTTAACAAAAAGCAGAAAGTCTGAAGTTTCCTCTGGAAAACAGAACTCTTAAAAAATTCTACTGGAGATCTGACATTGGGGGTTTAGCTGTTATCTTAACTCAGGGAGACCCTGACAGTCTTTCTTCTGAAGGAAGTAAGCTTTGCTACCATGGGGAAGAAAGATTTCTCTGCATCTAGATAAGAAGCCCAGAAGACTAAGACAGCCAGAGAGCTCTCCCACAATTATAAATCTATGACACAGACCTGGAAAGTTTTCATTCTATCTGCACAGCAAGGTTGTTCCAGAGTATAAGGTCTTGTGAACCCAAGAAATACCTGAGCAAGCAGTCTTAGGACCACAAAAATATTCTACTGAGAAGGTATCAGGCAAGTGGGATACACTTAGGATCAGTTTTCCTGTCATCCACCTCTCTGATCCAAGTCTCTTGTGACCAAGGTATTTTAAAGAAAAAAATAGAGGTAGGTAGATAGACAGACCGACCGATAAATAGATTCATCTTATAGACATAGAAATAGATTCATACAAATCAGTATGATCTCCTGGGAAGAAAAAGGCTCTGTTGCAATCCAAATCAAAAAGTTCTACTGAAAGCTTTCATTTTCAGACCTTTTATCTGCTTTTGTTTCCTGACTCTTCCTGTCCAAGAACAAACCTTTAGAACTGAAGTTATGAATTTTTGTTTTCTCTCTGCTGATGAAAATAACATTTGTTGACTTTAGTTAGTATCACATGGAACGTATATGAAGGCAGCCAGGATAAAGAAATAATTCAAAAGCAGTGTCTACTTGCTCAGGTGTTATTAAGCAGGGCTTGAGAATTAGAATGTGGTAATGTTTTTCATACTGTTTTTTACAACGTGTTTGTTTAAAGGATGATAGATGTTTTTCTGGCTGTTTGAGTAATAAGCTGGAGATTTCCACATCTGATAAAACTAACCTCTCCCTGCTGCAAATGCGTAGAGGCATAAACCTCTTCTTTATTTTTTGCACTTTATAAGAAATAAAATTGTATATTAATATGCAATTAATTTTTGGGGGGTTCTTTGTCATGGACAACTAAGTGTTCAGAGAGTACAACTATCACTACAACTGCCTGAATGCTTTATCTATACTATTTATGAAGTAGGTATCTGAATTAACCATTGACTCTTGTCCAGCCTAGATTTTCTACTGGAAGAAGGGGGAGTATTTTTTTCTGAAAACTCCTGTACAACTGAAAATATTTTTTAGGTCACTTAACAGCTTTGACCAGTTATTAAAAAGAATATGAAGAAAAGGTAATACACAGAGGCTAAGGAGCCAAAGTTAGAAGACCAGATGAACAGCATTGGTAGAGAGATCTGTCATTCTTGGCTCTGCTGGGTGATTTCATTACTGAGAAATTAACACCCTCCTGAAGTTTAGCCTGAAAATACATGTAAAAAAGAAAACCTGTGTATACTGTAACTTCAGAATCTAATTTTCAGGCCTTGCCGTGACTTTGCCATTACAAATTCTGGTATTGAATTACTTTTTTTTTTTTTTTTATTAGGGCTTCAGCATTTCAGAGCATGTGACATTCCACTTGAACCGACAAAAAGCATATCACCAGCTGGCTCTTTGTCTTTGCTATGCTCCAGTTAAAAATGCCTTTCACTTCACTGACACACTGCCACATGCCATGAAATGAATTTCCTTTCACAGATTCCTGGTGTCATTCATGAGAACGTAATTAGATCTGTACATTGGTCATGAGAGTAACCCGAAAGAAGCAAAATACTGAGTTCAGAGACTCACTGTTTTAACAGTGGTACAAGTCATGAGCTGTACCCTCCACCACTTTTGAATTGTCTGGAAAACAGTTAAAACACTAGTTAAAGCTTCTAGCTGTTCAAATGTGCAAGTACATGTTATCTACCGGTGAGTTACCTCTCCATTTGTCCCATTATTAACCTGCCTGTACAATTCCTGCAAAATGCTTGGTAAAATTGACTTAGATGTAGACTGGTCTCAAAAGCCTCCTGACTTTGATTGCTCCAAAGTTGCTTGAGAAGAATTAGCAATCAATCAGAAATAATGCGTGTAATATTTTGCTGGCATTATGCGAGATATGTGCAAGATACATTTGTGGGTAGGCCAGAAAGGGTGGAGTGAGAGGTTGGGAATAAAGAAGAATGAACATTTCATGGAGCTTCCCTGTAAGGTAAAAATACAGAATATTTGTTATACAAAGATATTAGCAAAGGTCATGGTATGTTTCTACTCATCCCTTAGGGAGAGTCTATTGCCATTGGTCTTTGATAGAAATCCCAGTGGTGGATGCAAAACTTAGTGATGGATACAAAGATAAAATTCCTCTGCTGTTCTATCAGTTTAGGTTTTTTGTCACATTGGTTACTAGAAATGATGGTTTGGACGCTACAAGTTATAGATCTGATTTAGATTTTCATACATAACTAGGTCTGAGATTCAGTCTGTCAAAGCCTCTTCAGCTTACATTCACAAAGGGCTGGATGTGCCTTTATCATTCAGGAAGATTTTAAATAGAATTCCATTTTAACCCTGTGTTACTCTCTTTTCTTTCCTAGGCTGAGTCTTCCTACCTTCTCTTCAAGTCAGTGAATTTGCAGGTACAGTATAACTCTTAAGAGTGGGACCCTATGAAGTTTTGGTTCAAAAAATAAGGAGTGGTAATTATGAACCTGAAAAATAGTATTTATATACCAATAAGATTCCATGACATTTCATATTCCCATAATAAAATGAAAACAATCAGAGAATTTATTTCTCACAAATGAAAATGTGTTAAATCTATTGTGGGCTCTGATTCAGTTTAACAGCAGGGTTGCATGCACCTGAAAAACAGGTTTGTAAAGGAAAGGCTTCCAGACACTACCTTATAAGAATGATAACAGGCGCCACTATGTTGGAGACACAGATAACAGCCCAGTTAAGAATGGTTTTCTTTTATTGTAGTCACAGACAATTTAAAACCAGCTCCCAAGTTTCTTTCTTGTGGCAGATTCATAGAGGGTAAAACTCAGTCTTGTGAATTTTTCCTTATATGAAAAAGTAAATTAACTGGTTTATGTTTCTTTTCTCATGAATTTACACTTACTTTGTAGCCATTGTTACTCCCAAATTAGATTAATTAACCATCTATAAGATGAAGGACAGTATGGTTTCAGCTGAAAAGAGTGACATTCAAAAGCATGGCTTGCCCTTTCTGTCATCTATTGCTATTTTGGCTAATACAATTTATCCATAGATGTCTTACTGGTCAGCATATTAATACTTCTTTTCTTCAGTTCTGCCAAGAAAGCTACTTATACTAACTCTTAATGAGAACACCTTTCGTCTTCATTTAGGTTTTACGAACTTATGAGCAGCAAACAAATTGTCAGTGAAAAAATCTTATTTTTCTCACCCCACCATTCTCTTTTTTCCCCTTTCACAACTGAAACAGTTTATTTAGTACAGTAGTCCTGGAAACAAAGATAAAAATCATCCTAACAAGTCTGATAGTCATCAGTTGTTCAGCAGACATTACAAGACTGCCTTATCTTCTAATTACTCAGGAAGGCACAAACTGCTCTCTCTGAAATGCAGTGAATTTGTATTTCAATTGTACAGCCATCTTTTGGTTCTAGAGAAGCAAGAAGACAGTAGAAAAATATTCCATGGAAACCACTATGCAGCTTCCTGCCCCAATTGTTTCTGAAGGCTCTGATCCTGAAATCTGACTTAATCAATGGTAAATACAAACAGCTACAGAGCTGCAGTGAAGCCATTGAAGGTCTCCATAAGTCTGTGCATCGTAATATATGATGGTAACAGGAGAGCTAAGATAAAATGCTTGTAAATCCAGAATATAAAATCAGTATATGAAAGGGAAAGACTTGGAGGATTTAAGAGTCTGTAGGAACAAAACCTGATGGTGAGTTTCTTCCATCACTCTCAAAATGTATAGGAAAATTTAAAAAATTGTTCATACTAAGTGATAAGAAGGTGAAGGTTTAAGTGTGTGAAGAGAAAGGAGGAGGTGTTAGGGATGGTATGAGTTTGCTGGATTGAGTGATTTGGCTCCTAAGAAGGTGTGTTGAGTGATGAGGAAGGGAGAAGGAAAAATGAGGAATTCCATTCTAGTCAATAAAACATTAAGGAGAAGCATTGCATGAACAGCTCATTCTTTTGCAGCTTGATTCCTCCCTGCTGAATGTAAGGGCAATAAATACTTTGGGGTTTTCAGGAGAGAATGCACTGAAAATTTTTATTCCAGGAACTGCTCACATTTTTTTATCAATAATGCTGCATGCTGCATGTAAACAGTTACCACGAGGGGTAAACTGATAAAAAAAAAGTTTAAATTACTCATGAAAGAACTGCAGGGACAAGGCTTAAAGAAATTCAGGCCGGAGATGTTATTTTGAACTAACTGCAGCATGTTTCCTTCTTCATAGGCTGAGAAGAGCCACCTTGTTACTCTGCTCATGTAATTCCAGTTTTTGAGATAGAATCCTTCTCTAACAGGATCTAAACTGGCTTCTTCTAAAATGTAATAGGGTGGGCTTTTGTTTTTCTGTTTCTGAACACCCTGTTCTCATGAGTGAAGGTTTTTTGAGAGGAGATCTAGGGAACTTCCAAGCCATCCTGGAGACGGGAGTGAAACAAGACTGAGGTACAATAGGGAAACAGAAGAAATCTGCCATATCCTTTATAATCGGTTCTTTCAACAATTCAGCAAATACCTGTGCATTCAGAAGCAGCCAAATGCACCATTTGATCTTGACTTCTTCCATCTTCCTTATTTAGATAAAATGTATAATGATGAGCATGAGGGCAGGTCAGGAAGGACAAATGGCAGATGTGACAGGGAACTGCTATCATGCTTTCTATCCCTTGCAAAAGTGTGGCTTCATAGTATCTGAAGGCTTCTGACTGTTGAGTTCAGATCTTCAGCATGGCTATCCTGCCTTTATGACACTAGAAGTTATGAAGGATAGGTATTCACTTTGTCACAATGTCCCTTTCTCAGTGATTCTTTCTGTAGAGGAGTGTGACTGAGCTTTCCAAGCCAGCCTGAGCTTCTTTTCTCAGCATTTACCACCATGAAACGTAACTACAATGGAGAAGATGCAGCCTTTATCTGTCTGTTCTGTATGAAATTTGACCTGTGATTCATAAGAGGTGATCCTCACTTTCTAGTCTGCCCCTCTTTTTGAAGGCTTCCTGCTCAGATTTGATTGATAGGTGAATGCATTTTCCAGATATGCTTTCTTGCTTTTTTTTAGCTTCCCCTCTCCCCTTTCCTTCCTCATTTCTGAAAAGAAGCAATGAGGGGGAAGAAATGAACTGTAAAAGAAGTACAAAAGCAGACATTTGCTGAATGATGAGAGCAGACTCAAGGGGCCTCCAGGTAAAAATGGTGTAACTGGGCAGCATAATATCATATGACTTCAAGACATGATGTGGCTGGCATCCATATGGCATTCAACTATACATGTCCAAATACTAGTCTGTCTTCAACCACCATTCTTCTGGGGCCTCTCTCTGTATCATTTAGCTCACAGTGGAGGATGCTTTGCTCCTTTAGGCATAGAGGGGATTTGTCAGATATCCTTCAGCTTGTATTTAGGAGGAGGGGAGGACGCACATTTGCAGCTTGTCTCGGCAGCACGGCATGTCATGGAGGTATGGCAGGTCTGTGACTAGGATGGCCCACACGGCTGCTCGGTTTCCTCTTCTTCCGATGTGGTTTTGGTACATCTGCATCCAGTCCTACTTTCCTCAGCCCATCAATCTTCCTGGATGCACATCCCTTGGCTCCTTGACTTCCAGTGCATTCCAGTCATGGCTTTTGGGTTTATAGTTGCTCAAGATGAGCATTTCTCCTCTTACAGAAGTTTTAGGCTACTGTCGTACTTCTCTGAAAATATTCACAAGGGAGGGAGTTGGGAATAGGGCCTAGAGAAAGCAAGACCAATGTGGTGTCTGAAATCTTTCCTATATGTAGGGTATTTCTTAATGAGGAAACATAGAGCCTCTTCCTTTACTTGTTTCTGAATCTTCTGTTTAGGTTGAAGGAAATCTCTCTGTAACACAGGCTTGCATACGGTGTGAGAGTCTCAAACTGCCGTGACTAATGACGACGCAGGGGATGGGAATTCCTTTCTAATCACATGAGATCCACAGCAGCTTTTAAAAAAGCATCCTTTGAGCTAGGCTGATTAGCACTGCTCTATTGTTCAGAAATGTCTGAGAAACAGTCTGTATTTTAAAATGTGCTTCTATTTATTTCAAACTGTATGGAATATTCAAAATATGTTTTGTATATGTGTAACTACGTATAACAACAAATGGTATATATGAGATACATCATGTGGGTGACTTTATACTTTAGATTTTATTTCTCCTACCTCTATACAGCCTGTAAGTATTAGGAATAATTTTTCTTTTTTAAAAACTAAATTTACAGAAATCTCCTGACACATACATCATGTCACATAAATCAGTTTTGAATATACCTCTTAAGACAGGTTTTGTCCAGCCCTAGCTAATGTGGAGCAATTACGACAATTGTTCAGTGTCTTCAGGAAGGAAAAAACCAGCTGTTTATACAAAACCATGAAATTTTATTCCTATTTCTGAACACCATAAGTCATTAGTAGACTTTAAATGTCCATTGGAAGTGCCTGCCTCTGGGCTATGTTGCTGTGTCCCTGGCTTGTCCCTGAACATTGAAAGTTAGCTGTAGTCCTTTTAAGGTTTATATGCAGATAGAGTACAACATTAAAGGCTTTAAGTCAATGAAATTTACAGCCACTTGAGCAAGCTGCATCCCTTCCAGTCTCCTCTTTCAGTGGAAGAGGAGAGAAAGCTGAATGTTGCCACGATCAGAGGAAAATGAGTAGGGAAGGTCTGTGGAAGGTCAACAGTAACTGTTCTACTGTCTCCTTTCCTGTGACTGAAGTACCTTTATATATTATACCAGGTAAAACACAGAGCGTTTCAGTCCTGCAGCAAAACAGGGAAAGCACCCTGGGAACAGAGCTTACCCTCTGCACCAATAGCCCTGTTTTGTTTGAACCTTTGGCACACGGAGGCTTCTCTCCCACCCAGAGAAGGCAGAAAAGGCCAAAACTAGAGGTTTTTGTGCACACAGAAAGCAAGAAGCCCTCTTCCTCCTTTGGGTTTCTCCCCAGAAGTCTCCTGTTGCATCACCTTTTCCTATTGCAAAAGCCTCATAGCGGGGTTGTGCGCCTCACTTGCCAGCCATTTTACTGGGCTTTTTTATTGTTTGTTTATTTGTTTTATACTCATCGTTCTGTGGCTTTGACTCAGATATAAATGTTTATAGACTTCTGGATTTCTTTTTGCTGTAAGCGTTGTTTTTAATCAGCATAAGCTCCTGGGAAGTCATTGGTCCAGAGACCAAAATTTACATTTCCCTATATATAAGATGGCAAAAGAGGAATCTGTTCCCACTTCTCAACTAGGAGACATTTCCTTTGCTCTCTGTACTAACGGTACTCAGATCTCAGCCAAAACAGGAAAGCTTTATAGCTATTATATCTGTGCTGTTGACCCCTATAACATTAGTGAATATGGACAAAGATGTTTTAAGTTATATTTTAGTGAACAAGGAATAGAGATTAAACTAGCCGTTCTTTTCAGAGTAGCAACACTTTCATGATGCTGGGTCATTGCTGAACAGGAGCAGTAGCCTATATATCCCATCCATTCTTCCTTAAACCAAAGGTTCCCAACCACAGTTGCAGCTGCCACCTCCACCCTTCATCTTCATACCAGCACTGTGGTTTAGGCAATGCTGTCCATGGGCAGTTACCCCATTAACTGGTGAGCAGCTAACACTGCTCTGCTGGTGGCAGCATTTTGTTACACTTGCCGTAGGAATTTACAGACATAGGAGCATAAATATCGGATCCCCATTTTCATTCCAGTGAAAGGAAGGTATTGTAGTGTAAGGTAGGGGGGAGGTATCTTGTGGACAGTCATTGCTTGGAGGAAAGAGGTGACGGTACGCGAATGGGAAACTGGAGGTTACGCACCGGTTGCTGAGGGCTTGACACAGGGCCAGCACCCTGGGCTTTCCTGAAAGGGTCTCATAGACAGCGCTAACACAGCAAATTAAACCTGGGATCCCTTCCCTAAAACTTTTCATCCCTCAGATTCATACTTTACCAACACATTCTTTGGAACCTCTATAATATTCCAAGAGAGATAGGATTCATATTGATCACAGCTGTCTGTTTCTTCAAGCTTCAAGAAGCCACGTGCTGATCCCCAGAACAGCACATCTGCCGTGACATTATCATGGGGATTTTCAGGGCATTTGTACTGATCTGACTGAGAATGAAAAGCCCTTTGCATTGTTGTCTTCCTGCTTGAAAGGCCTAAGCTTCCAGTGATGTTCCTACATCTGGGGTATGCAATAGCCACTGTGATGATAGATATCAAAAGTCTCAGAGATCTGATCTGAAAGATAGATCTGAATTTTTTCACATGCATGAATATCCCCACTGCACTGATTGAACTGCTTAGGCATTTGGAGCAATATCCCCATGGCAGGACTGCACAGCCCGTGTTGTCTGCGGTGTTTCAGTGCACATGGATAAGTGTTTGAACTCAGTCCTTATATCTCTTGCTGCATGTGCATTACCTCCATAGATCATTTAATATGTTAATTTACAAAGGGATAAGATTTTAATGCCTCGAAGCTATTACTTACAACGCTGGTTTGTGGTGCTTTCTCCTCATCTGTGCAGTTCGTCTCTGGGAAGAGCAATCTTTTTGCTGTAGATAATGTGAATGGTACAGTACAGTAAGTGTTAATCTGTAAAACCGTGTAGCTCCACCTGGCCTAGATCACTAGACTCCTTCCCCATGTATGTGCAACTGCTCCTCATGTTAATGAGGAAAGCATGCTCTTTGAAGAGGAAATACAGACATCACGCTTCACATCCTAAAGCACTCAGGATGGTTTTTTGACATGCCAGAGATAAGTAGCATGACGCACAAATACATATAATACTTGATGAGGTACCATACTACTTGATGAGATACCATAATATATACAAAACTATTATCACTCAGCTGTCTTCCACTACACATGCTGAGACTATCAATAATCACACTTAGTTTGGATTTCTGGGTAATGAATTGAATTCAAATACGAGTATAACCTGGCGCTAAGCCTTTTTTCCTGCATTACAGGAAAAGCAGAGCTAGTTCAAAAATGTTGTAGTCACTAAGAATTTTGAAGCATGTGTCTGCAACTAGATGATTTTAATTCTATTTTTTATGTTTTGCACCTTCTTTCTTCTCCTTTTTTCCAACTTTTACTTAGAAAAGTACAGAAGGAAGAAGGTAATGCTTTAGTTTTCTTATATTTCTGAGAAAATTGTAAACCAACCATAAACTGAGTCTGATTTTTTTTTTTTTTAAAGAAGTCTGGCTTTGGTCAACTGCCTTTGAACAAAAAAATAACAACTGCAGAAGCTTGGTCAGGCTCAAAGGTCATGCTAGTGATCATAGTTAAAGAATGAAAATAAATGTAACAAACAAAAAATATAAATATTTTAATGAAGTCATGGAATTAAAAAATAATATCGACTGGCAGACTGAGCACATAGGAACTTGCAGCTGGCAAAGAAAAAAAGTAAATATGTTCTGTAGAGTATTTTAGACTCATTGACCACTCCAGCAATTTGGAAATAAAGCTTGTAATAGGACCTGTAACCCTTAGCCAGTACCTAGCTGGTACTCTTGTTTTCCACATTGCCAATGAATCAGGAAGCAAATGCATAAACCTCATTGCACATGGCTGTGTGTTTCGTACTCATGCTCTTATTTTTGCAAGGTCAGGCTCCTGAGCTGCCTGTGTATCTAAAACTCTCATTCATACCAATGAATACATACGTAAGAAGAATGCTGTATTTGACCTCATTTCTGTATAGAGTAAGACAGCAAAATTTGGTTATGAGTGGTATGAAATAATCAGTCTAAGAAAACATCTCCCTCTGGAGGTATACACTGCATTCAAAGAACTACAGATAATTAGCTGAAAATGGACTTTTTTTTTAAGACAAATGGATAAAATTGCAAAACCCTTAGATAGGCTGAGAGAAAAAATAATAATCCAGTCTAAGTACTAAACTGATCTGAGTTGTAGGCATGACCAGAGAGGGTAAAAGGATGAAATAGAACAGTTCACCTCAGGACCCTGCTTTGACATGCCAACAGGACTCTGAATCAATTGCATTTTGATACTTCCTAATGTGTATACTGTTATAATTCTGATTTTCTTCTTAACTGCTTACATTTTTTGTGTACCTTTGCATGCCTTAGAAGGGAATTACTTCAATGAATAAACTAACCTCACTCAAATCTTCAGAAAAACACAATTGGATTTTGGGTTTCAGTTCTCTCCTCTCTCAGGGTATGTTTTTATTGTTAGGGCCCTATTTCTATTTCCAGAGACTACATAAAAATGGGCTTAACTCTTACATTGATTGAGTTGCACTGCTCCAGACTAGAAGACCCAGCACCAAACATGAAAGCCTATACTGGGGTACCTATGTCCTTGTGATTCCACCTCAGCATGAATATATGAACCTAACTGTGAATAAATATGAAGATATCATAGCTAAGATTTTCTTCAAGATATTTATGAAAAGTATTGATAAGGAATTTGAGGAGCCAGCAGCAGGAAACATGGGAATCTGACTGCTGTTCATAAAGAAGAATGTCACATAGGTCTGGGCATTGTGATGGCTCTCGATATGGAGTATCCTTTTTCAAAGAGACGATCAATGTGCAAATTTACACCTTTTCCTCTCTATCCAGAGTTCATTTTCTACCACATTTCCTTGCCTATTAGACGATAAGTTTTCATTCATTTTTGGAATTTTGCTACTGGCTGAAACACACAGCACCTCCAGTCAAATATCTTCCACAATTTGGAGAGAAACAAGAACATGCACAAATGTTGCTGAGGAAAATAAAATAATGAGGAAGCACTTACTTAAAAAGCCAAATCATTACATGCCCCCTTGCACAAGTGTATTGCAATCCTATTTTACTGTGCAAGCCTCTATTTCCTACAGTACAACTGCATCCATCAGAGGAGAAGAGGAGCAATATTTCATGAGTGAGGCCACTGTGAATTTTTTTTTCATTTGTTACCCTTCAGGATAACATTATGCCTCATTTACTCCATGTTAACTGAAGTCTGCACACAGGAATATTCTTTGTTGGTGTCCCTCTGATTCTTGCTGCAACAGTATTTAAGCACATCAACAACAACAACAAACTCCTCCTTAGCTCCCAGTTTGGGGCAGAAAAGTATTACCCCCATTTGATGGAGATGAAAGAAGAGATTAAGCAACTTTCTCTGTACAATATAGGGAGCAAGCGCCAAGGGCGTGAAAAGTATCCAGCTCTCTCAGATTGCACTCCAGTGCCCTATGAATATAGAGCAATTAGTCTTTTGTGCGCATGGTGGCTTAAATCACTATACATCATGCTCGCTCTGCAATGAATGTAAGAGTACTAAGACTAGCAAACATTAACAGAGGGCAATGCACTGCAGGACACTAAGTTCAGCTTTCCCTGCTCAGCAAGCAAGCTGCACGTGAGCATTGTGGAACAAACAGTACGGGCTCATCTAGTTGAGTTTTTAACTTTGGTCTTTAACTGCTGTTTCCCAGCCAAGTGTGTCACTGAGTCAGACTCACACTGGTTTTATTGGATTGTGCAGTGGTAGAGGAAAGGACCAATTCTACTTTGTATCTATATTTGCTGAGCAAATATTGGATAGCAGTCTGGAGAAAGGACAGCACTGAAATGATAGAAGTGACTCTATGATTCAACACTGAGATGGTGACAAAATAAGTGCAACTGCCCTCCCGGTGGTGCCAGGTACTGCCTTCCATAGCCAAAGAACTCGGTGCTTCCACTAGTTGATCCTACATGGAGAAAGACAGATGTTTGGGAAAATGGAGCTTTACCACTTCTGATGTTTGCTGACTCCTAGCACTGGAGTAGGGCAGCAGAGCTGCCCCTAACTTTTGCCCCTAATGTTGCTCCATCCTCATGGTGCTCTACTTGCTCCATTTCCACCACAACCCTGATTCATAGGGGAGAATGGGGATGTCTTCTCTTCTTGCAGGTAATGTAAGTTTTCTACAAGGAAAAAAAATGTTTAATTTCCTGCAGCTTGGTTATGAAAAACTGTTCTGCAGTGTCCGAAATCCCTCAGTATGACCGATTGCTATCATTTGACCTTGACAGGCTTGAGGATTGGACCAATGTGAACTACGTGAAGCTCAACAAGGCCAAGTGCAAGGTCCTGCACCTGAGTAGGGGAAATCCCCAGTATCAATACAGGCTGGGGGATGAAGGGATTGAGAGCAGCCCTGCAGAGAAGGACTTGGGGATACTGGTGGACAAAAAATTGGACGTGAGCCAGCAATGTGTGCTCACAGCCCAGAAGGCCAAGTGTACCCTGGGCTGCATCATAAGAAGTGTGACCAGCAGGTCGAGGGAGATGTTTCTGCCCCTCTACTCTGCTCTCATGAAACCCCACCTGGAGTACTTGTCCAGCTCTGGGGTCCCCAGTACAAGACAGACCTTTTAGAGCAGGTCCAGAGGAAGGCCATGAAAGTGGTCAGGGAGCTGGAACACTTCTCCTATGAAGAAAGGCTGAGAGAGTTGGGGTTGTTCAGCCTGAAGAAGAGAAGGGTCCAGGGACAGCTTACTGGGGCCTTTCAATCTATAGAGAGGGCTCATAAGAAAGACAGAGAGACTTTTTACTAGGGCTTGTAGTGACAGAACAAGGGGTAATGGTTTTAAACTGAAAGAGGGTAGGTTTAGACTGGACATAAGGAAGAAATCTTTTTATGAGGGTGGTGAGGCGCTGGCACAGGTTGCCCAGAGAAGCTGTGGATGCCCCATCCCTGCAGTGTTCAAGGCCAGGTCGGATGGGGCTTTGAGCAACCTGGTCTAGGGAAAGAAGTCCCTTCCCAAGGCAGGGGAGTTGGACTAGATGATCTTCAAAGGTCCCTTCCAACCCAAACCATTCTATGATTCTGTGATTCTATGATCCTATGATTCTATGACTCTGTGATTCTATGATCTAAAAACTACTCTACAAAATCTGCTACACTCGTACAAAAGGTATTATATATGTCCTTAAAGCTTTGACGTATAATTCAGTTTGCACTTGTTTTCCAGCAAGTCTCTGAACTTCCTATTACAAGTGTCTACCATCCAATTCCTGCAGTCATGAGTATTTGAAATCCAATGGTAAGCTTTTTTAATAATGCAAAATACACCTTTTTTCATCCATTCCTTACTTTTGAAGGTTGGGTTTGCCAGGGAAAAAGTCATTTGGGACTACTACTTGGACTGAGTAGAAACAAGGTATTCCAGAAGGAAAAATTAAAAAAGAGAGGTACAGGGAACTGAAAGAGGTCTCACAGAAATCTTTGTGTAGCTTTAGTGACAGGGATTGCTTTACATTCTGACTATAACAACCACACATTTCATTACAACTTTAACTCCAGCTGGGAGCCCAGCTATGCATGTTGTAAAGTAATACAGAGTGAAAGGATAGTTGTACGTTAAAAACAAAGTACTGGGTGTCAGGATGTATGGGTTTCAGACCTGGATTTGCCCGGACTATGCATTGAAATAAACCATTTGTTCTGTTTCTCTCTCCCTCTGAATAAGTACTTGTAAAATTAATGTAAGACTTACATACATCTTGGGGGTGCTGGACTGCTGAGTTGGTTTCATGGAGGGTTATTTTGGTGAACAGTGCAAGTTGCTGAAATGTCATTTGAGACACTGACAAGAGTATTCACCGTCTGCCTTTAGCATAATTCTCAGTCATTTAGGTGGAAATATTTCAGCTAATTACAAGCTTTAGCCGGATAGTAGAAGTGGTATCATCAATAACTGTTTAAATGTATTGTTTTGACCATGGGCAGAGTTTTGTTCTTTTTTTTTTTTTCTTTTAGATATCCAAATTTAAGCTACTGAAAGTCTAAATTTAACTTAGCAAAAGTCTTCCTGGGTTATCTGTATTACTGACAGAGAAGACTATCCTCTTCCAAAAGGTCATTCTGAATAGCTAAATTAGGTTTTCCTTTTAAATTGACTTTCGGAAGAGTCATCACTGACTATGCAGGGATTAGAGGGTAATTAAGCATGGGATGCACCTCACCAGGTTTCAGTGCCTAATAGGTACACGCCTTTAGCTGAACTAGTCATTTAGGCTCAGTGGGAAGAAATAAGAACTTCAGAGTGCAAAATACACATTTCTCACAGAAGATGCATGTTTGGCCAAGCAGCCATAAAGAATTTATACAGCTGATATTAAGTAAATATTCTTCTTCTCCATTGAAGAAGTCTCAAGTTATATTCCTAGTGTTTGAATACCTCTTTCTTTCCTGTTCTCTACCTGTCCCCACTATGAAACAGATATACTGATTATCCTTAACATTCAAAGGCTAATACCTTGATTTTCAGCACAGCTTTAAACAAAGATTATTATCCTGAAAACAGAAATTCTGGCAGTAAATAATTTGGTCTGTCTCTTACTCTGAAGCGACAAAACTTTTGTTGAACAAACTTCTTGGGTTCAGGATTTAATTTTAAGGTAGGAATGCCAAACCCAAAGAGGCCATCACTCAGGGCAATCTGCCTGATTCAGAAGAGGAACATGAGGCTCAGTTCTGCTCATGCCAGATGAGAACCTTATCCTCCATGTTGCTGGCAGCTCTTCTCTGGGCCTCTCTTTTTCCTCTACCTCCCACTCTCCTTGCTTCCCTTCCCCCACCTCTGAAAAAGTTTTACCAGGTTTGACTTGCTTTCCTTCTCCATCAGAATACAAACACATTTTACAATATAAAATCTGTGAAAAAATGGAACCTTTGTTTTCAGGCCAGCCTGCCTAAAAGAATCCTTAGCATCAGCAGGTCAGTATAATCAGTTTCGCTTAAGCAGTCAAAAGCCTCTGTTTTAAAAGAGAAAAATATGCATTGTGGTAAGCATTAAATAAAAAAAAAATAAAAAATATTTAGGAAGTAGAAATTAAGCTAGTCTTTCAAAACAACTTACAAAAAAAAATTGTTTCCTTTCACTTTCTGGCTTCTCTCAGTTTTCTGTTTCTATGTGTTCCAATTGCATTTTAGTTAAGAGATGTATTACTGCATTCTTTTTGCTGTAGATACTGCTTTGTGGTAAACAGAATTTGATCCCTCTTTTTCCAATACGTTCTTCAGGCTAAATAAAATTATTCTAATGCTTTCTGAGTTTGTCTAACAAGAAGTACACTCACATCTGATTTCCTTTCTTTCAAAACTTCAAAGAATGAAAAATCTATAAGTCTGAATGTTGTTTCTACCTTCATTTTTACCCCTTTTTAATATTAGTCTTTCTACCCTCATTAAAATGGTAGCACTGTCTTGATTTGGGAGACTGTCACAGAAAAAATGGCTCCTACATGGAAAATTTTGCTGACCAAGGGTTCCAAAATTTTTTTGATGAGACTTTAGTTGATAACAGAAAAAAGACTCCAGTGCAGTCCTGTTCTGAAGATCCTTAAGTGACAAAGCCTATCTCCGTTTATCATGGTTTTCTCCTCGTGCTTGGCCATTCTTCAGCTTTAGTCTTGCTGCTCGCTGCCTGTTCCATGACCCTCTTTTCACCTTTTCTCCTTCAGCTTTCCGGATCTCCAGAGCCAAGGTTTCTCCAGAGGCAAGTGCCTCCAGGGCCCGTGTTCCAGCTGGATAAATCAGTTGCTTGCTCACCCTAGCCACTCCTATCTCTCCAGCCAACTGAACAGTGACGTTACTATGGAAAGCAAAACTGATGCACTTATAGCAGGTTCCCTGCGTACCAGGCTCTCAAATGAGAAGAAAGCCCAGGTGATTTTCAGGCAGGTGACCTCTGCTCCGTCCCTTGCACTAGAGCCTGTGCTAAATATGTTGTGTCATTGCCTGCACAAAGTCCAGCAGGACGTGTCTGCTCTTTCTGATTCTCAGCTGGGTGTTGACCACGTGCCCAGTCTTGTACAGTGCTTAAGAACATATTGTTCTCTCCCAGGAGCTCATTGCATATGTATTGGACATACAATGCAATACTAGACCTCAAAAGAGCTTTCTCAAAGTGATTTTCTTTTCCTTGCTAGTAAAAAAGGGCAGAAAACCACTGCATTTTTCCCTCTGAACCAAATCAAAAGCAGAGTTGGCTGTTTAGGAGTTTGTTCTGCCAGAGACGGTGTTATGCTTAGAGCACAGGGGTCATTAAATATACCAGAATGCTCTTACAAGAATAAGGCACAAAGGCTTCAGATTTAGTGGTAGATATTAAGAGTAATGCCTATTTGAATCAGAATCCTGCCATGACTTTTTAAATCCATCTAATAATTATCCAAATACCTCAAACTTTGTAATCAATTTCTCACTTCCTAATTACTGTCAACTTCATTTTAGAAATGGATTAAATGCTTCCTGTGAAAAAAACTTTGTGTGAATAAGGGTAAACATATGATGGTTTTCATCGGGAGAAAATTTTCTCCAATCTCTTCTGGAGGACGGATTTAATCCAAACACACCATGACTTCAAGAGGTGAGCATCTGCTATCTGGGTCTGACCTCCTTCAGATCCTTCTCAGTAGTTACAGTGTCCAACTGTTCTAAAGTTTCTGTTTAAATGATTATGTAGAGTATGATGTTTTGCTCCCATTATAATTGAAAAAAAAATTCTGCTTTTTCAGATCCTGAGAAAAGAGTTGATATTTCACTATCCACACTACTTTGCACAGAGTTCCTCTAGTAATAATTAACACTTCTATTTAAGTTCAAGGATTTACAGGAAAAGTGATATCTTTGGAATAAAGCTGTAGAACAAGATTACAGCACAGTCACATTTTAGCTATTTTCTGGAACTGTTCCTGAGGTATGAATACCAACATCCAAAAAACTGCAAAATCACCCACAGGAGAAAAGTAATTTCTGCTTTTGAAATGGCAAAATATCAAATGACTTGTAGACAAAAAGTTCCCCCTTTCAGACTTCATCATTTGTACCACATTTTCAGGGCTAGAACCTAGGAATGAAATCTTGCTCTTATTGTGTAGGGTAAAAATTCTGTCATCTCCTTTGAAGTCAGGTTTTCACAATGGGCCTTCCTAATAAATTTATTTGAGCTAAAGAATACCTCTGTCAGTAGATGACAGCAGGAAGGCTTTTTCTTTCTGAAGGCAACTCATTAAAAAGTGTTGCAGCCACAAATACGTAACCAATGCTGTAGCTGGCATTGGTATTGTTGCAAGTAGTGAAATGGAGTGATGTGTTGTGGGTCTCATCTACCATGTTATTAGATGTAACTCGTGTAGATGTCGATAGCACATCTGACCACCTGAGTCTCCTTTCACTGTCAATGGACAAAGATCATCACTGTAAGATAAAGTTGTAGCCTATAAATATCCCATCTATATATATCCTATACCTATATAGGGTAAGATGAGTTGTTCTGTTCCTCAGGAATGGATGTTTTCTCCATCACCTTTCAAGTGCTTTTGTGGTGGCCCTCGTATCCTGCGTTTGGCTTGATGAAGTCTTTTCTCACTCTCCAACTGCACATTCATGATCAGCCTACATTTTCCAATTGCAATTGCACTTCCATTGCAATGCAGGTCCACGGGTTCTCTGACAAACAAATCCCAGAGCGGTTTAGCATCTGCACCTGTGACATATTGCAGACACAGAACACTGAAATACATTGTAAAAATTCAGATTTTATATGGTACTTTGAGATACTTGAGTGAAAGCACAAACTGTGCAATCCAAGAACAGATGTTCATTAATCAGCCTTGTATCATATGTGTTCTTTACTCTTTATTGTGCTGTTTCAGAAGCGTATTTCCAGATTAGTTCAGTTATCTCCAAGACAGCTTGAGTCTTCTATTGTCTCATCAGTCTAATAATACAGTCAAATTCTTACCTTTTGGAGAAGATATTTTGTCTGAGCAGTTCCATCTGTACTAAAGCTTATCCATCTGGCATCCCTGAAGACAACTCAGTGTCATAAATATTACTACAAATTAGCATAGTTTGAAACCTTGGCTCCAAAAGAAGGTTTTAATTGACTATATTTACTGAATGGTCTTGGGATGTGTTTTAAGACTACTTCCTGCAGAGAGATGAAGGTAAACAGAGATTTTGATGCTGCATGCGTGCATTTGCGTGTGTAGACATGTCTCCTGTGATCCTTTTTCTTGTCCAAAATGCAGGTTTTATTTTCTTATTCTAAACGGAATATTCAACAACTTAGTCATTGCCAGTAAAACTTTTGGGTGTCTTAACTCTTCAAAATAAAATGTCAATAGCTGTTTTTTTTAACACATGACTCAGGGTAAAAGTGCTATTGCCAAGGTTTATCAGTCGTTAAACTTTCATTCAGTGCAGATACAATCTGTTTGCCTGGGAGTTGAAACAAGAAAGAACATGTATTCCAAAGTGCAAAGAAAGATCTCATATGATTATAGTGCTGACTTATCTTTGGTGAAAATACTTCCCAGAACAGTGATGGACTGCCAGGCACATACTTATGGACAGGTATTCAGTTGGTAAATTGATGGAGGTTCTCCTTTTGACAACAGCTAATGTTAGGTGTAGGATGAACAGCAGTAGAGAAGCAGCCAGTTTTTGGAGAAAGGGTAAAAATAGCAGCAGAAGATAATAAAGGGCAGCTGGAACTACTCCTTGGTGGCTAGACAGATGGAAATTAATTCAGACAGTTTCAAAAGTAAATTAAATTATAACACTCAAGTACGTGCAAAAATTAAGAACCTGAGCAACAAAAGACATTAGGAAAACCTAAAAAAAAAACCAAATTAAAAAATGAATCAACAACTGCTTAGCTTTTCTGCTTTAGGTGAAATAAATCTCCAGATGGACCAACACCAAGATAAGTAAATATGGTAAGGATAATTCAGATTTATATCATGTAACGAGTACTGTACACTAAAAGACTGATCCACCTGCAAAATCTCACACACTCATAGTAATGTTTTCTGGAAGACAAAAAGAATATTACTTCACATAAGGATACTGGGTCAGGTCCTCAGCTGATGTAAATTGGCTTAGCTACCTTGATTTCAGTGGAATTATGCCAGTTAACTCTGGACTATATCCTCAACTGAAGTTTTTACTTGTAAAAGATTCAAATGTTTCATTTAATGTCTTTTGTGTTGGAAAAATTCTTTCTTTCACTCTTTCTCCATACTTCTGATTTGGTCCTATAATTTTCTCAACCTCTTTTTACAGCTATTAATTCCTTCTACTGAATTAATTAAATTAGAACAAATATTTTCCAGGAAGATATAATAGGAATATGAAATGTATCACTTGAGTTCATTTGCAAGGCAGAGCAATCCCAGTCAAAATGGTGTTTCAGTTACTTTTTGGGGGAATCTACAGTTACACTGGTATTTGTCTTTTACTTTTTGGAATCTGGAATTGACCTTTTTCATAATTTGGGGGTTTTTTTGTGATGCCCTTGACTTGACTCAGTACTGTACTATGTGAGATTTGATGTCAACGTAATATACTGACATATATATGGTCAACTTCTCTTTTGAGTTTATATCTGAAAAAAATATAATATATAATTTTAATATATAATTAGAAAATATATAATATACAACATATTTATAAGATATGATAAATGGTGAGATTAGGAATGATAGGACAAACCCCATTGTATTAGCCAAGGTCTTAAGAAATGGGACATGCAGTTCCTGGTTTGGAGGTTTTCATTATCCTTGGAAACTGCTTACTCTCTTTGCTTCAGTTTCCTTTTACTTTGGTTTAATCATATTTTCCTTCCTTATTAATAGGTAGTGATGATAAAGTTGCTAGTGCCTGAAGTGTTAACTTGACATCTACAGGTGAAATGTGATTCATCTCACCCAATTTGCCTTCTGTGCTGGGTCCTTCAGTGCTGTAGTCTTTAGTCTTCCTTCACAGACAACAGAGGAAAAGATACTTCCAGAAGATGCTTGTTCCCACCCATCTCATATTCCTTTCCTATGTCAAGGTGAATCAATCCCTGGGATGTCCATTTTGTTCTCCCTGGGCTAGAAAGAGCCTAGATTTCTAAACAGCTTAAACTTTCAAATAGGTGAAATTAGAGGACATAATCACACATATCATCCGCGTATTAGTTACATGTACAGCCAAATAAACAGTTTTGAGAAGACTAATACTTATAAATTGTGATATACGTAAAGCTATATACATATATACATAATCACTAATGTTCATTGCTGGCTGGGAATTTCCCCAAAATTCAAAGCAGAAGTGTCTGAAGGAGGAATTTGAATGGGGACAGACGATCGCAATGTGCTATGGTTCAGGTCAAATTTTAGGAAAAATTTTGCAGAAGATCAATCATGAAATATGTCTTTATTATAATCTCCCAGTTCTTAGACATGCCGTGTGTCAGTGCTTCTGACTTGAAGGGGGCAAAATATTCATGGCTGGAAGCAAAATCCATGTGCATGATGATAGACATCAGGAAGACATACAACGAAATTTAGTTTAGAGAACCATTACAGATCTGTTCTGAAGGCTTAAATGATGCGTCGCCCTTAAGATCTAGAAACTTGCTTGTTTCATGGCCAACCCATAAAAGGGATCTCTCGTGCCTAGAGGGGTTCAGCTGTCCCTCTTGGGGTTTTTTAACTTTTTCAATAGTTAGGTTATTGGACAGGCCATAAACTTAAGACCTCTGCCTGGAAGGCAGAAGCTCTCTGACCTCTGATTGTTCTGTTTTTGCCAAAAGAGGTTGCAGGAGCAATGTACAAATAAGTTAGGCCTCTGCCAGTAGGACACAATTGCCTGACCTCAACTTGCTTTGCTATTGCTGCAGCATATGCCTGGGAATTAAATCTGCTTTTTTAGTTACCTTGTCACTCTTCTTTACAGACTGTTTCAGGTTGGTAAGATTAAGTTTTGTGTTCCCTTCAAATCCAGAGTTCCTACAAGAGTTCTTGGGCAGATCTTGAAAGATAGATATGTGAATATAAAACATATATGTATTCTTTTTCACCATGACTCATCTCCAGCATTTTTATACAGTTTATTGGAAGATAATCTTCAAACTACTTCAGTTCTCAGGTGTTTTTTGCCTTTTGCAATCAAATCTTTCCCACACTCAAAATTAAATGCTGTCTGGAAAACAAACAAAAAAAAGATGAATCAGTTTCTCAACTTATAATGGTGTTCAGGAACTAGTGTGCCAAGGTAAGGTATAACTACCACCAACCCCCATTAGCATCAACTAACACAACATATATTCCCACAAATCATATAACCAGGGTAGAATGTGCTCTTCCCTGTTATTTAATGAGGTCTAGAACAAATCTAGGAAATTACCTAATCGTTTATCAAGAGCAGGACAATCAGTGTTCTTCTTGTGGAGATAGACAAGCTTGCATGATTTATTTTGGTAAAACCTAAAGACTTTTAAACCTTCAGAGTTATGGTCATTCACCAAGAACAGGATAACCATGGTCATGTGCTCAGGCAGTGGTATTGTTTATTCTTTTGATCTTTCATTTTTCTTCCTTTTTCTTCCCACTGACTGTAACAACTACTTTTAGAAGCTAATAATCTACATTCATGCATTTGACAATATGAAATAGAATACTTTCATCTGCACGGCCATATAAAGCAGTCTGTTTTTCCCAGTCTTCCTTCTCTGCAGGAAATAGAGAGAAATCCAGGCATTTAGTCAGCTATAGGTGTAATTTAGTTTCCATATAGTTAGGGCTGCCTTTACTGACAAAGTTTTCTCCTTGTTTATTATAACTTTAGACCCTTATCACTGTACCTAATACTTTATCTTTACAAATTGGAGCGGTGAGTTTCATAACCTGTTCTACTGAAAGCAAAATGATAGGGGGAGGAAAGTATCCCACATCTCAGAGGAGAGTTGTGTAATGGCCCAAATTTCAATGGCTTACAGCACCAGTGATGACAAATTAGAAAATTTGAGGTCCAAAAAAGAGCTTAAAACCATTAGCATTAGCAATTACACTTACATCTCTCATTTTTTTTGTGATGTGGTATTTTTGTCTGTCTTTTTTTTTTGTTATTGCTATGTTTATTCTATCTTAGTGTTTCTTCAAGAGCTAAAAAGAAAGGCACAAAATCCTATGCTAATTTGTATTTTGTTCTTGTGTTTTTATCTCTGATCAGTATTCTGGACTGTCTCAGCTAGTGTTAGGGAGCCCAGCAGGTTTAGGACATGGTTGGACTTGCAGTGTAGATACAGATCTACAGCATCAGGCTTACTTTTTCTTAAGATGCCACTCTTGGGAGGTCTGCTACACTAAAACCTACTGACCAATTGAGTGGGAAATTACAGAGCTCTAAAATACTGCTATCCTAACAGTAATCTACTGGAATTTATAATTTATATATTAGCCAAGATTAACTTTAGCAAACTGCATAGTTGAACTGAATTTTCTGCTCCGTTCTGAAAATCAGACTCCTCTTTGAAGCTCTGTTACTCTCACCCGTGTGTTTTCCCCTCTGGATTTCCCCTGCCTTCAGAGACGATATACTGGGTCTCTACTGCAGTCCTTCATGCAAGCCAATAGTCATTGATGTCCTAAAATTGGAGAGGGAGTCTTATTAAGAATTCTGAAAATGTGAGTATAAAAAACACTTCATGAATAGTATAAAGAATACTTTAAATATACCTTCTTTACACCTTACCACAAAGCTCAGTGCACTGATAGGTTTTATTAACTTTCCATGGAATCTCTTAGGTGTTTTCATCCACCAAATTTAGAAATAAATACCTGAAAAAATATTTTAAATTAAATCCACTGTAATATTTTAAATTAAACCCCCTTGCCTCTACACACACACACTGCATTAACACTTCTGTGTTACTTCTTTTTGACTGAAACTGAGAGCAGCTCCAGACAAGAAACCCCTGGATAAACTTTACCCTTGCACACAACTTCTTCTTCTTGGTTCTAACTCACTGCTGACTAATCAGCTCTCTGGCAGGGTCTTGGGTATAAAAAGCATCAAAGTAACTTAAAGTCACTTTTGTTCTCCCCTCACTTATATGAGGAGCTACAAAATACACAATCCAACTCATTGTGCTTTATACTATTTCATAACCAGGCCTCATCCAGTTTTCCTCTCACTGATGGCAGTAAAAGGGTCTTGACTAACTTGGGAAAAGTATGGCCTTAAATGCTGATGGTTTCCTGAACACAGTTCAGACAGTACATACACTCAACTTTTGTGTTTCCTGGGATATTGGCCTAACCACCAAGAAAAGTACAAAAACTTCATTCACATTTCTTTTTTTTAGTAGCAGAAAGGGATATTATGTAACTTTGGAAATTTGATAAAGATTCAGCTTCAGAGATTGGCTAGTTAATGGAAGCATTCTGGTTTCCTCAAAAGAACTATGTCTTTTTGCAACAATCATGGCTGAAGAGTTCCCCAGGGCTTGAAGTCCTCTTTTGTACTGCTGAAAGGATAATATTTATAACAGGGACAATCAACTATTCATCCCCTGCCCTGATTTATGTTGTACACTTTGGATAACACTCACCCAGTAGCGGAAATTGTCAAAGCTTTGCCTATCTTTTAAGCTCTGGGTAAGGATGGAAGGGGAAAAAGAAGCTTGAATGAGGCACTGAATATGATTCACTCCTGCCGCTGTGCAAAGTAGTTATAGACACATTAATATGCTTCTCTGGAAATGCTTTTGACCTCAAGGTGTTCAGAGCTTCAGTTTAGTACTGCTTTTGCCATGAGTAAGAAGTATTCGGCTATGGAGTCTTCTCTGAGGCACTGTCGAGAGTGACGACCGTAGTTTATTTACAGTGTGACATGTGGCTTAAGGAAACACCCAGAAATATACAGCTGGAAGAGGAGAGGATGTCAGAAGACAAGGAAGACTGGATTTATCACAGGTGAAATCCTGAGCTTGGGGGACAACCATGAGGTTAGGAAATGTCTGTACTAAGTCTGATAGGTAATTATGACAAGAAGAGAAAATTTTTGTTTGATGGTATAGTTCTGGCTGGGATGAGAGTGATGCCTGATAGGTGAGGTGACTTGTTCACATTGTGTTTAATATTTTTGGCATAGCCCAAAAAAAATATAGGCCTCTTCTCTAGGCTTTTAGCAATCTATTAGGCTCTGGGCCACCCAGTTTCGCCACCCAACAAGTTCCCTGTAGGCAGCAGCGGGGGGTACTGGAGGGATTATTCTTCAGACAGCAACAACACACATTTTTTTCCAGATAGGTCAGTGGTTCTCAAACTAGTTTTTCTTTGCTTCTCAATGGGAGGCCTTGGGATAGGACACAGTAATAATGGTTTGGCTCTATGACTCCCAGGAACTATAGCCCCTATCTGCTGCTTCTGCTTGTGCGGTCCATCTCTGCCCCTAATCAAAATGACTTCTGCAACAGATTCTTCCCCTTGACTCTAACTGCCGCTGCTTCTTGTGGGAATCCGCCTGGCAATGTGCCCCCTCTTCTTTTCACTCCATCCTCTTCGCCCTAGTTTGAGAGCTGGAATCTTAAGACAGGTTTTGCTGGGGGTTTATTTATTTATTTTTAATTGAAATTAAGTGGTCCCCTGAGACTTGCAACTTCCTCAGGGACTTTGGAGTTGATCTGGTGAAGCATTTCAGACTTTCTGCCTTGCTAATATCTTCTTTATTTCTCTCTTCTCTCTTTGTTTTCCAACTTCTCCTCCCTCATCTTCATGATGTTGGAGTGACAGCCTTGGGGGGTGGGGGAGGAAAGGAATAGACTCTCTTTTATTCCCTCATTTCTCTGTTTTACCTCTACTACCCTTGTTTTAACACTGAAAGAAGCCATTAGGGTGTTGTTATTTTCATTCGTTGGCACAGATTCAGAGTTCTGAAAAGTACCAAGATGTTGCTGAAAGGCATCTCTGTTTGCTGTCAAATGACTTATTGGTACATGGATGGCTAAAGCCCTCGCTGAAACTGTCAGGTGTTCTAAACACACATGGAAGTGGTCCCTATTTTCTTGCTTTCTTTTCAGTTCCCTTTCCTCTGAAATACATGGTGTTCTACCAGTTTTGAGGAATTTTCTCCAAAAAATCAAAACCGAGTCAGTTACATTGTTGAAGAGAGGTGAGATGATATCAAGAATACATGGATGATATTAAACTGGCCTGGCCAATATGACATATAAGTATTTACAAACAAATACACATTTTTACCTGAATACAGAATATTAATATTAGATATTAAATATTAAACTTCATATTGGTTACTAATTTCTCCTTGATATTAGTGCAGCAGCTTTAGTCACAGGATGATGACCAGACCTTTATGCTTTTAGTCAGTGATCATATTTTCTTGCACATATTCATAAATACACATTAGACTTAACAAGCAAATGAACAATATTAGATAAACAATAAATTTAAAACTATTTTTCTGCTCCTCCACTATGCATATTTTTTTACTCTAAAGATGATAAATTAAAACCTTCAGATTTCATCACAAAACAAGTGACTAAAAGGCAGATGAACGTTTTTTATGCACATTTTGAAGTTACTGTGTTTCCAACATAAAAAGGTTTCATATTTCACAGAAAGTAATTCCAACAGCATTAAAGGAACTTTTGGGGGGAGTGGAAGTTATGGCTTAGCTGGCATCTTACCTAAGAGAGAAAACATGCTGGCAAAGTTGAAAGGACCTTCTGGAATTAAACAGAAATGTTTACAAAAGGTTTAAAACAAGAGCTTAAAGAGAAAGGGGAGAACCTTACCAGAGAGAATATATTCTTTACTCTGCCTTGAAAAACACAATTATCAGCAAGGGTGTTCAGTTAAAATTCATACACTGAACAATATTCCCTGAAATTGAAGTACTAGCAAGTGCACTATAACTAAAGCCCTGAGGTCATTAAATAGTAATGATAACAAAAAAGGGTATCAGTATGTTAGCTCTGTTTAAACTCTTATACTTGTGAAATATAAATGAGTTTTTCATCTATTTAATGTGAGTGGATGAAGAAAGAATGCTCTGTTAGGCAAATTCATAACTTTATCTACAAAGTCTATCTGTATCTTTAAACAGCATGATGTTTTTAGCTGACTTTTCCAGAAGGAACAACTGGAAGATATTGGAGATGATGAACTTCATTGTGAATGCTGAAATATTGAGAGACATTCATAAGCTTTGCTATGAAAGTACACTTTTGAGATGATAATTCTTACCAGCCATAAAAATCACTAAGCCCCAGTTCTACCTTCTGTGTCTAATACTGCACGAATGCACTGTCAATCATTATACTCAATACTGGGATTTTGACATTTTCTACATGACTGAAAGTGCTAATATGACTAATTCAAACTCATTAAAGCACTGCCAGCTTCAAACCTTTGTAGACAAAAGGAGGAAGTGCCTAATACAGATGCACTTAACCCAGTTTAACCTTCATTTAACTTGTGGGAATAGATCTTTGGGTTTTATCACTGTAAAGAATCAGTTTGTGTGTGTGTCATTGTTTTAAATATGTTGGATACAAAATCCGTTTAAACCAATCCAACACTTCAAACATTGACCAGGCTTTAATCATGGTCTCAAGCACTGGCAAGCTAGTGCCTTAAATTCTTAGAGCATGTCCCAGTGGAAACATTTGAAGACCTTGCTAGTGGAAATAAGCTATCAGATCTCACATTAAATAGGAAATATAAATCTGCATGGAAAGATCATGACTATCCTGAAAGTCTAACAAATTAAGGTACTTGTTTATTGTTTAAGAGAAACTTTCTAGTTCTGTAAGTTGTTATCAGCCCAAGTCAATAAGCCATGACATTCACTCCTTCTTATGCAACACTTCTAGATTTATGTTAAATTGAGGTGTACTAGCACTTTTAAACTTTTTTTTTTAATTAACCAAATATTTTAGAGTTTGTATGGCTGAAGGTTGATGTATTAAAATAGGAGTTTTGATGGGAATTATAATTAGAAAAGCATGTTTGATCAGAAAGAAGGAAATAAAAAAAAAAGTAGTTCATCTGTTGCAGTCCATCACTTTTATACTACCAGTATCAGATCTAGAAAAATGACAGTGTACTATGTTTAACATGTGATTTAAACTTGGCCAGTGTCTAGTCTGACGGCTTAATTCAAATAAATGTTTTGTGTGAATCCTATCTTCCAAGAAGACATTTGTAAAAACCTTATAAATATTCATATAAATATTAATCATGCCCATATAAATATTCATCTCAGTCCTTATAATTTCACTTATGCATAAATAAATAAATTATTGTTTGGGAGTAGAAGATAGGAATTGTTCATCCAAACCATTAATTTTTTTGCCATTAGACTAGTCAACAGAGTTCTGAAAGGAATCTTCCAGATGTCAAAGGAAAACGGACTTGTAGGGTAGAAATGTTTTTTTCTTTGATGTAATAAAAGAAGACTCTGTGTGTTTATTAGATGTTATTCAGGGGTTTAATACAATGGATCTTCTGAATAAATCCAGGAAATATTGTTTGGGCTGAAAAACTACTCATTTTCTAATAACTTGGCTGACCATTCTAAGACTTTGTGTTCAAGCTCTAGATTCTACACTGTACTGATACCAACAGGCACAGCCATTAGTATTATTGATAACTATTGGTTTTGGTAAATTCTAATGCTTTGATCTCTTCTGGATATGGCTTAAAATCATAGTTTATTTGATGTTGCCTTTATAGGCTTTGAGTTTAAGGATTCAAATCATTCACACAGAGTGGAAGAAAGTACATGATACAGCTGACAAAATGTAGACATCAAAATCTGTGGCTGGTCACCTGAGACTCTCTTTTCAGACAGCAGAGTTAGTTAGCAGGGTGTATTTCATCACATCTTAAAATAGATTTCAAAAATAGGTCATGCGATCACACCCTTGAAGTGCTTATTTCTGTCTATTGACATTTGCAAACTCAGCTATTGATGTCTGTTGCAGAAATCCTAGCACAAATGTTTATACTTACATTGTCAGATGTGATTAGGAACTTGCACATAGAACTAAAGTGACTGAAGAAACATTCAGAGGCAGAGAAGTCTCTACTCCAAATATGTGCAGCTATTGAAGAGCTCTAATTATTTCATAACAGGAGTTTTAAAAGAATCAGTTTAGGGCTATAACAATAATTTTATTTGCTCTGACTAGGGAGCAGTTCCAGTTGCACATGCAGGGGCCCAGGTTTATGTGTGCTGATTGCAAACTTAATGAGTGGGCAATGGAGCCTGGCATGATTGCTAATGAGGAAGAAGTTCACATTTTGTCAGTAGTACAGGCTGGACTCAGCAATGAAAGACATGTTAAGTGATGACAAGTATTCTACCCAATGTAGTCATGAAAAAAAGAAAGAGTAGGGCTCAAAGAAGACTGAATTCCTTAAAGTACTAAAAGAGGAAAATGATACTTAGAACAGTTAAACTGTCAGAGTGTTGGTTAGAGAGGGAAAAGAAACTAATTGTAATGGAGAACACACTAAGATGCATGAAGAGAAATCACAAGCAAGAGAAGGCCAAGTGGTTCTTTCTGGGTCTTTCAGAGTTGTTGATAATTGACAGTTCTTGGAGTCAAGCAAAAAGTTTTGGTAGATTTGATCTAAAGATAATCCTAATAGTTTGGAGGGAGTTTCGTGAATGTATCTGGGAACACTTATCTCACTTCATGAAACCAATATGTATTTTTAAGTGATAACAAGTTCATTTTGGTAGAGTAGGGGAGGAAGAAGGTGTGGAAAAATGACTAATTTCCAAATGTGATAAGAAAATAAGGTAATGTTTAGTTTAGAAGGTGTTTCTGACAACAAACTAATTTATATGCCCCAAAGCCTTGGAAAACCTGAAAAAAAAACCCCCAAACCCTTACTAAAAATAGAATACTATCATTCTGAGGTATAATTTACCTCCATTAAGGAGGTAATACACATCATGTCTTTTTCTAAGCAAAACCTATGGATGTACAGAGATTAGATCCAGGAGCAATTAAACCACTGCCTCGGAACATTGTGCATTTTCAGGTGTGTAACACAGGATAAGGAAAAAGTCAAATTTATTCAACTACATGAGAAAGAAAGAAAGAGAAAGACAAAAACGGAAATACATATATGTTTTTTATCCAATATACAAAATAATAGTATTAGGACATGGGATACAAGATTGAATTATCATAGTTTAACTGTCTGCCACCTAATTCAAATTGTTTTCTGGACAATAATGGATATTATTAGCCCACCCCTAGCTGTGAGGTTATAAATTAGTTGTGAAGATCTCTAAACTGATTTGCATTGCCTCACATCTGAAACAGGATAAATGCAAATATGTAGACATCATTGTGAATGTGGAATAGCTTAACCTGCCTAAATCCTAATTAGGCTGTGTACTCAAGTCATTGAGTGATTAGTTCTACATGCATCCAGATATGTTCAGGAGTATGGAGGACTTCTTCCAGGAGGATGGAAAAATTAATCTTTATTACTCCCAGCAACAATTTTATAAACTGGTTAGGACAACTTTCCTGTTCTATTCCAAATCAACATGATTTTTGAGGATGGCAACAAAGAAACTCACACTGACAAAAGGCAGATGGTCCAGTTTCTGGGAAGTTATATTTTCCTGCAAGAACGGTTTTAGTTCAATCAGATCAAAATCACACACTTCCAAAGTATTGCATGGATCAGAAATTCTGCAGTGTTCATTTCTGGGTTTTGTTTTTTCTCCTTGTTCACAAAACCCTGATGTACAGGGAAGCATGTCTTGGAAGTTTCATTAAAACTAATAGTGGTTCAATTGGCCAAAACCGAGTATGTCACTGAACAGTTGCACCTCTCTTCACGGAAGACCATCCCTGAAGACAATGAAATCATGAAAGATCATCAAAGACTGAGTAAATGCAGACTCTGTTCCTGTAAAATGAAGTTTGGGGCCACTGGACTTCTCACTGTAAATCTAAGAGTTTAGCCCAGCTCTAGGTCTGGGGCTTCACAGATTCAGTGATACAGCCTAGCAGATGGATCCCTCTTCCAAGAGAAAGCATGCAAGCTGTGGCTTGACTGTTTTTTGCAGGAAGAGGGAGCCTAGGGAAAAATCCAATTAACCCTTTCCTGGAGTTAACAAAATGGTCATTGAACTGAAAATGCTTCAAAACAATCTGAGTTCAATAAACCATTCCTGAATCAATGCCATTAATTGAATTTTCCAACAAGTTCTGAAGATAAACCTGAAATACTTCAGTTACTGAGCCTTTCAAATCATAGAGACTGAAAGGAAAATACATTTATAAATTTATTTCCAATATAAATGAACCAGTTTTACTATACATACACAGATCCATTTAGAAGGAGAAATGAGGAGGGTTTTTCATTGTTCAACAGCCAACAGACTTATCTGCTCCCAGCAGAGTCACTTTGGTGCTGACACATCACTCTTATGTCTAAATGGAAAGAAAAAAATGATCTGTTTCAAGAAAATTCAGTGGTTGGTCTTGGGTACTCATGAAAGATGGGACTCCATTAAGGAAATATGTCAGCTTCCTATATGCAATTACCAGCATGCTATATTTTTCCTTTAAATCTATTGCAGTTAAACATGAGAGCCTGCTTGGCAACCTATAGAAGAATTTACATAAATAGATGCAATCTGTTACAGTTACAGTAATCTACAGCGATTATTTCACAGTTCAGAACTGTGGAGGCGTGGAATCCATACCTGAACCATTAACAACCTGAAAGCATATAAACAACTTCAGTGTCAAGGAGTCTCTTTTCCCACAAAGATTCATCATAGTATTAAAATTCACACCTGCGGCTGCAGGGTAGGGATGTTAACAGCTAAATTGGAATAAAGTATACTCTAGATAGAGTTCATTCTATTAGACTGACTTGTTGGAATTAGTTTCATTTTGTATTCTTTCCATAGAGCTCGATGAAAGCAATGAATGCATTAAATGAATGCATTAAATGAAACTTGATTCTTTGTGTTTTAAACAAAGATCTGAGTACAAATAAATGATTCCAATAAATGTATGGCTATATTTTCCATAATGCAATGACATTTTACATAGTTACCAGCTGCTGGTGTTTTAAGAAACTGCATTTTTGAAAGGCAGACTACATGTGCTCATGGAATTTATCTGGCAACCTCAGAGAAAGTCTGTCACACTAAACAAGTTATTTTTCTGTGAGTTATCTGGTAAGTGGTCCGTATCCTTGCAGAGGTCTCATGTAAATCTTTAAAAAATGTAAGAAAATCTCATTATGATCACAATATGGTCCTGGATGTTTTGTAAAGCCAACAAGTCTTCCAGCCAATTTAATATTCCAGCCCTGGGAGGGACTCCTCCCTGTGTTTTGGGAGCCCTACAAGTTGTTTCTGAAATTCCAATATAATCACCAGTTTTATACCAGAAATCCCATGGAAGAGGCCCGATTGGAATGTGTGCATTTTAGAAAACTGTATGATTTTTTTAAGTCTTCTTTTTGTAGCTCTGTTTAGTGGAATTGACTCAAACCTCAACCTTACAAGTACGGAAATACTTTCCTTCCCAACCTGTCAAAATATGGTCACTTGTTCAACTTCAGAAAGAACATAGTCATACTCATTTCCATGCTGCCTCTCATGCCACATCCACAAGGCCATCTCTTTAACTTTCAAATCATTCCTTAAAATTGTTCCCTGGGCTGCTTACACATAAGCAAGCTAACATCAAGCTAAGACCATTGACTACTATCAGGATCACCAGATTGACCAATATTATTTCATTTCCTTGAAAGCCCTTGGCTGCCTATGTATATCTGTTTCACGCACAAATATATTTTTCAGCCTTTGGTGATGTGCGTTCAAGATCCAGTGTGCTTCCTTTCTTCACACAATGTAGACACCATGGCACTTTCAAAAAATAGACTTGGCATGGCATTTAGATCAAGATTAATACTCACATGAAAGGCACTTACATGTGAGATGATAGGTATTTAATTTCACTTTTTATTTAGTGACAATATAGTCAACAACATCAACAGAATTTACTGAGCAGTTTGATTTACTTTTAAAGAGACACATAAAGTTCAGTTCAGTACCCTAACTTAGGCATCTAAAGCCATTTGAGGTGCTTTAGAATATTCAAGATAAACAAACAGAACTGTTTGTAGGCAGGTATGACACACTACCAATGATCTTCTGAAGCAACACTTTAGGCCATTTCAAATGACACTGGAGATCTAAATTGCATCCTTAGTCTGAAACTGAATTCCACATTTGGCATGTAAAGGGTAGTCTAGATTATGTAAATTTCTTCTGTCACTAATAGAAAGAGCCAAGGTATCTGTGGCAGATAATTTGGAAAGTTTGTATGAGTGATGAACTACCTGGAACTCACTAAAAATTAACACAATTCAGATGTATATCCAAATTTTTTCTTTCCTGTAGACACCTTCCTGGGGTTACACAGAAGGCACATCTGTTCATTTGGTGGTCCATAATCTGGCAACATCTATATTTCTAAAACCATTCAGTCCCAGTGAGTAATGCCTGATCCCAAGGCCAAATGGAAAGACAAGGCATATGCCTACACTGTATCTACACTGGTCTATAGCTGAGTTCCATAGACTAGAGCCTACATCTGTGTTTTCTACTGTTCTCTATTCCCTGTGCTTTTACCTAAGGCACCTAATGCTCACGTCACGGAGACTGTGCAGAACTGGGACCTCTGAGCTCCTGAAACTGAGTCATGTTAGAGGAGATATTCATGTGGATGTTCTTGCTGTTCCTCTGAATACCCTAGTTAAACCACTGACCCATGTATAGATAAAAGGTACCAGCTGGACAAGTAGCTCATATCTTTTCTTCCAGAAGAGAACACTTTCTGAAAGACTACTGAAGAAGACTTATTCTGATCTGGCTGGTGGTTAAACTGGTACTGATGTAGTAATAGCTCTTTTAAAACACACTTGCTACAGGACTGTAGTCTAAATTTAGCATAGTGAATGTTTTTGTTCAAAGGCCGTGCTAGTCAACAATTTCCAGTGCTGGAAAATATTATAAAGATGACTGGGAACAGCAGGCTGTCTGTTTTTTTCCAACAGCATTAGAAATTACCAGCTCTGAAATGAGACCCAGGCTCCTGGTTAGCCTGGAAATGAAATAAGAACCACCTATTTCTCCAATACAGATCTTGAATTAATTCTGGCTTCTGGTTGGAAACATAATTCATTTCCCTTCAACTTTTATGTTCTTGAGAGGTTTTTTGATTAAAACTGGGAGGTAATGTGACAGGACAATGCCAACTTTGTGCTGCTTGTTTCTTGAGAACAAGAAAACTGGATGGAGGCCTCCTAGGAGAAGGTCTGTGAGTTTGAGAGGAGAGAGGGGGAGAAGGAGAAAGGGAGAGGGGGAGAAAGGGAGATTAGTAGAAAGAGGAAGCTGAAAACAGAAGGCTGTAAAGTGAAGACTAGACAATGGTTGGGTCGCTGCTTCCAGGATTCTGTTCTTGCTGAGCTCATGTCCTGCAGCACGGAGTGCAACCCGCACAGTATGAAGGGAGCGAGTTTGGAAAGGCAAGTAGAGGCAGAAAGATTCTCTGGCCTAACCTCTCACAGCGGAGTGGCTGGGTGGCCATCGTGAGTCAATTTTACAGTGGAGATGGGACAAGTTTGGGGGCAGGCTTGAGCACGGACTAGGGGTGAACTACAAAAGCCTCAGGTTTTTAAAGCAAAGAGGAGCGGTAAGAGGTTGTGCAAGATGTTGAAGAGTGGCTGACTTAGAGGCTTTGGCTATGCTATTAGGGTACATAAGTATATAGCTGTTTTGTCTTCACTGGGTGGCACTAATTGAAGTGATTCGCTGTGTATTGATAATTAATGTTCTTCAGAGATGAAGGTGGCAATATTTCAGTGAAAGCTTATCGGATCCATCTCTATAAATTGCTACAGTTATCTATCTCAGAGTCTAAGTAAATTTTAATATTTGCACAATTTCAGGCAAACATATTCCATGAATAGGAAACTTTGAGGTAGTCTAAAAAAGCTTCTTTAAAAAAGCAAACTCAAACAAACAACAAAGAAACAACCAAAACCCTGTATGACAAGTGTTTCATTTTAGTTTGTTCCAGCCTTGACTAGAGTAAAGGAGAGTATTTTATTTCAGGAACATGGTTTAAGAGTAAATCTCTGTTCAAGACAGTACTGGAGTAGTTGCTTAATTTCCATTGGCACCTGTGGGACCTAAGCACATGATTCATATTATACAGATGCTTAAGTGCTTCCCTGAATAGGACTGTGACACAGTGACCCAGCCCCAAAAGTGTATTAATGTATTATATGCAGTCTCTATAATATGCCAGTAAACCAGAAATAAAATGGCTTCTTGTGCCAAAAATATCTTATGATATGTAGCTTACAGAACGGTACATTGTAGGTTTACTACTGTAATTCATTTTTATCACTGCAATTCAGCTGATTTCCTGAGAGAAAAGGCAAACGGGGTAGAAGAATCAGCACTCCATGATTCCTCTGTACCTAAAGAGATTTATTCTCAAATAAGCTTAAGAGCATTCCTTTTGCATTCTGATAGACAGCAAGCAGCTAGAAGAAAGGCCATGCTATTCCCAGGGCTCTCAAACAGTAGAGAAATAAAAGGATTCCTAAGACATGGCTTGAAACTTTGTCAACATTCAGCAGAAAATCCTCAAATGTAAGTGAAAGGCAGAAATACTCTACTCCGGAAGAATAAATTCATTCAGCAGCTCCTCAGTTCACTAGTTGAGAAATACCCTCCCATATGACATCTAGGATAAGATACATTTTAAGTTTGTTTCCTTATTTTTATCAATTTCTTTTGTAGGTGTTTCCAATTTTATAATTAAGAAACTCTGGAGTACAACTTGTCTTCATATGAAGTCCAGAATTCAAACTGATTAGATAAATCTGGGGGAATACATAACACATGTTCAAGCAAAACATCCAAATAAATCAGTACGGCAAGTAAGTTCATTGCAGGGTCTATAGTTTCAGAGGAATTAGGGGATCAAAAAGAGGTGGTATGCTTCTTGCTAAATTCCAATGCTTGGTTAAGGGTCTGAAAGAAACAGGCACTGCTCCTAGATGGTATTAGGCAACTCAGGACTTTGAACTACACTGTCTCAGGGAAATAAGCTTCAACTGCTCTTTGTATTGGAAAGTGCTGAAGCTGGAAGACTGGGATGGAAATAAAGGCAGACATCTGGAGGTGGAGAAATGACGACAGGTAGCTGAAGATATGCAGGAGATGAGTTCTGCAAGGCGAAGTCCGTCCTGTGTAAATGGACGCAGGGGCTGGAGGAGCTCAGAGCACAGAGGAACTCGGGTTGGGGAACCAAAAAGCAGGAGTGTGACTTCAATGTGGGGATGCCACAGGGATGATGGATGCTGTGTGAGAGGGTGGTACATGGAGCATATACCATAGAATAAGAAAAGTCTAGAGATGATGATAAAAAAGATTATCACCTGCAGGCAGGTATCATTGCCGTAAACCTTTCACTTAAGTGTGAAGAGAGCAGAAGTAATTCGTTGCCATGCAGGTTTGCATCCGGGAAGACTGTTTTGCTGAGGTGGATTCAGGGCACTCAGAGACTTCCAGAGGATCAGAGTATCTCATCAGTGCAGTTTTGTAAAATACCTGCAGTTACCTTGATTTAAGAAAGCAGTAAAAATTGCTCTGTGTTATAGCAGTGAACTAGTCTGTCACGTTCACTCTAAAACCTACAGTCTTGATGAGCTATGACAGTAGTACGAGCATCAGAATTACTTCAGATCACCTGCTCACAGATGATGGGAATGACACTTCAAAAAGTAATCTACAAATATTTCCCTGAAAAGCAATTCAGCAAAACCATAGTGAACAAAAGATTGCAAAGGTCTGGAAAGCATTACCAAGGAAACTGGGGGTGTGACGGAGTAGTGAGGGCCAGCAGCTTCCTATGGGACAAAGGAGACAAGGATGCTCCTCAGGTGGCAGGGCAGAACATTTCAGGCCAGGCAGCAGCTGGGGTAACCCCAAACCTGGCCATCAGACACCTCTGTGGGGATGGGGACGGGATGAGGCCAGTCTGGGACATCGGTCTGCGGGTGGGGGTCAGGATCCACAGCAGGGAGCAGAACCAGTCAGCCCTAGGCTGGGATGCCCATGCAAGGCAGTGGGGATGGAGCAATCTGTTCCTGATGCCTGACTCCCGAGAAGCCACGCGAATACTGTGATGTGCAGCCATGGCAACATGTGCACTCAGAAACAAAAATGCCACAACTGAGAATTTCTAATTTTAAGTGTTGAAGAGGATTTCAACAACAGAGTTTAAATTACTAGTTCAACTGATTTCCATAGTTTAAGAATTGAACCTTAATTTTGGTACAATGACTGAATTGTGATCTCACTGATGAGAGACACATCTGACTATTTCCTATGTTGCTGCCAAATACTCAGTCAGTGCTCACACAGCATTAATACCTGCTACATTTTCTAAAGGGTCTACAGCATATATTTGATCTGACTTGCCTGAAATTTGAAATAATTTATTTTTATTCATGGAAACTGGTTCTATTTTATGTTGTTAAGATAAGCCTGCAGGTAAACTTTCTAAGTCCTCTTATCTTCACTGAAATTACCCCAAAGATTCACAAATGGAGGAAGTGGGCTTGATCCCCACCTTACTCAATCTAGCCCCAAAGACTTGGTTTTGGTGGTTATTTCCTTCTCTCATAGGAATTACGCAGAAGACAACTGCTTTGAATTCCTGGGTTGTTACAGGTCTGAAATCATCATCCACCTCTCTTTTTAATACCCACAAAAGAATAAGCAAAATTCCACACATCCATTTAAATGAGCTTAAAGTCCAATGCATTAAAACATTTCCCACAAAAGACTGCTTGAGTAGAACCTGTTCTATCATTCAAGCATGTTCAAATCCACGGTTTTCACATTCTTCTTTCTCACAAAAGTCCTGGTAGGAAATATTAAAAACTGAATACAAGATTTCTTTAAAAAATCCACAAAAAAAAGTCTCTAGTTTGATTGCAGTTATATTTGACTGTCTAACAAATCACTACTGTGTTGCTTTGTGACTTAAGAAGCATTTTTATTTCTAAATGTTCTTTCAGCCACTAACAGGATTTCTAATCAACATAAACAATTTTGTCCTTTGTTACCTTGCTATAAATTGTGGCAAAGGCCCTATTTACTTTGTTGTGGCACAGAGCAAAATTTTGAATACTGCAGGAAAAATATGTTGTGAATACCCATGATGTCTAATATTAAATGCAATGTTCAATAGGTTCCTTAGCACAGTGTGGGACTGAAGATGCCTTGCATAATTAAAAAGGCACTTCATACCTGCTATCTCAGTGTATTTCCTTGCAAATGCAGATATGCTCTGCAAGGTAACGGCCCAGGTAGGAGGAAATGAGGGAAGTTTCTTTCTTACTTCATTTGGTCTTGCTTTGTCTTCCTCCATAAGCCGGATTGAGTATGAGGTGTGTAATAACCACCTGAAAATGGAAAAAGAAAAAAAAAAAAAGAACACAATACATCTAAATGCACAATTCTTCTAAAGCAGACCTCTTTTAGAATATGGTTCTTGGCATGCAAAGTCTGTGTTCAGACAAGGACTGAGCTGGGTGATAAGAAACTTCCTCCAACTTCCAATCTGTCAGATGCTATTTGTCCATTTCACTGCATAATTGTGAGCCTTAATCACTTAGGACAATGCTCATATAACTATCAGTGGAAAAGGGTAAGGGTCTTAATGCGCCCCAAGCACTTTAAAAGGCTCAGAGGAAAGGTTCAGTGGCTGAACAATATTATCTTACAGGCAAAAGACTTTTTTCTGCTTAATGTATGTAACTAGATGTGCTTTTACTATAATGAGCAGAAGTGACCATTAAGGTCATTGATAATACTTTGCATTTATAGAACCATTTAGAAATATATCTATCTCTTCACAGCATCCATGTGGAGAGTTTTACAATCCTTTTCTTTCATCAAGTTAGCCAATGGAACAATATTTTTTTCTACATGTTTTTAGAACATGGGTAGGAGTTGGAACAATAATCAGGAATTTGGATGTATGTGGCTAGGCTGTTTCACCTTCTTCAGAATTAGTAAAACCTTTAGCTACTCAGGGACTTTAGGAAGACTTTCACAGTTCTGAATATAGACAGTAATGGATTTGGATAAAAGACCTCTGAGACTGAGGACATTCAAGGAACTTATACTCTTCTGTCTTCAAGGAACTTATACTCTTCTGTCTAATTGTGAAAGCAATCATGATCTACCTAGCTGATATTTCAGGTTCTAGATTTTAGTAACATTGGCATCTCACACTCTCTTTGTATTTCTATTTTGTTTAAAAACAGTGAAAATCTGATAGTGTCATACTGTGTAGCAGACATATAATGGGTCATGGAACTTTTTTCTCTGAAGTGCCTATTTAGATACAACAATGCACACCCTAAATGTGATAATTCCAGTAACAGGACCAGTGTAGCCAACTTGGCTACAAATTGACATAAGTTAACTTAACACAGTGAGTAAATCCTCAGAGGACTGGTGTTAAGATACCACAGATACTCCACCATTGACACCCAAAATATTTCCAGTAAGTCCGGAAAGTAGTCATACATTTCCATTTCAGCATAGGCACATCCAAAGGGGAGGAGGGCTTAAGTCTGAGGCATGTGGTTGGGAGGCCTGTGAAGCTTTTGTATGCATTGTGGATAAACAGGGCATTTCAGGCTCCGGGATGTCCATTTGGCACTTCTTCAAGAATGCAAAAAGAAGGCTTAAATGAAAAATTCAATGTTCTGAAACAGCTGAATTTTTCTTAACAGAAGTAATAGGAGACAAAACACTTTCCTCCTTTACTGAAAGCTAAACCCCTAGTCCAACGAAATAATTCTAAAAGAAAAAAAAAATAATCTCTTGTTTTACACGTTATGTGATCAAGTATATTTGTCATGGGTGGTTTGGAAAGTGCAAGTCTCTGACACTGTGTTCTCACAAGATTTGTACATAACAAAAGCCCAGTAAAAGCTTGGAAAACAAATCCTTGCTCATTATAACTAGAGCATGGAACAGGCTGATATCTGAGCAGTGAGTTAACAAATGACCCATTACAGAGGTTAGTTAAATGTTTGGAATAAAAATGGTAATGCCTCTTCAGGTATTGCTAGTGGTAGCTCAGTAGCTTGAATACTCTCTTGCAAGAACAAAATGTTACACAAGATAATGAGAAAAGCCGGAACCATTAAGCCCTCTAAAGGTTACATTAATTGAAATCTATGTGTAAGCTATTTAACTGTAACAGCTTGATTTTTCCTTTTCTGCAGTTAGAGTCTATCATTATCTAAACGTTTGCCACAATAGCTTTGATACAGTTTCTCTTTTATGAGTGAGAGAGTAACTTTTGGTATGTCCTGATGGCTTTTATAGTTATGTTTTTTTCTCTACATTTAGGTTAGTATTTTAAAATATTAAGCATGGGCAACTCAGTCACAGACAGTAGACTATTGCTTCCATACCCAATCCTAAAGGTATGGATCTTCACCCAAAGACTCAACCACAGTAAAATCAGTACTTTAATATTCTATGCCGTGAATGAAAAAAATCAGTGTTTTTTGAGAGTATCAAGTGTGAGGGCTTTTCTTTAGAGCTGAAAGCCTGAATTCCAGACTGGAGGTAACAAGATTTACCTTTATCACATCACATACATAGTGGAATTCTACAGATATTGCAGTCTAGACTCCCTCTGTGCAGTGCCATGTCCAGAAAGTGATTCAAGACCCCCATTACGATATTGTCCGTTGAGTACGGTCCATTAAATATAAAGTGAGTTTAGGCTGACCATTCCTAATGTAGATGTCAGACTACAGATAGTAGTGTGTATGTTTATAGGGCTATTGATTAGCATTCCTGTAACCTGAATGATGCTGTGTCTTCAAAACATAAAGGAAGACAATTTTTCTGTGATAGTTCTCTGAGTGTGGAGGCTCTAGAAAACTTCAATTAATTTGCCTTAACATTAAATGCTTTCAATTCACAGAGAAGTGAGTAGGTTTAATGGATACTGACACCTGAAAGACTTGGAGATCTAAGTATCACAATGGAAACTCACATCATCTTCTTACTATACATCCCCAGAGTCAACCAATACTCCCTATCAGTCACTGGATAAGCAGTTCCACTGGCTAGGGCTTGTTTTCCTTAAATTAAGATTGTTTCATACGGTCTTCTGAAATCCAGCAGAGCAAGCCAACTTAATAGCTTCATGTTTCACTTGCCTGAAATAACCATTCTGTTCTTTTCACTCAGAGACATTTTTCAGTCAGTGGTGATGACTAGAGTTTGGATAACGGTTTTCTGTCCGGTCAAGCTTAAGTTTTGTTATCTGATACATGGATAAAACTCCATACAATCCAATCTAAAAACCAAAAAAAAACAATAACTTGAGTAAAATGGGAACAAACAAACCAGAATTGGAGAAGCATTGCATGGGGTGTGCAGCATCAGCAGGCTTGCTATGCTAAACACCATTTCAGTTAAAGAGCTGAGAGCTTTAGACAATTTCTTTTCTTCTTATCTATAATTTCATGTTTATTTTTTTATGATGGACAAAAAGCTGGCTGCTGCTAAAACAGATAGAAAATTATTCCAATAAAGCTGAATTTGTTGCAATAAACAACACTTTTACTTTGTGCAAGTACAAGAACTCAGAGCATTTCTATAGTACAATAACCAGATACAGTTCTTCACCAGAAAAGTTTGCCTTGTAACTAGACTGTAACACAGAACAGGGTGTAAGTGATGGGGCTTCAGCAAAGAAAAGGTTATTCATGGGAAACATCTGGCTGTACAGTAGGTTTATGGCTAATATTAGAATAATTTAAACTTAAGTCACATTCTCTTTTATAATTAGACAAAGTGATTTCAGACCATTCTGACTTGTAGCTATTGAGACTACTAAATCGTGAGCAATGGTTCATGCATTTAGATATATCTTTCCATTGGTGATGACCCATTCAGGGAAACTGTGTTAAATTAGCCTTCTTCATCACATTGGAGGCAAGCAGCACAACATCCTCTTTCTTTTCTTTCCAGATCTTGTTCTTTTGTTAGGTTTAACTCATAGCTCTGTGTATGAGGTCCACCACCTAACTGTAGACAGTCTGTGATTGTGATTACATTTGTATCTTTTTCATGGGCAATCTGTCAGCTGTCATCTGCCACATTTCACCATCATTAATTTTTAATTAGAATGTTGAATGATTATCTTGATATTGTCCTTTTACTTTTGCATCTTAAAAATCATTGTACTTTATGTTCTGTAGTTTTAGAGGTGCTCTGGTTTCTATTGATTCTAGTGTTCTGGTGACTGTCTGATTTAAAAAAAAACACTTCCAAATCACTGAATGATTAGTCCACAGTTTTGCCAATCTCTCTGTATCACTTATATCAAGCAGACTAGCTAGAGAGGAAATATATATATCAGAGTAAGCAGAAATTCAGTTTAAAAGGGACTAACAGATAGATTTTCTGAATGGAAATCACAGAAGTTTCCTTACCATTGTAATAACTTCCATGACTTAAAACAGGATAGTGTTGTGCTGTACAACCTCAAAAAAAGAGACAAATTTTCACTCTGAATTTAAAAGGTGAGATGAAACAAAAAATGTTTTTAACAAAGCAGTTAGATAGTTTTTAAGACTCAGGTCTGAATTTAGACACCTGAAGTTAGGTGTTTATGATGTAAGTATCTCCAGGTGAGTGAGAGACATTGTTCAATCATCTCACATGGCAGTCAATGGAGACCTAGGGCATGATTTAGTCGTTAGATGTTTAGTGGCATTTGAGATCCTTTATGGCAGCTGCCTGTCCTCCATTTGCCAATTGAGAAGGACATGGCTCTCCTGTAAGTACTCTGCTGTATCTTCCAGTCCTGTGCTACAGTCTCAGACTCCCTAGGGCATTTAATCTGATGTCAGACACCTAAATTAATTGAATCCAGTAGAAGCTAGAGATCACAGCTGGTCAAATGCCCCATTTCTTAAACATAGGAATCCAATGCTATTGGAAATATTTTACAATATCTCACCTGGGTCCAGGTATCACTCTGTATGAACATGTATCTCCCTGTGGTTCTGTGTCATCTGATACGCCAGCATGTCTTGAATGGCACTAGAAGCCTATATTCAGGCAAATGAATCATGCCATAGGTGTCTGCTCCAAGAGGAGCTGGATAGCTTTCAAGGTGCTGTCAACCATATTATCGAAATCTCTGCTGATCATTATGAGACCTTAGATAGCTACCGAGTATTTAAAAGCCTGCATGTATATTCCTAAATTTAGACACATTTCAGACAATCTAAATCTGCACTGTCATTATTTTTTATTTATACCAGTCTTTTGATAGTTCTAAATAGCCCTGAGAGGGACAGTCTTTCCACCTAACCATGTTCAAATATACAGATTCAGGAAAACAGAGCTGAAAGTTGACTAGTGTAGGGATATAAGTTAGCAGTGGACAACGGTAGCTAGTAGCACTCCACACTAGTACCTTAGAGACCAGCTGACCCTTGGTTTTGGCTTTGTGCTTCACAGTGAAAAACATTCCTGAGTGTGCTCAGTCCAAAAGTGTTGCATTTTGCTGCCTAATGACTTGGTTAGACAGCAGTTCCAAATGCAATTCTGTCCAGGCCACCTGATGGGAGGCTGGTCTTAGTTTAATGGAAGTAATAGCAGGTGTGGAGAGACCCCTTTGGCAACAAAATGGGCCAGCACAATTTTTGCCTTAATGCAACATGTGTTCTTAGTTTCATTTGCATGAAACCTTTTCCATTCATGTGCATTTATCCAATTTAAGAGAAATGCTAACATTATATAAAAGTACACAATGCAGCTTTTGGAAAGCAAAGTGTGTATTTGGGAGACAACTGTTCACATCAAGGCCGAGTTAGATATATTTTTTTACCAGGGCAACTCAATAAAGCCAATGAACAATCTTGTTCTTTTAACAAAACGAGATTTATCCCTTACTGTCTCATTTTTACAGCCACATTGGGAGCTTATAAGGGTCAGGATTATTTCCTTTTTACCCATTCCCAAAAAGCTCAGCTTTCACTCAGCAAGGATACAGAATCCTTGGAAAAAAAAAGAATTTGGCCAAGAATTTGTTCTTGCTCCTCTGTTTGTTATATTTAGGAACTAAGAGCTCATCTTTGAGCAGCATGGGCACGGTATGTTTATTTTCGGCCTGACATTGGGCTTTCTGGGAGTCTTTGATGTCATTTGAGTTTACTGCATGCCTCTGTCTACCTTGTAATAGTGCTTGATATTTCCAGACTTCTGGTGTTTGAAACCTGAAAAATAAAAAAAAAAACATACCCCCCAAAAAACAACAAAAAAAAACCCAGTAGAACACATTCAGAGTAAAGGAAGCCTAAACATGGAGGAACACTCTGTTGAAATCTAATGGTGAAGATGGGAGCTACATTAAAGGGTTTAAAGAGAAAGCTTGAATCATGTTCAATTTGCATTTTTCTCCACCAAGGTGTTTGGGAACATTTCAGTTTAAGTAAGCTTGTTGTAACCTGGAATAAATTATAGCTGTAATAGTAATCTGTGAAAGTCTGAACAAACTAATTATGCTTAGGCATGCCTGGGCTGAGGTGTTACCCTAATTTAAGGCATCATTTTGTGGCTTAGAAGTGCAATAGTCACAAACCATAAGGAAACATCGAAGAGACTATTAAGTCTCCTTCTAGCAGGAAGAACTGTGTGTGGTCCTTCATCCTACATGTACTCTCAGCAAAATGCAGAAATCACTGGAAGATAAAGATGATTAGTGGAGCAAGAGCAGCTCAGTATAGTGAATGGCAGCTCACTTTTCTGAGTCAGCTGAAACTTAGATTTGTCCTTACTAAAGTTCAGGACTGTTGTCAAAGCCCTGGAAATTGCAAATTGTGAATGGAACATTAATATAGAGTGTCTGGGAAGCAGCCAGTTGCCCAAGCAGTTCTACTCCCAAGAAATTAAAGGAGAAGACTTAAAATGTTTTGGGAACTATTGTGGGCAAAGAACAACTTCTTATCGTATATTATCGTATTTATTTTATTGTTGCTCATTTCTAAGTCCTCCTTCAAAAAATGGTTTCTTTGTCTCCTTGACTGATTGCTGGACTGAAAGTTCATTGAGCACCTAGATAGTTTGCTATAATTTTACCAAGATCCTCACTTACCAAGGGCATATAATTGGTTTTTATTAATGATCTCTAGAAACTTAACCTGGCCTGTATAACTGCCTGGCTGAAGGATTACACTTGTAGCACTTTATTTACTCTTTTCAACTCTACCTGGCAAACATTTCACAACTGGCCACTGCATTTCAGTGGCAAGCAATCATTGCACCACCAATGACTAAGAAGAGGGTCTCCATCCTCAGTTGCTGTAATTTTCAGAGAACAACACTGATTAATTCCAGATGAGTATGTGACTAAGTGTCTAACCAAGATCATTACTGTATTCTCGGAAGCTGTGTTCATAGCGTTGCAGATCCGGGATGGAAAACTAGGGTTCACATTTCTGTTTAGAGTGGCACATTCACACCTCCAGTTGCCATGTGTTCTGCATACCTTAAAATCAACAGCTAACTTACCTAACCCAGCAAGAATATAACAAAACAAAACAATAAACCCTGCAAACGCTCTTGTGAAATGGAGGAAGATTAGAAACAAGCCAGTATGCCCTTTGTATCTGTCATATCTTGCTGGCTATTTTGCATTCCTATGCTATTGCATCAACTTCTGAGTATGAAACTTCCTTTTCAGTGGTGTGTGGTGGGAAGTTACAAGTTAGATCTATAGACAAATACACACAAATCTAGGGCAGTATGTTAGTGTGGATGAGAAAATGTCTCTCTTCACAACAAAAGAAGGACATATCTTCATTAGAGCTGTCAGTGACTCCACTATCCCACCCAAAATACTAGATAATGGTCTGTAGGAAAGAACTCTGTGCTGGCAGCCAGTAGAAGTAACATTAATGGCTCTCTTCTACCTCCTTTTTTTTTTTTAATTCTTTCAACTCAAACATGGTCTAGTGGGTGTCCGGGGATTTAAGTGAAATATGGTCATTTTGCTCACATTCTAATAAAAACACGTACATCCGAGCATGATCTTTTTCCCACTTGTAAAACAAAAGTGGTTCAAGAAGAGAAGTTCTGCTCGAAGGAGTTAAACCTCTGAGCATGTACTTTGTTCCTACCCTGTGTGACACTTTAATTTGCCTTTTGGTTTCCCTTCTCATTTGAAAATTCTCTTGCAAGTGTGGGGAGATGGTGCTCTGATGATTAAACACAGACTTTAGCGGCTTGCTGTATTAACAATGTTTCTGTTACTGCCAAACCTTGTTGTCGCTTCAGGATTCTTCAGCGTGTACCAAGAGCTGGCACATCTTCCTGCATTTGTTCTGGCACTTTTCAGTCCCTGCAGTGTAGCTGCACAGGAACTAGAAGAGTAACCCAGCAAATCACCCCAGGGACAGAAATGCCAACCGACCAAAGCCTGACTTCAGTAATGCAGCCAGCCTACTTAAACTGTCCTGGAAAATAGGAACTGGAGGAATAGAATAGAATTTTACAAAAGATGTTATTAAAAAAAAAAGTTTGAACTGAGCTCTGTTGTAAAGCTGGTGTGAGCCTGAGTGAGTAGCAGCCCATAGCTGTTTCCAGGGCAGGGCAGGAATCAAATTGTGGTCCACATTTTCCCTGAGAACATGAAAATGCTTGACACCAGCTCTCATACAGTCATTGATTATTTTCTGCTTAGTGCTGGCTATTAGAGATGAGAGCTGCCTGCCATCTGTTCCCATCCACCTGATGAAGAGGGAGGCAAAATGTGAATTTCCCTCATCAGAAAACCTGAACAGCTTCCAGAAATGCAAGTAGCCCCCTGAGGGACACCTACTCATGTCCTCCTGCACAGGAGAGCAGGAGTGATCTGTGCCCATCAAATGTGAGACAGGAGCACACAGAGGCTTGGAGGCAGAAACAGAAAAAAATGTAAAGCTGAAAATGTAACTGCTCCATGACCAAGACCCCAAGTTTGCACAAAACACCCCAAAGCAGGAGTGTGGGAAGGCTGACAGAGCACCAGGCTGTGATTTGAAGCCAAAGTTTCAAATGTGAAACCTGAAGTCCATGCTGTGATCTGCAGTGTGTAATGGGGAGATCTCTGAACGGGAAGCAGTTTAATCATGGTTGGGTAACTTAACCCACAGAGAGCTCCCCGTCACAGAAAACAGACAGCTCGATGTACTGAAAGTAGCTTCATTAAGCCAGCTTGGCCTCACTCTCCTGGGGAGACCAAACGTGTTCCAACTCTGTTCCCACACTGATCCTGGAGTGGCAGAGCAGTTGCAGTGAAGTCAATTTGCCTCCCTACCTGCAATATGGGATCTATGGTTCTTGCTTAAAGTGCTCTGAGATCTGCAGCTAACTGTGGAAGACTGATTTCTTTGTTCACTGCTCAAAAGAGCTCTTTCTCCCATTTAAAAAAAAAAAAAAAATTCTCAGATCAGCAAGTCATTTTTTTGGCTCTATCCCAAATAATATTCTTTTTTGGGGGGATTATTATTTATTTTCACTTATTTAAACACATGAAACATCTTATTACATCTTTTTCAGCTCATCAACATCCAATGAAGTTTTTAAAATCAATGTAATTTACCTGAATAGTCACTTCTTAATACAGTATGTCTATAGCAAGTAATTTATTTGTTTAGAGAGGACAGGTGATACTTTCTTTCTTGTCTCTCACTGACATTTTGACAGTCTTGCTTTCCTCTACTCTTGGATAACATGGAATAACACTGAAGAAATTACAGGGGTTTTATTTAGACTGAGTGATGCATTCATCAGTGAGGTGGCAATAGCCGCTCTGGTACTCATTGCAAACATAAGAGCTTAAACAAATTCCCAGACAGCTGTGATGCCTACTGACTCCAGCTGTGCTGCCCATGACTATTTTAAAGATCATTTACAATATTAATGTAACAGCCAACTCTTACAAGCTGCATGCAATGGAAAGGTTCCCTGACTAAACTAATAATCTTCCATTACAATTCAAAAGTGCTATTAATGGTAGGGATTTGCATATTTTAAAATATCGTTATATGCTTAATTTGTCTTTCAAATTACTCCAAACATACAGTGCATCTGTAATGACCCTTTTGACTGTTTTCTAACTTGCTGAATTAATCCTGACAGCTTCATCACGGTAAGAAATCATAGACTAGTTAGTTGGAGTATTGAATCTGTATTTAGTTGTCATGACTGCAGCTGAACACTTTTCAAATGTTTAAGCCTTTCTGCTACCTCAACACCTCTTCAGAAAAGCAACGTCTCAGTGTCATCCAGAAATCAGCTATCAAAGCAAAGACAGTTACCATAATCTGTGGAGTCACTGAAGCATCAATCAGGAAGCCTTTTTTCCCCTTTATTTACTTGTTACCAAGGAAGAAACCCCACTGTTTTAATGTTATTGATTCTTCCTTGATTGTTATATTGATAAAGAGATTATAACTAGTGCTCTGTAGGGTCATGCCATTCCTGCTACTCATAAGTTCCAGTTCTATTGAAAAGATACTATCAGTTCGGTTCAAACTCACTAACACATGTGTTTCAATTTAAAACTGAAATCATCTCACACAGATGCAAATCTTCTTGTTGCCACCCCAGGGACTGTGCAAATTGGCATACATGATTTTTTTCCCCCATTGCAACCTCTCCAGCTTGTGTGTTCCCTTAGAGCAGCCACTTAAATTCCTCCTTCCACCTGCAATGTTATTCCCTTTAGAAACAACTGCTTTCACTCTATTGGGATATGTCAGAATTAACATAATGGAGGCCAAAGGAGTCTTCCAAAAAGATCTATTATATTTAGATTTGAATAATAAGGGCTTCTATGCAAGACTGCAGATTATCTACAGTACAATTCGAGCAAAATCTCTTTAGCATTCAAATAGTCATTTAGACAGGAACTCAGCCACCTAAAGAAACTCCTTTCCACTTCATCATCATTCTGGGAAGCGTGCCCTGAGACTTGTCCAACAGCCTGATGCCATTCAGTTAGTTCTACTGCTGTAGAACTGGGGTAAGAGGAAAATCAGACTCTTTCCAGCTGTTAAGTGCCTTCGGGTTAATTTCCTTTTTGCTATTAATACTGAAAAATGTCACTTCCCTGACCTTTTTTTTCCCCCTTTTCCATTTGGGTAATGAAAATAGAAGGGTAAGACTAATGGCAACATTACAAAAATGAAATCATATTAGCACTGCCTTCAGTTTCCCATTCCTGAGCACCATGCTTCACTAGCTAGTTTGTATATATCTGCTAAAATTATTTATGTAAATAATATTAATTCAAAATATTTTTTTCTTTTTTTAAACAAAGTAATGTGAAATCACTTTTATCTACTTTCAGAAATAGCTCACTTGATAGATTTCTTACGCATGAAAGCTCTTTAGCAACTCAACTGACTTTCAGGAAAATTAAGGAAACATGAATCAGGATTGGGTCATACCTAAACTAGAGGTTTGCTTTCTACAGATCAGTTTAAGAGATTTTTTTTACATTTTACATCAGAGCTTCTACCTATGTTGTTGATGATATGTTGTGGGAGTAGCACAGGTGTTTGACTTCTGGTTCATTGAAACACAAGCACCATTTCCCTCCCCCTCAGACCAACTATCTCATATACTTTCCCTTTCAAAACCTACCAAGTGAAATTATTTGCAAGAAAATAATGCTACGTTAAAGGATGTCCCTGTGAGTAAAGGCTACTCTATGTAAAGCAATACAAAATCTGAGTCCTTAAATTATAATGTTAGCATTTCAGGTCTTCAGTTTCAGACTCCCCAGAGAATGCTATAAATGTAATTTTCTTTTTGGCGTGGAAACATTAATTTCTATTAGGATGTAGCAACATAATTCCATATACAGTGCATCTCAGGGAATCTTTGAGAAATTTGTGCAAAACCTCTTGTCTGGGTCAGTAGCTATTGGGATGCTCTGATGCTCAGTTTTCATGGTTGCTTGAAATCATCTGTAATAGAGAGTCCTATTTTTTTTTATTTTCTCTTTTCTTATTGCAAACCCTGATGGATTTTGCAATGTACGCTACCCAGCATTCTTCTGCCAATTTAACATACTCTGCTGCCACGCAAACAAGTTGAATAAACTGTAGCAATGGTATGCAGACAAATGTGTTCCTTTGTTTATAGCAATCGCATAAATCTGTGTGTATTGATACTGGTGCAAAAGTCTCTGATGATCCTGAAAGAGAGATTTCAGGCAAGATATCAATCTCTTATGATCCTGAAATAATGCCATGGGATCTTTAACTTCCACTTGAACAAGCACTAAAGACAGAGAGATGGAAACTTGGATTAACTTCTTATCCAAGTGACACCTCTCGCAATGTTTTTGACCCTTACTTTAAAGCTGTCACTGGTTGCCTTGATTTATGGAAACGCTATCCTTTTAAATCCTCCTCCCTCTTATCTCTGCAGGCAGTTTCCTGATTTGCTTTTCTTTCTCTTAGATCATCCATATTACTTCTTGACAGGGGCTGTGTGGACAGCCACACTTTCGATGGTACACAGAAAGAAAAATGATTGTTTTCCAGTAAAACAGAAGATATTGTGGACATTTTTAGTAGTTTCACTCAGAAGACTCCAAGTCTTTTTGTTTCAGGTTACAGAAAAAAAAATAAATTTAAAAATGCAGGAAAAAATCACTACAAACTCCATTTCATCTTACTCTAATTTCACAAGCTGTTTCCCAGAAAAATTAGAAGTGTACTATAGTAATAGGATACTATTTCCATCATTCCAAAGAGCTTTCGTCAGTAATAAAGAACCTGTTGGGCTAACACTGTTTCACCAACAAAAATAAAAGCTGGTGCCAACACCAGAGATTATGTCTATACTAGTAAATAGTCTAAAAAACCATGGCTAGGGAGCAAGTCAGAGCATGAACACAGCAATACCTGTTATTTAACAGTTGCCATGCTCCCTGCCAGTGTTTTGCCTTGTGCCATTTAGCATTGTCCAGGCAATACCTGGGCACAATTCAGGAGACAGCACATGTCTGTGCCTGTTTCCCATGGGCAGTTTGGGTATTTTCATCCCGGTTTTCTTTGGAGAGAAGCTAGATGAAGTGTGTGAAGGCAGGCCATGCCATGTCATTGGAGGTCGGGAGCACAGAACGGTCTTTGTCCATTGTTTGTGACACAGATGCAGCCAGTTTGCTGCTGAAGCAGAAGAAAAGTGGCAACAGGGGAACGCAGCGGAGTATCAGCCCAGAGGAAGAAAAATTTAGGAGACAGTGCATCACCTGGAGAAATGTTGTCTATATTGGCATAGCTGTAACACTATTTAAAAGGAGCTTTTCAAGAACATGATGGTCAAGGTGAAAGAAATAACGAAGCCTGGTTTAAATAGCGAGAATAGGTAATAGGGTGGGATTGTTAGTTTTTGCTTTTTAGGCAGAAATACATATTAATTTAAAAAATGATAAAGAAATTACCATTGGCCATATTGTTATTATCCATTACCCATACTGGTGGCTTTAACTTTTTCCGTTGGAGAGCAGACACTCAAAAAGTTAATTCAGCTCTCGTACAAAAAAAAAAGGGTGATGAGGTGGGACAAGAATGGAGCAGAGCACATTTCTCCGGCTCCACTGGTGGCTGATCCGCCTTATGGAAGCCCGACCTTTCCCAGACACTTATTCATACACACCCCGTAAAATGTTCAATACTCTCTATTATGTTGATTTTTGTGCCATGGGTTGGGAAAATCTTAAAACAATGCCAGAAAGGTAATTTTGCAAAGATGACTACTGCTAAATAGGTGGCCATATAACAGCTTTACGGTACAGATTGACATGTCCTTTGCGATGTGAGAAACTTCAGAAATATACTCATAACAGTCTGGAAATATGAACAAGCAAGTTGTACTTGACATACTTCTGAAAAAAACACCCACAAAAGGAATAAAACCAGCAAAAAAAGTGTACAAAATAATAAGTGAAATATATCACTCGAATTTGGACCAGTGGTCTCTGCAGAGTAATGACTTGAACAACAAAGGTATTAAAGAGAAGGGTCAGACCCCTGCAATGTGAAAATGAAAAAAAAAAAAATCTATCTTTAGCAAAGTCACTTTCTTTCTGATATTACTATTGCAGTGTTCTTCTGCAAAGAGTTTGAAACTGTCCTACCATAAATATTCTACATGGAAAAGAAATTAGGGACATGTGACCCAGAAACTATAAGTGGATTCAAAAGGTTTTTCCTGTTTGTTTTTGGTTTTTTTAACATATACCTGGAGTAAGTTTCCTCTTCTCTTTTTTTTTTTTTAATTTTTTTTAGGTCACTCTGGTGAAGAAGAGAACTTTAACATGAATGCCAGATCTTTCTGCAGACACCATCTCCTGCTGCTCCAAACCAGCCAACTTGGGTGAGATCACAAACAAACAGCACGGTCCCAGTAGGCCCCAAACATCCTGAACTTCCACTCCTTAAAGCTGGGCCTTAAGACAATACAATATGGCCTCCTCTAGAGATATTTTTTCCCAAGAAAAAAGAATAATACGCTGAATATTTTTTTTTTTACTCTATCTTGAGATTTTTGTGATAAAGCAGAGAAAGTGCAGCATGATTTCATTATGTCTTGACTATAGACAGTGTTAATATTTACTTTTTAGCCATTAAAAATGTAAACATAGCTTGCAGATTCCACAAAGCTTCAATACATGACCAGCACAGTTATTCAAACTGTGGGTATTTTAAGAACATGCCAAGACTGCAGCTATCGGGAGAAGATAATTTTACTCAATATATCTATTGTGACTTTCTTAAATGACTTAAAACTTGCAGAGTTGCAGTCCTCTTTTTCCCAAAGTCAATTACCACAAAGCAATGGGAGAAAAGCATTTTTTCCATATGAAACCCAAGTTCTTAAACTCTGTTCACACAGTTGGGCATGCAGAATCAGCAAAGCTCTTAAAAATTCCCCAGGGTTGGCTTAGACCTCTGTGACTTAATGACAATGTAACAATGGGATAGGGCTTGTCACAGCCTTCCCAGTAACTTCCAAATAAAATAAAATAATAAAATAAATAAAATGAAATTAAATAACTATTCCATTTTCTCTGACAGAGATAGTAGTTGCAATGGTATTAACTGGCAAATTTGTTCAGACCACGACTGTAACTCTCCCCGTGTTTACTGCAACAAGACCACTGCCACAGTCATTGGAAGTGTAGTACGTGAAAAATCTTCATTGTTTCTGTGCTACTTTGTTCTGCTACAGTAGCTGAGGCAGTTTAAAGGCCAGCTCCTGGGAGTTACTGCAGCACAAATGTGTAATGTGAACATTATGTTAATATCACAAGCCAGTCTAATTTAGCACTTCTGCATCTCTTCAAGGCATAGTACTAGGTGGCACGTTGTCTCCTTTGGACTGAAGATATGCCTTTTCTTAATGAGGGGAGAATGTTTATCTGATCACTGAGAGACATTTTGACTGAATATTTTACATAATTTTACAGTTCTTACAATCCTGATTCTTTTTTAATGGAGAAAAATTGGCTGGCTTTCTCATATGAATCGTTCTGGTCTTGGGAAAGGGAAAACAGCCAGTAAATGTTACATAAAAACAGGAGGGGAATTGAGTTACAGAAGTACCCCAAAGCATCCAAACCAGTAAAACAAATCACATATTATTCTTGAACAGTGCAGCCTCTTCAGAGGTACTAGACTGCTTCTCTGAAGTCCTGTTTTATATGTGATTGACAAGAAATCTACACCCCTTATCTTGACACTGACTTGACTAGTAAGAGCCTTTTGGCATCCACGGAGGAGCCTCATTTCATCCTACCAAGACTGAACACAGACAGGTCATCTTGTGTCTGTTATCTCTTTCCTGCTGTCAAAGCATCAGCTTTACCCCTATTCAGTTTGGGTTTCTGTTGCCTATCACTGTGTCGCAAGACACAGCCTGGGGCGATGCTCTGTGCCATCCTCGTGCGTTGATGGACACAGCTAGTCTTTGCCCTCTCCTTCCTCCAGTCTTTCCTGCAGGAGTCTCAGCTGTGAGGCCCACAAAAGACTTGAGAATGATTAGACAGCTGGCATAGATTGTGAGTGGGCTGTGAAAATAATAGAGCTCTAATTTGTTTATTTTAGTTCCACAACTGAATCAAAAGGAGAGAAAGAGAAAAAGAAGATGGTATATGGCTAGGTACAGGAGGAAAATCAGTTCAGATCTGGAAAGGCAAAGAACGGAAAACCTGTTCTTTTGTCCGACAACCCAGCCTAAAAGAAAAGAGATAGAGTTCTTCTGAAAAAAGCTACTACTGGAAAAGATCTTGACCCTCTTTCTGATTCAATATCCTGTCAGTACAGGCTATGAAACCCTTGGGCAGCATTCAAGGGTTTTCTAGGATCAGGGTCAGGTTCAGGTTCAGTGCATCACTCTGCCTGAGGACATTTGAAACTACTTTGTCCCCCCCTAGAAGAATGCCATAAGTGCAGCTTCATGGCAACATCATGGTTGAGCTCTTCCACTTTCTATAAATAAACATTCACAAGAGTGGAGCATAGTTATCACTTCCCAGGTGAGGGTCTCAAAAAAAGGAAAAAAAAAAAAGAGTGGGATAACTAGTGCTAATATTTTTATATGGGGTAATGTATATATAACTCAACGCTCTCAAAGAGGAAACTGGAGGACACCTCCAAGATTTCTGACATTATAAGATTGCCATATTCACTTGAAATTATACCTTGGTTTATCAAATGGTGAGAGGATTGCTGTGGGAGGAGAAAGATTTGAATTACTTTTTGTTGTTAGAAACAAAATTTGATCCTGTGTTTTCCAAATTCTGGATGAATTCTATGAATACTGAGTAATAAAGGAGACATTGTTTCTGTTTCTGTTTAAGGCAGATTTAAGAAACTAGCCCTTTTCTTTCCAGCCTCATAAAATTTTCTGGACACAGAACTTGAGAGAGCTACCATTTGTCAAAAAAGAAGAAGAAGGAAAAAAAGAAATTAAGAATTGCCCAGCTTTCACTGTAAATCTTGTTCTTAGATTTAATCCAACCTAACCTAATCCATGCTTCTCAATTTTCTCAGATGCACTGCACAATTCAGGGTCTCATAACTGTGTCCACACATCGATATTTTGCCATTTATTTATTCTGAAAATTCTTTGCATCTTCTGATTCATATTGTAGCTACGCATTTGATGTATGGGCTTCCTAATACAGTGAGGCAATAATTCCTGGAGGGAGGCACATTAGGATTTTCTGGGAATGCAAGAAGGGACAAATCTGAAGACCAATCAGAGAGTGTACAAAGCATATATAGGGTAAAGGCTATTATTTTTACTGCTTGGTGATATCAAAGTAAGACTGTGTTCTGCACTGCATCTTCTGTGATATACTTCATTTGAAGAAATACAACTCCCATGGTACAATGTTTCCTAAAGCCAAAATTGAATATACATGTAGAACTCTCTTAGAAAGCAGCTTAACCCCAGCTGAACTAGAACAATGACCTACAATAACTAGGCATTCCTAGATTAAATACTTGAACTGCTTATTTTGGAGATCACATCTTAAAGTAATGTAGCTGCAGATCGTGTTTTCCAAAAAGTAACAGTCTTGATCTCTCTTGGCTGGGTCATAAAATTGTTGTGGGAGCACGTTCTTTAGGCAAGCGTGTTCCAGGTTAGATCATTGGACTCTGAGATGAAACCTCTGTGTTGGCAGTTGGCAAAGGGTTGTGTTCTTCAGAAAGATGCAAGTCCAAAAAAAGCCTGAGGAAAGGCATTGGCTATGGCTTAAGGATCTCTTTTCCAATCCCTTCTGTTATGAGGGATGGAAGGGAAGGCTGGAGGCACTGCAGAGATAGAAGGAAGCTTGCTTGGGAGGAAGGGAGGCAGCAGAGCTAAGTTATGACGTATGAATAATCATTTCTTTTGTTGTCATGAGGTTTTATTGCGTTTGGCACTGAATGGCTGTGTTGTTATAGGAATTTATGTTCATGCCTCATTCAAATGAAAAAAAAAAATGAATAATTCATTTCTAAAATAACAAGAACATGCAGGAGCATCCACAAGGAAAATGACCTCTTTTGTTTGGTCCAGCTTTAAAAACTTGTAAAAGCAGGACTTTACTGTCCAACTAGTCTGGTTAAATTCTGCTTAGGTGCCCTTGGGTTTTATAGTTAGTCAAGGAGAGAAAGAAACCTGTTAGCCATGTTCGAAATTGAACAACCATGGGTAAAGAAGATTTTGAAAACTCAAGAATACCTGCAAAGGTTTTTTCACACGAGTTTTTGGTGCTGGTACTAGTATTAACGACAAGAATTATCCCTCCCTATCAGAATGTATCTAAAGACTCCCTGAGAATTGAACACTGGGCAGTGTGTATTAGGTTAGGTACACAGACTTGAACAGCTAGTCAAGTGGAACCAGTGCCTGTGGAGCCTGGTGTGAGAAAACAAGATATCCCACCTCTGTCTAAGCTGGATGTTGTATTTGCTTCTTTCCTGTCTCATCTCAGAGGTGGACCTATCTAGTGCCTCCACATGTTTCCCCTGAAACTCATAGGTTGCTTTTAAAGCTGAGTGACAGCAACACTTGCACTAAAAAGTACTAGAGTTAGGATGTGCTGAACCAAAGTTCAGTGTATGTGGGTGTTCTCCCAGTTAGACACTTGTGTGCCCATGGCAACTGACTTCTCATGATGTCCACTTTGTTGTGTTGTTCTTGGATGGCTGAAATAGAGAATGCTTTTACAGCTATTTGCTTCACTTGACTGAGGATGGAACAGTTCCAGTTGTGTAAATAGCTCCTGGTGCTCTTCCAGTTTTTCTCCTCACTACCCCATGGAGATGCGTTTGCTTAAGCAGGGCATAGTATGAGAAGAAGCTCTGCTGGATTCCTCCTTCCAAATCTTCCAGCACCTCTCAGGCCTGAACAACAGAATCTCTGTCAGTACAGCCCTTGACCTCTTCTTGAAGAAAAAGAACCAGTTTTACCACATTAAGTCATGGTTTTGTCTAATGGACAATTAAGAGGGATAACTAAACGCATGTGACTCTTGGTAGGACTTTAACTTGGGCCTCCAGAGACGATCTGTTAATGTCCCAATCAACTACACACTTGTCTATTCTTATACGGGTCCCTTGAGATAACAATGGTACAAAAAGCAATATTATCTAATTAACACATGCAGTTGGAATCTGATCCTTCATTTTCTCTGGAACGTCTCAGCTGAAACAGCGCTCACATCACTACAGGATTTATGAGGATTACATAGAGTGCTTTTTCCCATACACATAGCGAGTATGAGTTTCATCCATCAATGCAAGTTTGCATAAGTCCTGTGAATGAAGGGTTATGCATGACTTTGAAATCCTATCTCAAGTGGCATACAAAATCGAAAGTGTATAGAATACAATATATAATGTGTGGATACTCATTTTTTCTCACGTATAGTTGTAATCTGTATTTTATGAATATTACATTAAGGCTGGAAGGTATGACCTTTTGTATAACAGTTTTCCTTTGTATGCTTGATAAACTAAAAAGCATGGGAATTACAAACCATGTTTTTATATTCTCTGTCTGAATAACAACATCTGAAATGTACTGCTGATTTTAGAGGCTTACTTCCCTCAAAATATCCAAAGTAACAGAGGAAAAGAGTGGAAATCAGTACTTATAAGACCCTGGCTCCTAGTTTTATGGCCACATGACTAGATGCTTCCTGGAAAAGTGATGCAGAAAAGAAGATGCCTGAGTCCTGGGCTGATATAAATTCCTGTAGGTACATTTGTTTCTAGAGTTATGTTGTTGTTGTCTGCTGAACATATGACACACAGTTAAAACAATATTTAACAGAAAAAAAGCATTCACTGCTGCCTGGCAAAAATGACTGTCCTTCTCCACAGATATCAAACACCACAGTGTGTCAAACCTGATAAATCAGGACGTGAAGGTTACCAGTACAGACCAGACAAAAGGTCCATCTAGCCTTTCCTCATCCAGTGACTATTGCCTGGTGCACACGAAGGAAAAAAAGCACACAAAGAAACAGTACAAATATAAAGTGGCCTTTGCCGTTTTATAGCTTTTTAGCTTTGCCAAGGTAATGTCTCGTCCAGACCTTTGAAAGAAGTGGAAGATACTCAGAGCTTTAGAGTAGAGACCATCTTTCCTTGTTCTCTCTTTCTCAGCTTAACTTTCTTCTCAAGACTTTCAGTATATTTAAACCTTATTCCCCAAGAAAGCAGCAGTAGCAACAGAAAAAGGCCAGACAGAAAAAAACACACTCTAGAGCCTACAGAGACAGGGTAGGCAGTAGTTTTCTATTCATGAACAGCTGATCTTTGGCATCCTTTGGCATTTCCATAGAGGTGGAAATCACACCAGTTCTTGGGTTCTTTACAAAACAGTGTAAAAAGAAAGGCCAGCAGCGTCCTTGCTATCTTTAGAGGAGCTGTCTTAGTGGAGAGCGAGCTGCTAATAATAAAATCAAGATCCCAAAAGAAGTAGGGTTTGAGTCCAGCTTGTGTAACTTTAATGGAGTCCTGATTTGAAGGAGTGCTGGGCACTGACCTGGAAAAACAGTTGCCACACAGATATTTAAGAGGTGGCACCAAAAATCTCATCAGATTTAACAGCTGAGCCTACAAAAATGCAAATTGCATTGCCCAGAGAATTCCTAACAGCTAAAAAAAATCCTGTCTCCTCAACTAGATACTACGCAGGATGCTTTACTTGAATAATTTCTGAAAAATAAGACCTTATAAAACATAATATATTTCCTGGTAAAAAGATGTTAATTGTATTTGTACCTCATTCAGTCCAGCTGGATTAAGTTCTTGCTGAGTGCATCAGACAGCTTTTATTTGCTTCTTGTCATGCTAAGTAAGAAGACATTTAATATTAGAAAATAGCTTTAAAACTATATAAATCTTTGCAGCTGAAAAAGGAACTCCTCGGACTGAAAATCCTCACTTTTTAAAACAAACTCACTTTCTTAAAGTGTTTTCAATCCAAATACCCAAAGTAATGTTTAACCCTTGTTGTCTTTTCTCCCTTCTTCTATGTTACCCTTGTTCAGTTGTGGCAGTATACTTGATTTAAATTCCAGCTCTTCACTAGTTGCTCAATACACTGAGTTTTAAGCATGGTAAAATCCCATTAAAGCAAATAGATGTTTAAACTCAGACCACACTTCAGCTTTGGAACTTTATATGGCAAGAGAACTGATGTATGTCTTTCACTATGGAGTGCTGTATAACAAAATGTCTGGAAAGTTAAATGGACAAGCCTGGATCATATATCCGCTCCAAAATGCCATCATTCTGCAAACCTGCAAAGCTTAATAGGACACTTTACATGTCAAAAATTAATCATTTAAATGCAGTGGGATCCTAGCCTAGACTTAGACAAATCCAGGCTTTAGAATTTAACAATATACCATATTGTTTATAACAATATAAATGACATATAAATTTGCATGTTTCTATATTTGTCATATACAGATGTAGACTTTGTATTTTATTTTCATAATTCAGTTTTCATAATAAAAATGTTTGTGGATTGTATCATCATCTAATTCAAACACCATACTAAAGAAATGTGACTCCTCAATTTAGAAAATGTGGAGTTTTTCTGTGTCTACAAAGTCCATTAGTCTTAGAAATCTTTTTGGACTATCCACAAATTGAATTACAGACTATATTTTAAAGAAAAAAATCATTAAACATGAGGAAGAATGATTGCAAACAATTCAGTCAGAAGTGCTAAATGAAGAAAGAGGAGATAGTGTTGCATCTGGAAACCACGTGTGTTAGAAAAGGATGCTCATTCCAAGACTGGCCTTTGGCTTAGGTTTCCCTGTTTAGTTTTGTTCACCTTGAGGTGTAACAGTCATAAGCTTCATTGCTAACTCCAAATGCACATAGCATTACCAGGATTTATATAATCTGGGTGCATATTCAACTACCAAATGAGCTGGTTGCTCCATTCCTAGAAAAGGTTTGATTACTTAAGTACTTGCATGCAGTGATTTCTCATTCTCTGTGTCAGCAGAGACTCATGATAGCTATCACCCAGTTTTTCTACTCTGAAGTCACAAGTTACTTTTTCTGGCTGATATTAATCTGGGACATATGTTTCAAGTAGCAGCCAAGATTAAACAACCAATATAATTTTTGAATGTGAATTTAAGGAACCATTTGAAAGACTCTGCTAGAATAAATAAAGAGAAGATATCAGGGGCACCTGTATGCAGAATGAACTACACTGCCAGATTCTTGCTGAATTTGTCTAAATATTCCTATATCTCCAATTGTTTTTAATTTGAAGATTTGGATTTCATTTGACTGGTGTTGCAATGTCATCTGCATAAAGCTTTATTCCTACAGTCTTCGTTTCGTGTGTGCTTTGCTCAGTCAAGGCTTAGAAACAAAGAAGAAATTTTAAAAATGAACACGAACAAATTCTAAGGATGAGAAGATATCCCTCAGGAGTTTCAAAGGAACATGAAATGAGTAATATTAACAGGAAACCTATAGGCAAAATTAATTGTTACCATTCCCAAACACTTGAAAAATCAGTCATTGGTTTACATGAGACACTCAAAATACACAATGTTTTCCAAGCATGGTCTTCAGATATCTTTTATTTGCTTTTTATTTTTTAAGTTGCTATGGTTTGAATTTCCAAGATTTCTCTGCCACGGGCTGGAAGGAAGCTGATGTTTTATCTACTTTTAATGAAAACTGATCTCGTATGAACACAAAGCTTGGAGCTGAATTTTCAGAAATCCTTCAACTATTGTAAAGATGAGATAATATGATGAGACTTGGCATCACAGAGGCAGGTAAGAAGCCACCCACTTAACACTAAAAATTTACTGTATCCGACACATCAAGTTATAAGATCAGTACGACTGTATGAAAAAAACCTTTTACAAAGTGCCGGGCTTTTCTGTGCAGTGTTTTGATGGGTTTCCCAGGCTGGCAAGATGCTGAGAATGGCCTAAGCTTTTGGTAGCTTCATTCAACAATCTTAAAAATATCCCCAGATCTTTTTCATTGACCAAGTGAATAACTGATCTGTCCGGTTGGCTTTCGATAGTGGGAAGCATTATGGCATTTTGCTTCTGTGATTCAGAGATGGCTTGAGAGGTTCTCTTCCCAAAGGGACCCGGTGTGCTACGTACGCAAAACCCAACAGTTGTTCCAAAAAAGGCTTGCTCAAAAGAGAGGACCATAACGGTTTGGCAGGGCCCAAGAAGTCATCCCTTGGGATCTTTTCATCAAACCTGTGTGCTTCTACATTGTGCAGGCTCTCTTACTGCAGTCTCACACATGGCTCTTCAGGGGGCTTTGGCTGAGGGAGTCAGTAGAAACCATGTTGCTATATGGTGCTGCATCAAGGTAAACTAATAGCATCACTCTCTCTCTATAAGGGAAGAAATAAAACCCAGAATGTGTGAGATACTACAGCATGGTACTGCAAGACTGATGCTTGAAAATCTCATTACCTATGAAATGCATTGCACTTCCTTCATTAGATTGTAAGAACTGGGAATCTACAGTAATTATATGATGTCTTCCTTATCACACAGTCTTCATATATTTATCTTCTTGACAATTTTCAGGGAATTGGTCAGACCTTCCTGTAAACTGTGAGACAGGACACAGGGATTAGATTACCTTGGACAAGTCTTCAAAAGAGCTGAACCCTGGCCATCACCAGACCACACACTTCTTCCTCACCCAGCCAGGTGGAATTCACTTTTTGTTTCCACCTCACAGAAGTAGAGCTCCTTATAATTACACTTGGAATTTAAACTGCACTTTAAGTTCCTCTCAAAGAAGACACTAAGGTTGTAGCAAGAGTTCAATCTGCCTTTTATTTCTATCAGGAAAGTAGGCTGACTTTTTAAACTGACCTGCTGTGATTTCTATGTTGAAGAAAAGCACGAAAGGATTTTATTAAAACCAAACTACTTAGCTTTTTTTGAAATACCCCTGCTTGGTATTTGCTTTCTACACATAAAACCTGTTTTTCTTTTATCACTCCAAAACAGTTTGATGAAAAAGGCCCTCAAGCCTTGCTATTCAGCAATTGGGCCTTTAAAAACAAATTTTGGGTAATATGAGGTTTTACAACACATTTATATATTTATTTCTTGGATTAGTGTATTTAAGGGCTGTGAGGAGTTGAGGGGACTGACTGCTTTTTCTAAACCACATGGGTTTTTTTGGCATTAGTGATGAAGCTGTTCTATGCCAGATAACTAAGGCTTATGAACAAAGCTACTTAATTTAAAAGTTCATGCACAGGTTACAGAAACACCGGTGGTGTGAGCAGGTTTTCTTCTCCTTGCCTCTTCTAAACCCTTAACCACCTACTTCCACAACCACAGCTAACTCCAACTAAGGGGCATAGATATGCCTGAAGAAAGCAAAATGCCTGTGCTCTTACTTCTCCAGGCATGCTCAGTAAACCTGGACACAGGTCCTGTGGCAAGCCCTCATTTACTGCTTAATTCTTTTTACAGGCAGCAGGTATTAAGCAAGCTCCTTGCAGCAGCTGTTCTGGGAAACACTGGCACGACTGTAATCCTGCTGGCTGAACTACTCCCAGGTATTTACTGATTCTCACTGCTCACAGCTGAAGATGCTCCAAGTCACTGGAGCCAAACTAACCCTGAGGTCTCGGTGTTAGTAGCCAAGTGTCAAAATGAAGAAAAATGTACTTTCAGGATCTGAATTTTAGGTTAAATAGGAAGAATACCCAGATCAAAAGCCTCTACTGTGGGGCACCCAGGAAGGTTTGGTTTAGTTCTTGAACCCTTTTCAAAACCTGTTTTTTTCCTTTAAATTTAATTCAGCTTTTGAAATGTAGAATATAATTTCAAACTGGAATTAGAAACATATTTGCTTATGCCTCAAAAAGATAAATTGATGTTAGGGGTTTTTTTATCCCTGGTTCTTTGTTTTAGTTGAAACTACTTTTTAGATTCTGTTTCATACTTTGGTAATCCTGAAGTTTACAGGTTTTTAAAGTTTATTTTTAAGCAACTATAGAAATAAAGTATATACAGAAAAGCATTGCCCAGCACTGGAAAATCACTTTGGAAGCAAATATAATGAAGAATGTTCTCAAAGAAAACACTGAAAAGGAACTAGCAAATATCCTACTCCAAGATGAACAGAAATATAAAAATATAGACTTCAGTAGAGAGATCAGTTCCTCCTAATAGCCTAATCTAATAATCAGGCTGACTAAGGACTTGGTATCCTTTGGTGAAAAGAAGGATATAAGAAATAACTGCATGCTAAAGTCCTGGTTCACTGGCTTCTCTCAGACACTTAAGTTTTACATTACAGCCTCAACTGACTTTTATAATTATTTATTTATTTATTTATTTATTAATACTAGGCTGCTTTAACTTCCTTATCCAGGGACTAGAGTTTAATGGATTGAGCAGACAGTGTACTAGCTGCTGAAGTTAAAATTCTTCACTTCTTATTTTATAAAAAAATCAGATCATTTTGAATAAAAAACTTTTATAATGTTTGTAACCATAGATGGGCAAGGTGGACCCCAACATTTTCCATCCACAGAATAAGAAGCTTGTATTTGTCTGTCTAACTTCGGAATGAAGTAGAAGCAATACTGATAGGAGCATAGAGATGGTTGAGCTTTTGGAGACTGGATGGGATTTCAGGCAAGACTGGAGTGAACTCTTGCCATATTAGTTCACTTATTTTTGTGGAGTCAGATCACACCCCATCATACTGCTGGATAAGGAAAACACATAGACACAATGAGGTTGTGGAGTAGCTTGTACAGAAAATCTCCCAGTGAAAACTATTCAGAGATTAACATTCTTTTTCAGCCTTCCCTGCTTATTCATCAGCATGATGTGGTATCTTTGAAGAAACATTAACGATCAGTGATTCCTTAGGCTTGCTGTGCTATTAGACGTACTCTCACCTGGCCATCATTCTGCAGAGGCAGAAAGGCTAAACCACAAAAGTTATCACTGTCACAGGCAGACTGTGAAGAGTTTGCTTTTCACAATAAGAAAATAAACCATAACCACTACTCGGAAATTTTCAAATTACTTCCATACTATGGTGCTGCCTGACTTTTTGTTCCCATTTTAATCCATCTTTCTACTGTTTGAGTATCAGACTGCGTGCACTGCGCTGGATGAGGTCTTACCATTACCTTGTACACAGGCATTTTTTCCCCTCATTCTCTTTGGATCACGTATGCCTTCACACAGCTCTACAACACTAGCAGCTCATAGTCATGCTGTGAGTCTCTAGCATGCAGTCTTCTTTTCTTCTTTGTTACTTTCAAGCCCTCAGCATCCAACCCCTCCAGCAGAAAGTTTTAGTACTGCCCAAATGAATGTTCTCACTTTTCACAGTACTGAATTTTCTCCCATTTCTGTCTCTCTAACAAAAGGCCATCCAATTCTTTCTCCATGGCACCCCCATCTTTCACTACAGTGACAATGACTTCCAACTCTGTGTTGTCATGTTTTATTAGATCACTTCTGGGTTTCTGTGCCAAAGTCATAATGAAAACATTACATGAAGTTAGTCCAAGTTTGATCCTCGAGAAATTCCACTGCAATGTCCATCTGATCCAAGGCTTCCCATTTAGATACAGCTTGTCATCCCCTTTTTAAGCAATTCTTTAGCCAAGTTCCAGTTCTTATATTAATTGCCTCCAGCCCAAGAAATTTCCTCTGTGACCGAGTCTCAAATACTTTACTGAAGTCCAGATTCGTGAATATATTTACTGCATTTTCCTCATGACAAATTGACGTGTTTTATCAAAAGAAGATTTAGGATCTTTAACACAAGACATTTTGAACAATCTGTGGTTTTGTCATATTTTCAATTGACTTTTTTTGGTTTTAATTCTGTTTTGATTTTATTTTGTCTGTTCTTCCAAACTTTCTTTAAGCCTTCAGTAGTACAATTAAGAGTATAATTGCCTTATCTCTCTTTTTTTTTAACCTCTTAATTTACAACTATTAGGTTTTCTAGTTTTCCATCATATGATAACACTCAAAATGGGCAAATGCATTAGAACTCCTTCATATCCGATCTATTATTTTATCAGCATTTTGTTTGGTCTCCCAGAAATCTTGAATGCATGTTATTCTTTCTCTGTTCACTTCTCCTTCAGGTCAAAACATCTAACACTGAGTTTTCCTTTCACTTCACATGCTATTTCCCACTTCAACAGTTGGACTTGATGATCTTAAGGGTCTTTTCTAACCTAAATGATACTATGTTTCTATGATTTCACTCTTACTTCTATTAGTCGCTCCACCTTTAGGAACACTGTCATCACTGAAACATAAGGGTTCACAGGGTTTTGGGTGCTGTTCCTTTATATGTCAGCTTAGTCTTTCCTGCACAGCTACCATGTTCTTTCTTTGTACCTCTGCATAGTCGCCTTGTGAGATTTATGATTTTGCTATATCTTTGTTTCTTTTTTTAAGTTGGTCTTATCCCATCCTTACATATTCTGACCTCCATAATGTAGCTTCTTCATTGATTGATCTTTTTTCTCACTCTTTATAGACTCTGTGTAACATTTTCTTCTACGTCTCTAACATCTTCTACAATGACCCTGCCACTTTTTAAATTACAGCTATTTCTCTCTTGCTCAATGTCTATTCTTAAAAACATCTGTTCACTGAAACAACTGGAACATACCAATAACACCAATAACTGTTTTCCAAACTGTATGGACAATTAATCTCATACATGTGCACTATTAGAAATTATGGAATTATTTAGAACAGAAAAGAATAGAATATTTTCAGTTAGAAGAGACCTACAATGATCATCTAGTCCAACTGCCTGACCACTTCAGGGCATATATTTATTTATATTTCATATGACTTCTGTTCTGGACTGCTGTTTTAGGGTAAACAACTACAGCATGAATACAACCAGATTTGTGTCACCAGTTCTTTGAGGAAGGACATTCAGCTGGAAGCCTTGAGCTCTGCTTCTAGTTGACAGCAGAGAATGACAGGACTCCCAGCTAACTCATTTGTTTTAAGAAGGAATCAATACAACAAATTTTTATGCCAAAACTTGATGCCAAACAAACTTTTATTGTGACTCAAATCCCAGCCTCCTCTGTAAGCCTCATGTGTATCTTTTCATTGTTGTCATAGGGCATCCCTGAATTTCCCATCTTCATCTGGCATCAGTAAGACTAAAATGATATTACAACTTGGCAAAAACAAAACACTACAGTTAGTAAGTTTGAAGATGAAGGGTTTTCAGTCATGGGAAACTGGAACTTGTGTACTCAGCTGTAACACAAAAAAGGTCATTATGTCTCTGTCAGCAGTGATGAAAAAGATGGCATAAATTGGATCTAGGCTTTGGTGAAAATGCAAAATGAGCATAATGTTACATTCAGAAGAAGACAGTAGGTATTCTTGGTTTTACAATACACACTCTAAAGTCTACTTGTGATCTTTTTACTTTGGTTTACACAGATGGAGCTCTGCTGACTTAACTACAGAATTACTTTTGACCATCACCTCTCATGAATGCCCTAACAATGATAGGCTGCATACTTCTGATCAGATACTTCACCCTCCTTACAAATACATTATTGAAAATGATGCAGGTTTACAGAGATTCAGTGTCAGTGAATAGGCATTTTTTCATCAAAGTATCCTAACCTAGTTAGAAAATTTCTGATTCAGTTCTTCCGGCCCACTCAAAACCTTGAGGCAAGATAAAACAAAACCATAGAGCAGGGATGCACTTTCCAAGCCATCACAATAATGACTTTGATGTATTCAGTTTGTTTTTATCCTGATGATGACCCATCTCTTGACCTGCTGTAGAGAGCAGAGTGCATGTCTTTTTGTATTGGGGAACCAGGAGCTGCAACAAACTTGGTCATTTTAAGTCCTGCTAAATTGTTTGGAACCCAGAGCTACGTGAGATGAATCCCATCCTTCATTTCTGATTCTAAACATTACTGCTCATATGGAATAAAATTTGTTATAAAGGCCCATGTTAGTGAAAAAAAGAAAGAATTTGAGGACATTACCCATCTTCACTGCCCTAGCAACATGTGTGTGATGCCAGGTATGAGGTCATCTGGGTAGAATATATAGTGATATTAAATATCATGAGAGCCAAAGAGAAGAATTAATAATTTAACAAAATCAGTGCTGCAGTGAAAATAAAAGAAAAGAATGATATGAATCTATTTTAGGGCATTTGATGTTAGATTAGAGCTAATCAATTAGCCATGCAGAATACGTAATAACCGCTATATTAAGACATCATGCAAAGGCAGTAGATGGACTTCTGAAGAGTTTCAAAGAGACTTAGACAGCCAAATACATTGACTTCCATTATCTCTTCACTAAATCTTTTTATAACCACGGAGTAATTTCCTTAGCTGGCATACACTGACATGGTTCAGTTGAGCTGAGTGGAACTAAACAGATTTACGAGAGCTCACAGTTAATTCCTTACACCTCTCTTTTCCCCCGTTCTGCTTACACATGTTAGCTTTCCTTGCAATTGCAATTTCTTTTGGGTGGCCTCTACATCTTATAAGAGGAAATTCCATGCAGAAGTTATCTTTTAAAATAAGTCTTTCTACTATATGTTTCCGTGGTTGAGCATCTCCTTCCTCCCTTATAACTATACTTGGTGATCTCTGAATTTTTTCACATCTGACTATAAGGTGGGGAAGGGGCATTATTATTTTTTTGGTTTCCCTTCACAATATGTCATTTTTTTAATGCTTGCTCTGAACACTTGCACATGTGAGTGGTTCTGCTGACTCCATTGTTATGTGGGAGCAAAAAGACTTGCAGAGAACCAGTCCTCTGTGAATAGTGAAAAATGCTTAAAAGTACATTATAACCCCTAGTCATTAGACTCAAATTTCCCAATAAGCCAGCTTAAAATCTAATGTGAGCTCCTAGATTTCTGCAGCTAACTTTGATAATTTTAGTTGACATTCCCCCAATGATGTCTTGCACATTCAAATACTTTCTATAGCCCACAACTGTAGAATAGTTTTTTCACATTTTTTCTCAATTTAAGCAGAGGAGAAAAAACAGATTTAAAATTATTGATTTATTTAATGTTTCCCAGCACTCCTTTGCTACTTCTTTATATATCAAGCCATTGCTAGAAATAGTGGGAAAAGGTTAAAACAATCAAGGGTGATGAAAGTCCTCATGATAATGTAGCTATTGTTTTTTATGAAGCTGTCAAAAAAGTACTGACAAATGCAAAATTTCAGTATTAACATCATAGCTTAAATAATTTTGTAGTTTTTATTGTAACTTAAACACCTTTTGGATTTACATATCTACCAAAAAAGGGGAATCTCTAATATGCATTACGAGCAACAATGTATAGTTCTGTACTTTCACATAAAATTGCTTAATATACACCTTTTTAAAAAGGGAATGCATTTCATTCTCCAGTGTTTGAGGCTAGTAAGAAAACTGTCAAACAGTGAACTATTAAGTTTGATGAAGACTGCATTCTTTGAATACTAAAGCTGCCACTGGGTTTTTACATAGTGGTTTGCTTTAATCATTTTTAGCAACTATGTCTTGGATTGCTTAACATGATTTTAATTTATAATGGTATTAACACAGCCATTTGTTGCATTGTCACTTTATGGGAACCATGAAATGAAACATGCGAGTTACTGGATTTGGTTTTAGGCACATGGGAAAATTTCGTCATCACAAAAATCGTTCTCTTGGGACTGAACAGTTCAGACTTGGATTTTTTAACTAAAGCAGGATAGACACTAAATAGTTCAGTAAAAGTCTGTTTTGTGTTGGAGCTTCTGGTGGAAGAAGAGCCTTGAGAGGCTGAATGTGAATTTAAATTTTATATTTGTTGTTTGTATTGATACAGAAAAATCCCAAGTGAGCACTGAGATCCCATTGACAAATCTATATCCTTATATCAATCATTCTATCAGCAAAATATTTCTTCTTATTTCTCCGCCTGTGGAAACAGACTGCAGAATAAATCAGGGAAGTGCCCTAACTACATCATGAGTATTATGTGCAACTACAAATCTGTCTACAGCATTTCCTGCAACATAAGGACTTTCTGATATAAGGGTGACTTTTATGATTTTTTTTCTTCCATTTGTCTAATCCCTATTTTAATTCCTGTAGGCTTTTGACATCCACTACAGCCTGCTACAGTATATACCACAGTTTAACTCTGCACTGTGTGAGCTGTGTGAGCAGGTGCTTCCCCGACAGTTGGGACCTGACTTTGGTTAATTTTTTTGACGCTTACTGATTCTCACATCACAGGAAAGAATAAAGAGTCATTTCCAACATGCCGTGACCAAGACTAGCACAGCTAAACTCTATGATGTGCAGATTGATAAAGAACCTAAAGGGCAACCGCTAGCTTCAAAAGTAACTAACAAAGAACATGGGCAACCTCACAGCTTACCTTTATGTCAGCAACCTCACCCAGAAATATTCTTTGGTCAAGCTATTTGAGATCTTGTGGCATTGTTCATGACCTCCACCTCCATATTCCTTTAGTCTGTCGGTACACTTGTCAGAAAAAGTCTGTTCTTCTCCAGCATCATCACCTTGAAATTGTCTGCAACACAACTGGCCAAAAGAGCTGGAATTCTTCAATCTTCCACACACTGAGAAGGAGGTGAGAGGAAAGATGTATAAAACACGTGAAATGATTTTAAGGTGTGTAGCAGAGAAGAGGCAAGTGGATGTTTAGGCAGTGGCATCCAAATGTTTTCAGGGATATGGGCTAGGTATTCCGCTCACAAAGACCCAAGCCAGCTGTGTCAGCACTGCAGGCATATCACAAATTTCTATGAACGTACACTCAGAATCATTTCCAGATTGTCCAGCCTGGCAAAGTGTACGCACTTAGTGATGCTGAGTAGCGTTTATTCATAGCAAATATCTCCCCTGCCATCTTCATCCCTCCTGGGATTGTTCCACTTGTGACTGTCCATGCAGAGGGCTAAAGACAGGAGGGAGAGTCCTGAGAGTTTTGTGTGCCTGAAAACGGCTCTGCTCTTCCTCAGCCGAGTATGTCTCACAGGTTACCTGTGACAAGTCCGTACATACACTGCAATATGTAAACAGCAGTATTGTCTTTCCCTGGAAGTATTCAATATGTATCTGTTAATAGGTTCAATTTTTCTTCACACTTTTTCCAATCTGTTTATTAATCTGTTACTCAGGATACTTTCAAAAGAGTAGTGTTTCTGATAGAAAAACACTATATCATTATGAAATTTGAAAAGATGCCAATTTGCCATGAGATTGGTTACAAAATGTTTTAGACTGGCATTCTAGCCAATTTGATTATCAATCTATTATCCAGGCTTCTTGTTTCCTGGTGCATATTCTTTTTAAGTTCTAAGAACTCCACATAGTTCCTTCCAGTAAAAATGAAACTCCCTCCTTCTGTAGCAAAGGATTCGGTGTCAATCCTTTATGATAAATAAAGAATGTGACTGCTTATTGATGCTTACTTGCTACCAAAACTGTTAAGATGCTTATTCAGTATCCTTACGTGATGTCCTATACTTCAGGAATTAGGGTAATCAGTATCTGAAGTATAGGTAGTTAATGTTTCCAAATTGGAAAACTTTGGATAAAATCTAGGCAAAGCTAATTTTTTTGTCTCTCAGAATGGGATTCAGCTCGTGGACTAAACCTAAATTTGCACATCTGCATGTAGATGCTGATTTGTGGAACTATGTGCTAAGGTTGCTGCTGTAGCTGCACAGGCAGATGTATACTAGGGCACATCAGATAGCACTAAATTCCTACATTTAAGCAACTGTATTGAGTCCAGAGTACAAAAAGCTATTTCAGATTATCCTTGGATAGAGGCCTATATTTAATTTTACAACACTAATTATCATAAAACTTGTCAGTTCAAATGAGAAAGATTAGTAAGGTTAGAAGGAAGCATGAAAAAATACCCAATTTCATAGCTTGTTTACAGGCTGGCAACACAGTTTAAAAGGACATGGTAGGAAATGAGCATTGTGTCCTATTATTTTGATACTTATTTTAGCATCTGAAAATGCAAGTGTGCCAACACGATGGTGCACTGGGACATAGCAACTCAGAGCATTTTAAGAACATTGAATAAAAGCACTGGGTTGAGTAAATGAGAACATGCTCTCTAATTTCTGCTTTGATAGTTTGTTTTATAGTACTGCCAGACAACATGTTATTTATAGACTTCAAACATTTTCAGTGAAAAAAAGTTAACTAAGATATGTTCCTTTCATAAAAAGATCCAGCTACCTTTGCACAGCAGGGTAAGCTGTTTGTAGATGTGTGATACAGGAAAGGCAGTGGTCTCCGGACACGTATAATGCTCCCCAGAAAGGCTTTCAGGCTGTAGTCATCATCCTCACTGACTTAGAGAAGACATTTCTTAAATAAGAAATGTCTAAAATGATTTTGGCATTATACAAAGTCAGAATTTGTAAAGGAAACTGCATGTTCAGTGTGTCTTCACCTTTGTGATTTAGGTGTGGGCTGCAGAAGGGGTCCTAGACCGAAGCAGATGAGTGTAAAAGGCAGTTCAGGCTAGCTGGTAACAGCAAGTAAGCCAGCTCTTTCTGGGTTAGCACACCCTGGGTCCTTGGACTGGAGATGTTGCTTTTGGAAATGCTGCAGCAGGAGCGGGTGGTGTTTGCTCAGTGTTTCAGTCTGCTTTCCACCTGGTGCCATCCGCTCACAGCAGCTCCTGTGATGCAGCAATAACAGCTTTATCTGCATTCTCCTTTTATCTGATGGAGGAGACTTTTTTTTTACATAACAAAGCTGTTAATTAGTTCTTGACAAGATTAATAGGGACTTGTTTTGACAAAATTAGAGCTAATTGCATTTCTCCTGAGGCTAAGGCTGTGCTAGAACAGAGGCTGACAAGCGTTGTAGGTAAACATATATTCAAAAGTACTCCATAAAGAAACCTGTGTTACAAAGGTTTAATAGACATATGCATGCACAAGCTATGTATACAAAGTGTGTTTTATAAGAACACATTGTGTGAAGGAAAAACAATTTTTCAGAGGGTGTAATGGATTATAATATAGTGAGTAGTTGTTATTTCTCACAGACTTCTATATTTCTAGGCTAAATCCCCTGCCTTTATACTTTTGCATATTCAGTGCTAGAAAGAAAGCAAATAAGCTTTTCTGTGGAACTCCGAAAATAAACACTTTGCTAAGGCTAAAACTCTGCCTTCTAACCCCTATATAAATCTTCCAATGATATTTGTCAAGCTCTACAAGAGTAAGTGCAAGGCAGGGCTTCATTTAGCGTTTCTCTGAAGCATTGCCTCTTCACTGGAGGAAATAGGGACTTCGGAATCACAGAATCATGGAATGGGTTGGGTTGGGTTGGGAGGGACAATTAAAGATCATCTAGTTCCAACTCCCCTGGACACCTTCCACTAGACCAGGTTGCTCAAAGCCCCATCCAACCTGGCCTTGAACACTGCCAGGGATGGGGCAGCCACAACTTCTCTGGGCAACCTGTGCCAGTGTCTTACCACCGTCATCATAAAAAAATTCTTCCTTATGTTCAGTCTAAACCTACCCTCTTTCAGTTTAAAACCATTACCCCCTGTTCTGTCATTACAGAACCTAGTGAAAAGTCTTTCTTTGTCTTTCTTATAAGCTCCCTTTACATATTGAAAGGACGCAATGAAGTCTCCCCAGAGCCTTCTCTTCTTCAGGCTGAACAACCCCAACTCTCTCAGCCTGTCCTCACAGGAGAGGTGCTCCAGCCCCTGATCATTTTTGTGGCCTCCTCTGGACTCACTCTAGCAGGTCCATGTCTTTCTTGTACTGGGAACCCACAGCTGGATGCAGTATTCCAGGGGGGGTCTCATAAAAGAAGCGTAAGCGAGGTGTGAATTAAATACAGAGAAAAGGACTCAGTATACACTCGCTGGATTAAATTTATTTGACTTAAAAATAGATACTAAGAACAATAACCACTGTCTGAGTTTTGATCTGATAAAAACATATTTTTAAAATTCTATACCAAAAGAGTAAGTTATTAGGAATTGGGTCTGAACTTCATTGACTTTAAGAGAAATAAGCATCACTGAAAGGTTTTATTGATCTGAGAAGAGTGAGGTTTGAGTTCAGACAGCTGAATCTTTCTAAATTTAATGTCTTTATTATGAAGTAAAAGAGATTTTTTGAATTATTAAAAGTATCTCTGTCTTATATCCATTTGCAAAGTGTATATTCTAGACCCATTTTTAAATCTAACAGCCTGCAAAAAAACTATTGTTTTTATATTCCTATTCCATGATGTCTGCTTACTTGCTCATAGTCTCTGATAGACCATCTACTTGATAATGGCTACAAAAATGCTTTATATCTGGAAGGTGTTACCATAAAAATAAATTTTCTTCCTGAGACATAATTATCACTCTTGCAGTTACTTAAAAGCTATGCTCTATTACACACTCAAAAGGTACAGGATATATTGAATGTAATGTCAAAAAAGATACAGTCATACTAGAAGTACAGAGAGGGACAGCTGATGATCACTGATTTCTGTATGAGAAGTGTCTGAATAGATAAAACCTATTTGTCATGAAAAACACTGAAGGGAAGAATATCACTGAGTTCTGCAAAACCGTAAGCAGTATGGGAAAAGGTGAACAGGGAGTGACTGCTGACAAGCTGACATGATACAGAAGCTTTGGGGCATCAAATACTTTAGCAAGATGCATGTTCAAACAATCAAAGGGAGATGACTGTTAACAGATAATTAAACAGAACTCATGAAATGTTGTGGACAATCAGTTCGAAAAGCACAACTAACCAATTCATGAAAGGAATGGACCATGGGAGGTTTTCTCACATGAATACACTACGTCAAACTCGAGGAGGCTATTTTAGCTGTGGATGAGGTCTTTGGCACAGGTTCAAGAGTATTCTTGCATAAAAGTACCACCTGCTTGCCTATTTTCCTGTGACTACCCGCTGTTGGAGACCAGATACTCATACGGATGGGCCTTTTTTCTGTTCCGGGACTGCTGTTTTAAGGTTCCAGGAAGATTCTTTTTTTTTTAATTAGACATGGTGTTCAATGTGTTAAATCACGAGGCCTTGCAGTTCAGATAAGGTATGAAGGGTGGCGCTTAAGCAGGGAAAAAGTCAAAAGTAGGCTTGAAATTCTGACTCCCTGGTTGTTTATATGGTAGTTTAACCCAACCTGTGAATTAAGTAAAACAAAGCTAGCCTGGATGTGGGCTGTTTGGTAGGCCAGACGAGACCTTGGGAGCCAGCCTAAACAGATGGCCACTATGCACTGGTGCCAATGGAGGAAACTGGCCATTTAGAAAAGTTTCCTCCTGCCCTTCTTCCCAAGCTTGCTAGCGTGTTTAGAGTCAAAGGGAGTAGGCCTTTTGAAAATTCTCATTTTTGCATCCCTGGAACAAATAGCATGCTCTGACCACTTAACTATAATAGCTTATGGGTTCAGTGCTCCAATATGAACCACCTCATCTGGTGCTTTAATCTCAGTGCTAGAATAGTGCATTTGGCTTAGACGGCAAGAACAAAAGAAAGTGTCTTGAGAGTGTGGAGCTATGAAGTAACCACATGTAACATTTCTGAAGTAAAGCACATTTGTGAAGCTTCAAATTGATCTCTTGCTAAAAAGAGAGCACATTCTTGTACAAACAGTATTCCTTCCCTCTTAAACTTGAGTACAACTGTCCCAGTCTTGACCTTATCCAACTGTATAGAAAGTTTTCTATGTGATAAGTATGACTTAAATTCAGATGTTGAAAATTTTCCCCCTATTTTTTCCAAGCCTTGTTTTTAACCACATGTATGAAACATTAAGTCTTCAAAACTTGATACCAAAATTCTGAGAGCAGGTAATTTTATCATTAAATGGTTATAAGGAAGCACATGCTCAGATTTAAAAACTGTGTGCCAGGAAATTCCCTACGCTACTTGAAACAAAACCAGTTTGCCTGAAGTTAGTATTCACAGCCACAAAGAGATGACAGGTGATCTCAGAAGGCATTTTCAGCATCTGAATGCTGCATTAAGGATCCCAAGCCGTCATTTAGGTGCCACTAACATTCATCAAATTCCCACCTAACCCTGTAGGTACCTTAAGGGCCTAATTTAACAGATTAAGGGGTTAGTCACAGAACTTTAGCATCGTGATGCTTTTTCTGTTCTTAATGGACAGAAAGTAGCTCCTACAGGCAGACTCCAAGTGGCTGCATTAGGCTTCTGCTCCGAAATGCCCTGCAAGGCAGATCCTTTTTCTCAGCAGGGAGTGAAAAGGGAGCGGTGGACATTAGTCTCCCTCGTGTTATCCTTTGTGATTATTCCACATAATTTCCCATGTGACATCTAAATGGAGAAACTCCAGAGCAGAAGAAGGTTCCCGATCTGAGTGTAAATCTTAGCCTGTCCTAACTCCACATGAGAGTGGGATTTGAACACCCCCCAGACATCTCCCAAATCTTGTTTACTAGGGAAAGATAACTGAGGCACAGGCTGGCTGTTGTCTACGGTGAACTTTTAAGAGGTCTTTGTTTTGAAACACTGCAGAGTTTTCTTTGGTGCAGAGCTACAGGTCAGTTTAGAATCAGCCCAGGACATTTGCATTTCTGTGGCAGGAAATGTCTATTTTGAGGATGTCCAGGAGCAAGGTGTTAAACTCCTGCCTTCATCCTCCTGCATGACTTCATCCTCTTGTCTTGCCTAGCCCACCTGCGTGACCTGAGCCAATAGACCTGCTTACAGCATGTCTAACTCCAAAACAGACCAATAAATACAATGTTGGTACCTTCCCACGCACTCAATATATTCTTGGTTGTAGATTTCTTTCTTCTGCCTGAGATTAAAACTCATTTTGTATGAAGTAGTTGACTATTCATTTGAGTGGCAAGTAGAATGTAATTTTCTGTACAATCCTGTTTGTGTTTTTGTTAGAATTAGCTATAAGGTTAATTAAATCACAGGGAGATGCTTGTTCAAGGCTTTTCTTAAAGGAAATCTGTTATATGTCTAAATCAAACTGAAAGATTTCTTTTCAAAACCTCCTGCAAACTGAAACGTGGAGACAATTTCTCTAAAATTATTTTTAAGAAAACTTAGGGTCTTTTTAATGATTTTTTTTTTTTGGTGGTGCTTTTCTTTTTCAGAAAAGAGAAAGTTTCCTGAAATCCTGAAAGTAGTCTTTGAAATTAGAAAAGGCAAAACTAGCAGCCACCTCTCTCCCCTTCCTCAGCACTTCCCAGGTGCCAGAGCTATCCCCACCACCCTCAAAGCCTTCCCAAACCCTTTCCTCTTCCTCACAGGAATGCTCCGATCCCAAACCTGTTACTTCCTTCCCACTGCCCCCTCCAGGCTCCTCGCCATGAGACGTAAAGTGTCTTTTTCTACAGGGTGCTCAGCAGTGAGCTGGCTATTGCTTAGCAAGGAGGCTGAACAAGGAATTTTAATAGTGAAATAGTGAAAACATGTTGTTTGATGAGCCCGAGCTGTTAATAACCTGTGTGATGCGCAGAAGTGAACTGGATGACTTCTCTGCATCCTTTGCTCTCCTATTTTCAAATATGCTCGCCCAGAGGCAACTCAGCCTCTGCTGTTCCCAAGTGCAAACCTGATGATGAAAGAACTGAGCAGCATTCAGGATGGGCTCCAGAGAAGTCAGGGGCACCAGAAACCTTGCTTGCTTTGAAAAAGAAAAAGTCTTACTTACCTGTTTAACAAATACAACAAGCAAAACCAATCCAAGAAATCACCTAGCAAAACAATGCACAGGGCATTTCATTCTCCACCTTGGCAGAAGGTGGAGATGAGTTGCATATGAGAGGTGTTCATCATATCTAGAAATGGTTATAAAAACGTTGTCAGCATGTTTTCATCTGAAAAGGCTGTTTTAGCAACAGTGATATATTTAAATACAACATGTTACACTGTTTCCAACAGGAGATGCTCTGATCTAGAGAAACGAACATTCCATATATCTCTTCATTAAAAAATGTCCTTAGTAAACTGCTATGATTTTTCATCTTGCATGTTAGTTTTGGTATGGCATTTTACAGAATTTTGTAACTAGCACATATGTAATTGTATAAAAAGTAATAATTAAAGGAAAAAGTATTCAGGGCCTTTCAAAGTTCTGCTCACGTCCAGCAATGCCCTTTAATGCACTTAGTGCATAGTTACCCTTGTGACTATGCCTATATACAGGTAGATATATAACTATCCTTATAATGGTAGACAAGTCATCTTCTGCTGATTTTGCACCTCTTCCAGCTCTTTCCTGAAACTTAAAAACTTAAACTGAATTTATCTTCTTTCAGGTTTAGGTCCTAAACCCAAACTTCCTGAAGAGGTTTACTGCACAGGGCATCAGCTGCTGTATTTATAATGGTTTAAACTATATCTTTTATAATTTTGTATATACAAAACTTTCTGCCTCCATTTGCTCAATTTCCTAAAGTTTGAATAGCTTGCTTTGTCTTTTATCCCATCATTTTCCTATGGTTTACTTAAATGTAGTTGATATACTCAATAACTTATGCCCTAGAGTAAAATCCCTTCACAGATTTCTTTTCATATGGAGGAGTTAGATGTCTTTTATGTGCATAAATTCAAGATATTCAAGAATTGTCTTTCTTATAGGCTTAGACTGAGAAATATAGAGTCATTTTCTTTTTCCCTTTCAAGGTAAAACATAAACTTATCTCTTATTAGCAGCGAGCCAAAAACTTGTCCTGTTCTCATTGTGCTCACACATAATGAATTTTTAAGGTTTTCAATAATAATCTTAATGAACAAGTCAGGGAATTAGTTGGCTGTATAAGTGACTGCGATCAGGTCACTTAAAGGGTAAGACAATCTTAAAATTAGTGAGGCACTGGGGAAAGTTATTTAGAACATTTCAAAATGTGCATGTCGAGATATTCAAGAAACCTTTTTAACTCCATCTTTTGCTATAAAGAGAACGTCTCCCACTGGCTGAAAAATCACAAACCATCCATATGTAATTTGATTTGTTTTGTATAATTTTACACATTATTTTATTTGGAATATAAGACACAAGCTTGCAGGGCTCCTCCGCAAGTCTCTACTTTATTTGAATTTCTGCATTTTGGTAGTGCACAGCAGGATAAATATATGCAGAGTTTCTTTCACCTTTTAAATAATGGAGACTGACAGTGGACTGGAAAAATATGTATCTATGAATAGTGCTGGGTGCAATTCCTTTAGTCAGGCAGGTCAGTGGTGTAGCAGTGGCAGCTGATAACACCTGGCTGTGATGACAGTAACCTGCACATGCTTATGTGTGTCTCTCCCTCTCATGGTTGCTGAGTCCACGGATGACAACCTACTGCTGCTGCCCATGACTGGAACTAAACTGTGGGTTCAGCCAGTGGAGACCTCATGCAAAAGTCATTTTTCAGACTCTGACAGCTTTTTTTTTTTCATGACCAAAAAAAATGAGAATCCTCAGGCTACATTTAATTTAGTATTTTTTTCTTGTTTTAATTTTTATATATGCTATGTTATTATCAATCAGGACAGAGGGTTAAATCTCATCAAGTATGTACATAAGAAAAATTTTGTGTAGCGTTTTATTCTCATTAGTGGTATTTTTTTATGTTCCAATGGTCTACAGCAGAAATTCTGAGTCTTGTACACATGTAAGTGTGTGAGCATAGAAAAATAAAAATAACAAAAGGAAAAACTGAGATGACAGTGTGGGTTTGTCTGACAAAAAGAAGCAAAATAAAGCAAAGATAGGATCAAACTGGTATGGAACAAAAAAACGTTATGGTCGTGAACACTTAAGAAATGCTTTTATATGAACAAGAAATACATTGTAAACACAGCTAATGTTTCACGATTGATTCTCTCTGCTCACAGCTTGAAGAGGATCTGTGGAGAATGAAGATGGTTCAGATTCCAATTCATTAATGAGGGTGAAAAGCCAAAGGCTAAAATCATCCCAAGAAAGTTAGTTTATCAAGGTAAAAATGCTTCTGAAGTTTGTATTTTCATTTGTTCTGAAAAAAAAACCCCCAAAAACCAAAACCCCAACACCAAACCAGAACACCCCCCACCAAAACCCCTCTCATTGCAAAATGTTGACACTTTTAAAGTATTTTACGGCTTTCACTTCACATGTCAAGTGGGGTCTGCCTACAGCTAACACAGATTAACCATTCTGTATTGAAACTGATCTCTCTAAAGTTATAGCTAGGAACATAGAAGACTAACATGTTTAATATACTTTAGGTCTAACCCACTCTTGCAATGGAAAATGAGTAATTTATAATATTTTTTTTTTAATAAATCATTTCACCACTTGTTTTGTTGGAGAAAACACAGTGTATTACTTGGCGTAAATGGTAGGATATTGTGCAATACACAACAGAGTTCATACTTTCAGTCCATTGCAATGTTTCAGCATAGCTTCACCGAGGTCAGTGCTGCTGCAACGAATTACATCAGCCAAGGATCTGCTATTGAACTGAGCTGCAAATTTAGTGTGTAACATACAGAGACAAAAAAAATGCCCTATGCATAATGAAAAAGTACGAACAAAGGTTTGAGTCCCTAGTCAAAAAAACTCCTGCAACCAAAAAATTTTACAGTTATTGTTGATTTCAATGACTCGTGATTCACTCTTCACTAAGCCACACTAGATATTTTTTGGGGGGTATTTTACTTCTATATACTAGATACAGAAAATAACATAGCTTAAGGGTCATGGAAGGGGCAAAGTGACATAATGAAACACAGAAATAGAGAAATCAGCAGAGCTACCTGGGAGACCAAAAAATACAACAAAAAACCTCCCAGAAGTCTATTGCTTATGTCAGGAGAAAGGTTTGACATGGAAAAAAAAAAAAAAGAAAAATTACAAATATTTTCCTTCTATTTTATAAATTAAAAACTATGTTTGCTTTAATCAAATCTAAGAAACTAAAGCATCTAAGTAAAATCACTCTTTCTCGTGCCAGTAAAGTAAAAAGAACACAACAGTTCAAAGCAATAACAAATCTTTTCCTCACCCTGGCTCCAGCAGATACCACTTTTTTTCAAGTTTCAGAGGAAGGTGCAAGAATTCCTCTAAAGGACACATGCAAAATAATCTGCTAGAAGGAAAGCTCTGCTTAGAAAAATATATGCCATTTTCAAATGGTGCCCTCAATGAAAAATGGTAGAACTGAACCTTAAGTCTACTTTCACACATCATCTTTCAAAACATGTATCAGGCCATGAAGGAAAAATGTTAGTGCCATTGTGGGGTATCAGTTAAGAAAAATATGTGAGGTTTTTGTACTACAGTTTCCTTCACAAATTGGTGAGTTTATGTCTGCCAGAAGATTATCTGCTCTTTGGAGAACATATGTAATATGACAGTTGTAAATTCTATTGCATTTTTCTTCTTGAGTGTTCACGGACAGGATGCTGCACTTTAAAGAAAAACTGTGAGACTAAAAATTTGAGGTCAATCAGTGTGGTTGGCTGTAACTGAGTAGATTTTCTATATTTAATTAAGTGGCTGATCCTGTAAGAATAGTCATCTACAGCTTCCACCAACCTGCAGCTGTGACTACTCAAGCCTTTTAAAGTCATTCCCTAAAAGTTGAGATTAGCAGTTGAGGAATCCATCCTGTGACTCATGGGACCTCAGATTCAGCCCACCACAAATCTTCACCTCCCTTGTTTTGCAGGGAAGTAGTGAAATTCGGCTGGTTCTGGGTATTTTCCCTGGAGTTTTCTATCTTGCCTTAATTACTTTTCAGACTTCTAACCTGCCCATGTTCCCCTTTGGACCGCCCAGGAAGAACAGTGACATTCTGGGGCTATGGTGCTCCCTACTTAAAAATAATCTTGAGGGCCCTTATCCTTCTGCAGCGGTATCTATGGTGAAAGAGCGCTATGTAGAGGTCTTCATACAAGGCAAATTTCTGCAGCAACCTTGAAGGGGGCTCATAGTGCAGTGATTGCAAGGCAGAAATTCCCACCTCCATCTCTGTCCCACGATGTGGTACACATGCTCCTTCCCCCAGCCATGCTTTTCAGTGAGTCCTTCTAGATTTGGCTCAGGTGTCAGTGCATCCCCAGTTTACCTCCTTTTTGCAACGGTGTGTTCTTCCACACATCCTCCTTCCTCACCTTCAGTACTATTAGTCACTTTACGCATCGCAGCCCCTGGTGAGAGGTAGATCATTAAGAAATGAAATTGAGAAGAAAACATGTCCTAGACTGAAAAACTACAGAGTGCTAAAGATTGAATCTCTCTAACTGTTCTGTTTTTCTGATGTTTCTTGTGGATTAGGATGAAAATATGTCCCTCTTGATTGCCTCTAGATGAGAGCAAAATATAAAATTCTGTTCCCAGAGGGATCTTCCTTGGTTATTTTTGTGTGTGTTCGGTTTTGCATTGAGAAATAGTTATAAGGACTTCTGCTAATTCTCTTTTTTGTGGAGGGTTTGCAAAACCTCTCATTGTTCTATCCCAGAAATAAGCCTGACATGCTTGAACTGCTTCTCTTGATGCACAGGACTTGATTCTGATGGCCACATATGAAAGGAGCAGAACTAATGGGCATTGTCCATTTCAAAAATACTGCTTTGATGCATGGTTTGTATTTTGCCTCATCAGTGGTGTGGTATCACAAACCCAGGCTTAGATTTTTTCAGTGAACTCCAGGCTAACTGTTTTGGAAAAGGAAGAATGTATGTCTGTATAGGCATCCAAAGATATTCCATAAAGCCATGAGCAGAGAACCCGTTTCTGCCGCAAGCACCACAAAACCCGGGAGTAAGTTGCTTCAGTTCACTCCAAAAACCACCTAGATTCTTGCCAAGTCTGTTTGCCTTTATAGTTTAATTCTAGATTCAATAAACATAAAGAAAAGGCCATCAAAAGAACAGAGGCTATGTAATTTACAATTAGAACATGTAACTGATGTTTCATAAAAATATGGATACAGTTATGTCTCTGGGCTGAATTGAAAGAACCACAAGTTTTGACAACTTGCACCTGCAATATAAATTTGTTGGATTTTTAGAAAAGTAAAATACTACATTACATGTACACAGAGTGCGTATTCCTTAGCTATGGTCCTCTTTTGAAACCTAGCTCCTGAACAATGTTGCCAAAAGAAACAGCTTTTGTGCTTTCAGACAGCCAACATCTTATAAAACCAGGCAGATGAATGATGTTATGTGTAAGGGATGAATAAAAATATCAAAGATCTGAAGTTCCAAACAGGCTCTGCATGCCAAGAAAACTGTATTAAAATTCACCCCATAGAAAATCAAAGCAAATAACATTGGGACCAACCTGAGAATTTAATCCTGCTCCAGAAGCTAAAGGCTTGTGAATGTTCCTAAGGCAGAACGATCCCTCATTTTGCAGTCAAATTTCCTAAGCTTTTGAAGCGTGTTGCTATGCTGGGTTTGTTCATTGACAATAAAGGTATGAGCCTATGGTTTATGGAACCTTTATGTTGAATGGGTATCATCTTTATTGTTATTTGAGAGTAATGGTATTCAGAAACATGCTCTTGAATTCTGGCTTTTCAATTTGGGAGAAGCCTTTTACCATCAATGGTGGAAGACTGGGATTTCATTCAGATTAAAGCCAAAATAAAGATTTTGATAACTCAGATTGACAGCCTTCATAATTTAAATTATAGAATTGTATGCAAAAAAAAGAAATTATGCTTGAGTTAGCACCTAATAATTCAACTGAATGAATATATTTCCTCAGTGATCTCTAGAGTTACATCAGTGTACAACTTAAATAAAAAATATATATTCCCTAATTTATGTAAATGAAAGAATTGAACCCAATATTAATCAGCAAAGGCACACGCTGCTTTTAAACTTTCTCACGCCAGTAAAATATGCAGGTGAAAATTTCCTCTCTGTTCTTCAAAGCAGTTGTCAGTTCAATCTGCTTTCACTTAGATGCATGTAAAACATAAATATTGATACTATAACTAAAAGACTTCGGAAAGAGTTAGATCTGTTTATCAGATGTTATACAAATGCACAGGCAAATTCATTCTTTTCCTAGGCTACACCTGTTTTTAATCAGAAACTAGAAACTGGCCATCAAAAATGATAAGAAGAATGGCAGTATGCATAAAAAGGTCACCTGTGGGTTAGTTATGGGTGAGAGTCATCTCACCTGATTTTACATAGCTGAAAATTAAAGTGCTGAAAATGAACTAGTCACCATAGGTTTCCTTTGTGGGGCTTCTCCAAAGAAAAAGTCATCTGACCTCTCTAGAACAGGATCACACATTTTTTGGAGGTGTCTGTTTCCCTTCTTGGACTAATTGGTAGTCTCAGGTGACTGCATCGTAATTAATGCCTTACTTTTGCCTCATACTGGCATGGTTGAGCTTTCTGCATGACCAAGGAATATCCCAAAGAGAGGAACAGAAGAAAAGAGGTCACAAACTGAATAATAGGAAGTGAGGGAACAAAAGTGTATTTTCACCAGTATTTTTCTTCAATGCCTTATTTAATGAGTTAATCCTCTACTTTATTTTTTGGTCTCCTCTAGAAAAGGGTTGCTCTAATACAGAGTGATTCTGGCAGTAGTCCTCACTGTTACAACATATATCTTGGAAGAATGTAGGAAGCTGGATCAGTCTCTGTCCCTCAGTCACATAAGTTACAGCTTGGATGTATATTTGAGCTCTTTATGACCTTGCAGATGCGTCTATTGTGAACAATCACTTCATTTGTTTCCCTCATTCTTGTTTATATGTGTTTTATTATTTTCTATCGAAGTCCAGATTTTTAATCATGGTTTTTTTTGTCTGTCTCAACAAACAGCTTCACCAATAGCACAGTGGGATTCTTTGATTGACATCCAAATATAGGATAGATGTAAATACTCCCAGGTAAACTCAGAAGTTATCAGGTACTTTTAGTACTGTTTAGACATAACCTGGAGTTCCCTAACATACATCTGGATCTGCTCTATTTTCTGGTTTTGCCGACAATACATTAATGTCTCGTAAATGGTCTACAGGGTCTCATGTATTCAGAGACCTTAACCTGCCAAAATAATTTGCTGTTGTACCTTTGCCTTCCAAACATCAGGATGATGAAACATACTGCTACAATGTGGTTTGCTCTAACACTACTTTAAAAATCAGTCATCTTGGTAATGATCAGGGTTATTAGCCATTGGAACTATTTCTCCAGGGTTTTCTCTTCCTTCTAGTCACTTAGCTCAGGACTGGCATTTTTTCTTATGTATCTGTTCTAGCTCAGCCTGAGGTTGAAGGTTGAGCTCAGAGATCATCCACCGAAATTCCTGTGTCAGGTCAGAGATCAAATCATAGTTTTGGCCTTAAAGTCTTTCTCTATACAAATTAAGTTTTCTCATCTGACTGACAATAATGTGTAGCTGTTAAGTAACTTAGACCGCAAAAAATAATAAATAATAATGAATTACGGAAATAAGTCTATTGGTATCAGTGAGAGAAGGTATTAGTTAAGCTTAATATCATTTTTTTTTCTACTGCCAATCTAATCAATATTAAATTGTGGCAAAATTAAACTGATAATTTTTTTCTATGCTGAACAAAACTCTTGAAAAGTACCCGATTTGCAAAAATTGCAGTCTTCCTTTTTCATCTAAAGCACTGTTTTCCTTTTTTGCTACTTTTGCTTATGTTTCTTTGTGAACTGAAAGCACCTGGAGCTATGCATTATCTTGGTAGGTACAGCAACTTTCCACATACAAATACACTTGGTGTGCAAGCCTGTTTTCAGAAGCATTCACTTGCTGCAGCTTCTTTTCTACGGCCTCAGGTTCTGCTTTCATTGCAATCAATGGCAAAAGCCCTCAGTAGCTGAAAGGAGAAAGTTTGAAAGAGAAAATATTAAAAGCCAGCTAACCAAACCAATCTATACAGCACACTTCATATCTGCGGTTTGCTAGGACAGAAGATATCTACCCAAACCGCAGTATCAAATGCTGACTCTGGAATGCACTGGGATCCTTCACGTTTGAGTTCAAGTTAAGAGTCTTCTCATCTGATACAGCCACTGAATATATAAGCATTTTATATAGATGCATGTGGTTTCAATGATGCTAAACTTATTAGTTTGTTTTTCTTTTTTTTTGGTTTTTTTGAATTTTTTAAGCCATAGCCCTGAAGACTGAATGGCGGCCAGGCAGAGCCACATCTAGAAATGTTGCTGATGTAAACTGAATTAAACCTAGTATAAACCCCAATAAATGATTTGTACTGAAAGGAGAAATAAACAAAATTAATTAAAAATCTGTTTGTTTAGTTTGAATAAAATGTCTTTCTGTCAGACTCTGAAGGTAATTTTGTTCAACAAGAAACACCAACATGTGGTCACTGTTTCCAGGTTATAATGCTGAGATGAATAGCACCTTTGACAACAGAGTCCTCAATAACCTCTGGACTTGATCCTGAAAACACTTTGTATGTAATTATGTTGGCTTCAGCTGTACTACTTCAGGGTGGGTTTCACTTATTTAACATTAGACATTTAGAAGTAGATATGTAGGCTCCCTCTGCAGTCAAAGGAGAGATATGGAAAGGACTAAGGAAGAAGTTGTGTTCCTTGTCTGAAGTATTTTTATTTTTTTTTTAAACAGTGGGATGCATCATCATAGAGGGAGATTGGCATCATTCTCTATTGACTGCATAAGGAGACTCTATGATTAAAAAGCCTGGAATCCATGCACCAGTCAAATGAGCTACTTGTGGAGACAACCAATCAGTGTGATATTCATCACTTTCTTTAGTGTAAAGCATATATTAGTAATGACTGATGCCTCCTCTGACTAGAAAGGTGGTAGCCTAAAGGCTAAAGAGATGCTCTAGTACAAACCTGGGTGCAGCTGTGGTGTAAATGGGAGTAGCACACAAGAAGGACTCACTTCATCATACAGACCAGAACCATGGTAATGGGGTGAGGGGGCTACAGCTCCCACAGAAACCAGTTCATCTGCTTTAAATCTACACCTGACCATATGGGCAAGAGTGAGTTGTGCTCCTGTAAAAAGTGGCATTGAATTGTGAAGCAAAAAAGACAAAAATATAGTACTGGTGTTTTCCCAACAGCTCCCCACAAAACACACTTTAATTCAAAATGTAGCTCACTGTGGATTGTCAAGATACTCAGAATGTGATGATGTATGGTACAGGGATTTTGCTAAGCTTTTGGGATTTGGCTTCCATTCACTGGGATTTAGATGCATCACTAACCTTTTTTGGCTAGGCTAGGTTTCTTGTACAGAGAAACCCAGACTTAAACCTTTGAAGTTTCCCTCCAGAGCTCCCCAAATCCTCAACTTCCATGAATATATGCCTGTCTGTATTAGAAATGATAGGGGGATCTTCAAGTTAAGAGTCCATTTCCTTCAAACCTGTTGCACAGGTATTTCGTGAAAGGATTTAAACAGAATACTAACACAGGACAGAGGGAGCATGTAAACAAACGCACTATACCAAGTTACTGTTTTCAGCCTTCGACAGTGCTGATAACTCCCATCTTCCAGAGGAATTTTGTACTGACTTGGCCAGTTATATTTTATCTTAAGCTACTAACAACAATCTGTTCCCACTGATGAAGCTATAACAAATTTAAAGTTTACAGTTTAAGAAAGACAATCTTTTAATACATCCAAAATAGCTATTTATCGAGGACAGTGAACATGAGCCCACATAATGTATGCTGTAAATCATTAAGGCATGTGGTTCCATTTAACACTATTTTGCTTGCAAAGTGATCACCTAGAGTTAAGGTTTGCCCTAAATTGGGTAGGAAACAAAAATATCCAAGAATAAATAATAAATAGGGTGTGTTTTGCACAAAGCTATCTTTTAGAGCCAGAAAGAGCATTTCTATCTATAGAACCATTGCTTGGAGGTTTGTCTTCTGTTAACCACAAGTACATATTTTCACTAGAAAAAAGTGACTTTCAGGCATTCACGCAGATTTGTTCATGCTAAGGACAAACAGAACTAGATATCCTGTGTTCTGAGATAAGAAAATACATGGAACCCTTTCTTGTAATAGCACTCATGTTTTATTAAAATGAGGGGGGGTTTATTATTGCTACAGCCACTGCTGAGGGGAACTGGAGTTCTCTGAACACAGCTCAGAGCTGATTTTATTCTAACCCTCCCCTGCTGGTGCTGAAGTCAATAAATCATTACAGCAGTTGCTGCCATTCAGTGAGAGAAGGATAATGCCTTAAACCAATTAGTTCAACCACTGGTTTCATTGGAAGTAGAAACAGGAGGTAGAAATGTCCTTCCTCAGAAATATAGAAGTATAATTTTTACGAAGCAGGAAAATGAACTTCAGTTAATTTTTTATGGAAATTAATTTCTTGTCTGACTCATAAAATCCATAGAACTGTGGGCTCTCAGGGGTTGCTTTCCTTTCCTATCCAGGAGGTACGTGAAAATACAACAATTTTTTTTCTTGTCATACTATTTATTTTGTAGATACTGAGTTCATATCCCAGCCATGATCTGTAGATAATTTTTTTATTCTTCCTATCATATTTGGGCCAAATCCCACATGCACCGTGCATCAAAGTTTGAACTAAAGTCAGTGGAAATTGTAGGTGTTTCATGAGACAGTTGAAGTTATGAGAGGACAGGGACTGAATAGTGACAAGAAGGTACCTGGGATGAGACATTGCTTGATTTGTACCTAACCCTGTGACGTGCTGAACAAAGTTAAACATTGTGAACTCCAATGGAGTTTGAACATGTTCAGTCATTCATTCAGGATCAGATCCTTCATGTCTAAGTTTTGATAATTAACCAGGAATTTGGCAGCAAGACAAATATGGATATTCTACTTTAGCTAATACTTTTAAGGAAGGTTTTGTCCCCTTTTAAGTAATATCTTAGACTTTTCTCTGCACCTTTCATAAAAGTTTCCCTTTGTCTTTTTTTTTTTTTTTGAACATCAACTCAGTGGAGATAGATTATCTCTTACATCTTATAGCAATGAATGAAGTGAAATCTGCTCTTATTTGTGAGCCACAGAGGCAAGAAAACCCTCCCTTCATGCACTCTAACCTCCGGTAGGATTTCTGCTGATGCAATCTACAGTGCATGCTGAGCTTCTTCACAAACTGGTAAAGTGAAGGAGCCTTGACCTCCTCTTTCTGCTCTGACTTCTTGTTTTCAGTGCTTTAGATCATGTAGAACTTGGGATGATCGGGTGAAAAATAAAATTAAAGGTCTTAGAGAAAGCCTTGTCAGTAAGGGTTTGCAGGCTCAGTCAGTGTTTGCAGTTCATGTTCCTCAAGCACAGTGTGTGGTGGTATTAAGGATGCAATACAGATGCCTGGTTCTGTGATGACCTGCATGTATTTATCCTAAGGAAAAAAAACAACCAAAGCTATTTGAGAAGAAATACTGCTATGAATAAACCAGATTACAACTGCAATGTCACGGCTCTGTCCAAGATATATCATAAAGAAAAGAAAGGAGCAGATGCTGACCCTGGCTTTATGGGGTGGGAGAAGACACGAAATCAGTGTGCGCTCCTGGGCAGGTGCTGCATTATGATTACCAACACTGGAGTAAAACAGGTTCTCCTCTTCCCAAATTGGTGGGAGAGGGAGTGAGCAGAGTCCCTTGCCTTGCTCTGCAGACCCCCAAAGGTCTGCTGCTGGGACATGCACCCAGGGGTGGGTGGCTGGGAAAAGCACTGTCAGACTTCAGGCCATCCCGGTTTGTAGGTCAGCACCCAATTTCTTGGGCTTGTCAGCAGAAAGTGGGAGGTTCCTTTGAAAATTTTCAAAGTTGGACAGGAATTACAGGATCTTCTTCTCATGAAGGACCTCAAAGACACCAAATGCATAGTTGTTCAGTTGGAAGAGATTCACTAGGTACAATTTAGCCTTACATTTGGAAAACAGTCTCTCTCCTTAAGCGACTTAAGCAACATCATTGCACTGCAGAGTGCTGCAGGCATTTCTGTCACTACTTACAGAAGGAATAATAGCGCTCAGCATACAGATAAATGCCTACAGTGTGGCAACATGCTGGTGCCTCACGTTTCTCCTGCAACCTTTAGTAAGAGACCAGCTATCTGCATTGACAATTTATCTCAGATGAAAACAGTTTTCTCTGAAATATGCCAGTTTGTCATTACAGTATCTGGACAGTGTTCGGACTTATGATCAAGCAGAAAAGGAAAGGAATAGAAAGTAACAAAACCAGCTTAACTCTTCTTCTACTTTTAATTATTTGCTAAAGATCTATTTGGTCATTTAATTCATGCTTGCATTATTGTTCAATGAGAAAAGAAAAAAGCAGATATCTGATTTTCAACTTCTGCTCTTTTATGAGCCACTTAGCCTTGCAGGAAATTTGAACAGTTGCCCAGGGCACTGGGTGTGGAATTTGGTTTTAGGGGAGCTTCGAATTACCTAAAGAAGACAAAAAAGGAGAAAAAAAGCACTTTTCAAATTCATGTTTATAAGAACCTGTTGAATATTTCTTCCACCCAATAGTCAGTGTCCTTTCTGCAGGAAAAATAATGTCATCACCATCATTATAATCATCACATCTTCAAAACATTGAAAGGAACCATTCTCTTCCTGTTAAAAATTTAGGTAATTTCTGTAAATTTGTCAGAAATTCCTATAACTTTTGGGGCTTTTCGAACACTGTGTAAAGGCCAAATGCAGTCCTGACCAAAAAGGTCACTCAGAGAGGTAGCATTAATGCAGACACTGAGAAAGGTAAAATTCCTTCTAACGTCTTCCAGCAAAGCTGTACTTATCTACTCTGGGATTTTCTGAACAGTCGGACAAAATACAATGCCAAGGAATGCATCGGGTGATCATTTAAAATGATACTGTGCAGATGGTAGATGTCTCCTCAGCCTGTGTCCATGGTATGACTCTGTGTAACCTTGTTTTACAGCCTTAGCAACAAGGAACAAAAAGGCATGTTCAGTCTGTGCTGTCTGCACAGAAATTTTATGAACTTTCTCACTTTTCATTCAGCAAACAGCCACAAGAGGGCATCTTTTTTCTTGGTTTCTTCAATAAATGAAGAGCTTAATTATTTCACAAATTCCTTTTTATAATTCTTGAAAGATGAATCTTCTGCTATTTATACCACCAAAAATATGTGTTCTCGTAATTTGCAAGAATAAAAAGTAGCTACTAAAATAAAACCATTTCCAAACCCATTTCTTTTACATTTCAGAGAGACTGCAGACTGGTTCCACAAATGAGAAAAGGGGACATTCATACTGATTTCTTTTTCACAGGAGTCTGAAACATCTCCAGTACATGAAGCAAGCGGTATTTTTCAGCCCATTTTGTCTTGACCAGGATTCATGTTTTCAGGGTACCTCAAAGCCCAATTCCGTAGTTCTAATGAATGCTTAAAAAATCAACAGGGCTTTTTCTTCCATCAACCTGCTCCTCATTTTCTCTTTGTTGAGCTGTTTCTGGTGCAGAAAGTAGTTACCAGCAGGGTGCCTGTGATGTTCAGTGAGTATCTGGGAACAAGGTAAAGTGCCAGAATCATTCTACAGGAATTTAAAACACAAACTGGGCTCTAATCTGCATTATACTGATCACAATGGTATTTTTATGAAACAGTGCCATCCATCCAGGGATTAAAGTGATGGTAAGTTTTATTGATGATAATGAAGTGAATGTAGAAAATCAGGTATAAAATCCTGTTTTGAAGGCCTTAAACAGCAGAAGTCAATGGCAACTGTGAAACAACCTGTCTTCAAATTCCTCCATTTATTTGGTGGGAATATAAGACACATGTAGACAAGTAGAGTCTGTGTATTGGTGTGTGCAGAGTTTATAAAACAACATCAGATCGGTACTGTAGTAACAAAATGTTTTAAAAACGTAGATAAAAAGGTGTAAAGCTGGATTCTGGTGAACTTCAAAAAAACCCCATATTTAGATCCCGTCTTGTATGCCCAGACCACCCATCTGACTTCTCTGTGAATGGTAGGTGAGGATGAAGTTCTGCTGAGGTGGGTGACATGGTGGAAACTCCAATATATTTCTCTGGAGTTCTTTGGTTCTGCTGTTATTTCATGGGAGCAACAGTCAGGGTCTGTTCTGCAACGGAGTCGCCAGCTGAAGACTTTCAATCTGAGCTCTTCACTAAGGGAAACACTGTTTTTGAAAGAACCCCAGTGTGTCTTGTCTGGAAGTGTCTGATATTATCTGTGCCATGTGTTCAATGGCTCTCAGCCTGTGGGCAGAAAGGCTCTTCCTCGGGCAGCCACAGAAGGAAATATGTTGGAGAGAAGGGTTTGGTGTGGGAGTGGGTTGGTCCAGGAGAGAAATTCTCTCTTAGGAAGTGGTCTGCAGCATGCGAAAGCTGGAGAACCACCGATGTAGCACATTCCACGGGCAAAACAAATAAATGCAAAGTCAGACCTACCCCTGGCAGCTACGATTTTGCATGTGGGCTACTCTTAAAGGTGCACGAACCACCTAGCTCTGGGCCACTGCCTTTCTCCTTATCAGTAAGCGTGGCGAGCCGGCTTTTTGGTGGTTTTTTTTTTCACTCCCAGTCTACCGGCCAGCGACCTGCAGTTCAGCCCTAGTGGGAATATGTTGCGGGAAGAACCCGAGTGGACCCGAGGCTGCTTTAGATGTTACAATCTGGACCAGCACCTGTGCGGGGTGATGGCCTTACTCTTTTAGGGATGCTTGTGTGTGACCTCCCGGATGTGTGATTGTCCTGGTTTCAGCTGGGATAGAGTTAACTGTCTTCCTAGTAGCTGGTACGGTGCTATGTTTTGAGTTCAGTATGTGAAGAATGTTGATAACACTGATGTTTTCAGTTGTTGCTCAGTAGTGTTTAGACTATAGTCAAGGATTTTTCAGCTTCTCATGCCCAGCCAGGGCACAAGAAGTTGGCACAGGACACAACCAGGGCACCTGACCCAAACTGGCCAACGGTGTATTCCATACCATGGGACGTCCCATCTAGTTTAGGAACTGGCAAGTGGGGGGCAGGGAATCGCCGCTCGGGGACTGGCTGGGTGTCAGCTGGCAGGTGGTGAGCAATTGCCCTGCGCATCATTTGTACATTCCAATCCTTTTATTACTACTGTTGTCATTTTATTAGTGTTATCATTATTAGTTTCTTCTTTTCTGTTCTATTAAACCATTCGTATCTCAACCCAGGAGTTTTACTTCTTTTTCCCGATTCTCTCCCCCATCCCACTGGATGGGGGGGGAGTGAGTGAGCGGCTGCGTGGTGCTTAGTTGCTGGCTGGGGTTAAACCACGACAGCGATCCAGCAGCGTGGGAGAGGTCTGTGGTCCAGGGGAAAGGATGTGAGTGGTGGGTCCCTCAGTCCGCGTGTGCGCTGGCGTGTTCGTGGGGGTGCGCTGGGGTGTTGTGTGTTTGTGGGGGTGCGCTGGGGTGGTGTTCGTGGGGGTGCGCTGGGGTGTTGTGTGTTCGTGGGGGTGCGCTGGGGTGTTGTTTGTGGGGGTGCGCTCGCGTGTCCGTGGGTGCTCTCCGCTCCTTTCCCCGGTGGCCGGGGCCGTGCCCTGCGCCGGGAGCGGCGGCGGCGGTGGGGGGGGTGTGCCTGACCCCCGCCCCCGCACCCGCCCGCCCGAAGCAGCCCATTTGCTGGCGGGGGTGTGCATGTGCGTGCGAGGGAGTGGAAAGGGGGTGGCGGGGATGGAGGAAGGGAAAGGAGCCGGGGGAAAGGCTGACACGCCGCGCACAAGGAGCGAGACCCTCCGCCGCCGCCCGGGGAGGAGCCGGCCCCGCTCGCAACGCCTCCAAAAACCCGGCCACCGGCCCCGGCTGCCCGCACCCGTCTCCCCCCGCACCCCGCCGCCGTCTACCGACCGCCCGGCAGGTACCAGCCAACCCCACCGGGTCCCCCCCGCCGCTCCGCCGGGGGCTGGGAGCACTTTTCCGCCGCCGCGGAGAACGGGGTGAAGTGGGGGGGGGTGGGTGGAAAAGTGCATGGGGTTCCCCCCCCCCCCCCCCCGGCTTGTCCCGGAGCCTCCGCTCGCCTCTGCCCCGACGGCCGCCGGGGTCGCCGCGGAGCGGGAGTCGGTGCCCGGCACCTGGCGGTGGTCCCCGGGCCACCTGCCTTGCTGTCAGCCGGGGGGGTGGGAAAGCAGCGGAGGTGGGGTTGGGGGGGGGGTCAGGGGAGAGGTTTTGGGGAGCGGGGGTGGGAGGCTGGGGTTTGGTTCTCTCGGCCCCGGCAGCCCTGCGCCTGTTTCTGCTTCGAGGGGGTGTCGCGGGGGGACGGGAGGGGCGGCGTGGGCACAAGCCCCCCGTGGTCTTCAGAGAAACCGTCGCAAGCCGGAGCGGGGGCAAAACGCCTCCCTCGCCACATAAACCCGCCGGGAATTGCCGCGGGGGGCGACCCCGCCGAGGGCGGCCGTCGGTGGGAGCCGCAGAGCACCTGGCTGGCCCGGGGGGGGCTGGTGAAACGGGATTATTGCCCGGTCCCGCGGACAGCCCCTGCTTTTGCTTCGTGCGGTAACGCGGAGGGCGGTGAAGCTCCTGGTTTTTGCAGTGGATGTTGCAAACTGAAAGTTGTCGCTTCCAGAAAGGAAGCATTCCTGAGCGCGTTAGGTAATTGGTGGCTGTGTGCTGAAGAAGCACGAAGCAGCCACCTATGTTTCCTTTCCAAAAGCTTGGCTGTTATCTGAATTGGGCAAATTTCGCCCAAGAGCAATAGAGATCAACGGGGCAGCAGTCCGACGGTAAGCAGAGAGCACTTTGCTGAGAAAGCAGCAGCTAAACGCTGCATCTGTGGCTCTGACAGAGGCCGTGAAGATGCAGGCACGAATCTTTGCAAGAACTTCAGCACGTCACTTTCTTTTACCACTTACTTGCAGACCTAGGGAACAGGCAAAGAGACTTGATTTCACTGTTAACCATTAGGAGGTGACTTACTGTACGGAACAACAGCTTAATAATATTTTTCAAACCCATATTAGCACAGTTGATGCCATTTTCATCTTTGCCTTTTAATTCGTTTGTTTAGTTTATTCTGGGCCTGGTCCAGAAAAGCGCTACTCATCATCACCTGCAAGGTGTGTCAGCATCAAGGTCTTTCCTAAAGCTGTAGAATGCTGGGTGTCTAACCAGCTTTCTAAAGATGAATTTGGGGTTTTTAATCCATAATTGTAATCCTGCTGTCAAACAGAGGTACCCAAATTCTGCAGGTGCTACACCTCTTTTTCTTAAAGTTTCCAAGACAAGTCCTGCTCTGAGGTGCTTCATAAATAGAAGCATTTCAGCCTTGATCGGGCTGAGCAGCCTGGCTTCACTTTTATTTGAACTTTATTTTGGCTTAGACATCCAGACTAGCCGGAGGTCCAGGAACTAAATTTACTTTCCCTCTTCTTACCACTGGATCAATCCAACAGGGATTCTCCAGGTACGGTGCAGAGAGTGGAGTCCCCATTAGGTGCAGTGCTGAAGCCCAGAGAGATGTGTTCCAAACCAGGCAGAAACGTTCTGAGCCAAAGTCTCCCACAGCCAGTGTGTGGGCTCTGCCCATGGAGCGCTTTAACCAGAAATGGAAATAGAACCTTCACCAGTACCCTCTGCCGCGTCTCAAAATATAAGAATGATTGCAGTTATAAGAGCTGGTGTAAAATGCTTCCAGGACAATAATGCCAGGAAGAGAGAAGTGCCTTCCAGTAGTGCTGAGTAAGGTGACTAAATCTCAGGCAGATATAATTTTGAGTTGCATTCCTGCCCTCAGCTTTGGCTCGGCGGGTAGTGGGCAGTCACATCCCCAGAAGAGTGGTACCTCTTTTGGATCCCACTCCCAAGTACCAGCCTCCACCTTCTTCTCTCCAACTGCAGGTTGTGCCATCAGCCGACCTTCCAAAACATTGTAATATCCCTGATCTCACTCAACTTCTTAATTTTATTTTATTTTTCTTTTTTTTTCTGAGAGGTGATGTTTTCACTGTAGATACCACTGTGTTCATTATGCAAATTATACTGCACCCTTGAAATTCTGCTGGGATTTTGCAGTTGAATTAAATGAAAGAAGGCCCTAGGAAAAAAAAATATAATTAATTAAGCCAGAATATTAAATGGAAATAGATGTTGTTCATTGGGAAAGAGCCCTTTAAAGTGTTTGAGGGTACTGCATCATTATTACTCGGAGATTAAATAATGATAGTTAAGTAAATCAGCACTGTAAACACCAAGATATAGAAAGTGAAGCCAAAGAATGAAACACTCCCAACAAAACCTGTCCCTATTTTGGTCCTAGCAGAAGGGATATACTCAGCATCTCTTTCCACGTTCTGTCGTAGAACAAGTGGAGGTGCAAGTGTCCCACGCAGTCAGGATCTTTACAGTTTAATCTGCAGAAGGTCATAATCATTCACAGTCACTCTGTGAGCATGCTGTCAGCTTAGGGTGGTCAAAATAATGATGTACTGCTGGATTCTTTTTGAATCCCTGTTTTGCTTTTTTCTCTCATTTTTCTTTTTGCTGTTAAAAATACACAAGTTGTAATCTCAGGTGTCTCTTCACTGTGCACCACTGCAATGTAGACGTACCGGTTACCTGTGGCTGCGGAGAGGCTGATTCATCAGCTGGGAATCAGCTGAATTCCCAGCACATGCCGTCATTTCTTTGGCTAAAACCCCCGGTGCTGGAATTGGCCACTGAGCCACCTCTATACTCTTTGAGGTTTGCTACATGAGGGAATCCTTCGACGCTGGTTAAGCAGGCTTTCCCACCGCGCTCTCCTGGCAAGGCAGCCTGCGGGATAGCCAGAGCTATATTTGGCCCATTGTCTTTTTAACCCATGGAAAACGCTTAAGGTGCATGCTAAGTGTCGTTAAATCAAATAGACGCACCGAATGTGTGATGTGTTTGTTTTCATTGCTTTCTGGATATCCTCCAGCTACAAACAAGCGACAGAGAAGCTCATAGTAAAGCCATGGCCATGAGAAGTGAAGTGTGGTAGCTGTATTCAAACTATGTGTGAAGCAAATTTTTGCTAAAAGGCTGTGCTATTTTTATCTTTATTATAGTGCTGCACCTCTGTCGTACTTCTTAACACAGTCTCCCCCCTGCCCCAACATTTCTGTCTGGGTTTTATGTATTTTATAAACTTAGCAATGGCAATGAGTCAGTGCTTAAATTATCCCTGTATAAATCTTTAGTCCTTTTATCTTCTCCTTTCTATCCTTATGTATCCAGAAAGGCCCCTCTCTAGTGTTGTTATTTTTCACATCCTGGAGACGTGCTGCGTGAACATCCACGTGTTATCTGACAGTGGGTGATAAAAAAAAAAAAAAAGCAAGAAAAAAAGCACTTCTATTCTACTCTCCCCAGCTTAGATGGATCCAACGTCATATGGAGGGGATCCAGGATGAGTCAGGGAGCAGTGCTGTGGTCCAAAATTCCAGTTTGCATTACAGCTGGGAGGCAGCATTTAGCATCATGTGGATTTATTTTCTTTTAACGGGAACTGCAAAATAATTTATGGAAGTCATATAGCCTAATGGGCAGAATAGATAACAGTAAGCCAAGAAGAACCTGGATTCCCATCTGGGTTGAATCATTGACTCAATTTGACTATCAGAGTGATAGGTGTGGTATTTAAGCCTAGAACATTATATGGGCCTTAACTAAATCATTGCACTTCCCCGCAACATAACTGGAAAATATGATTAATGTTCAGAGCTCTGCTGGTACCTAAGTTTACCTAATAGCCAGCTTCACCGGTCATACTAAACACAGTACATTAGAGGCATTTATTTGCAACCTTAATTTGCAGGACGAATCCTAAAGGGTTCAGGATATATGTGGCTAAAGACAAATTCATGCTCTAGAGCTTATAAGGGTATGGAGACCTGTAACTCATGAGGACCTTCGGCACTGCATCAAGTTCACACTGTATATATTACTCAGCTTTCAGTAACGCGGATCCTTTTTGTACATCCCTGCTTATTTTTCTTCCTGTGTTATTATAAACAGAAAGAACAGTCGTGTGACCTTTTTCTTTTAATGTGGTCAGTTTAAAAGTAAAACAAATATCCATAATTAAACCGTTTCCAATCTAGTTGGTCAGTGAATCAGGAGACTTGCAGGAAGCAGATGTCATGAAAAGAAAGACTTGTGCCTGTATCTGTACTTAGTGACTTTAAGGGACTTAGAGCACATGTTTAAAGATAGACTGCTGCATAAAGTGCTCTCTTGAAAGAGGTACTTTCCTAAAGTCTACATCTAGAGTGAGATCAGCTCTTTTAAAAGTTAAGTGCAGTCCTGAAGGCTGATGTGGCCAAGTATTCCAGCTTAATCTTGGCTAGAATTTTAACATTTTGAACAGCTAGATCTAATGGTATGTGCCTACCTAGCTCGTTATATTCCCCTGGAATCTATCAATGACACACTCCATATAATTGTGGTTACTTTTTGTCCGTCTAAAATCCTTTTTTGGTTTTGCAAGGGAAAGACTGCAAAGAGGGAGTATGTAAAAAATTCTTTCTCAACCAAAAGCAAAAATTGATTTTTTTTTTTCCCTTCCACAACGAAGAATTAAAACAATGTCTGTTGCTCTCATGCTTAATGTCAGAATCTCTGCTAAAAAATAGTAAGAAGAAATATGATGAATTTTTCATATGGAACTTATTCTCTGTAATTTTATAACACACATATGTGTGGTTTTATGAAGACTTACACTAAAAGGCTTTAGAACAGTGTAATAAAGGAAAACTGTCCATAACATCATTTGGTATCAAAAGAGCTAAACAGCTACACTTTGAGAGAAGGAAATAAAATGAAGGGCAAGGACAAATAGTGATGGAGTGCTGCAAATGCAGTTCCTTTTCTTCAAGATTTACAGAAAGAACCAGCCTTAACTTTAAGGTTCTCTGCACTATTTTTCTGACTTTCTTCATAATCTGTGCCTTTGCAAGATGTAACATTCCTATATCCATTCTCTGACTTCTGAAAGGTATGTCCCACCTGCATATAAAATACAAATCTTTTACTTAATTTCATGACTTATTTTCTTTTTTAAGCAGGTGCCTGAAAACCTTTCTTAAGGACATAAATGAATCTTCAAAGCTACTACATTATGTCCTACTAAGAGTGTGATCATGTTACATCTCTGAAGATCCGTTGTTGTTTAATAGAAATCAGAGGAGACACAGGAACAAATTTGTTTGTATCTGCCTTCCGTATTTCTCAAAATCTTGTTTTTAGTAGGAAGCATGCATAAGATATGGATAGTCATGATGTATTACTCCTGTCTGTATAGGCATTAGTTTCAAGCAGTGGACCTTTTGTCATTCAGAGAAGTTCTTATTAATTTATTAGTTATACTGCAGTAGCATCAGGAGGTCTTAGTTAAAAATGAAAGTCCTCTTGTGTTTAGCACCAGTGATGTATCCAATTAAACAAAAAAACGAAAACCACTTTCAACCACAGCGTAGGGCAAGAGTCAGCAAGCACAGAAGACTGAGAGATGTGGCTTCCTCAAGAAGACAGGTAACAAAATTTTTCTTTCATAGAATGAACAGAGGTCTCAGCCTGTTTTTCTGTTGTTGAATGATATAAACGTCAGGGCAAAGTTGAATTTGTAATGGCATTATGAGATCCCCTAGTGTGAAAGATAAATAGCAAATTTGGCCTAATGCCTCAATAAATTAATTACATTGAATTAACCTGACTTTTAGTTCCTGTGACCTCTTTAGTTTAGCAGATTAATTTGTGAACAATGCAGCTTCAAGGAATCCACTTTATTCTGGGGAGGTATATTATAAGGAAGTTAGAGGATTTTTTAGAGGCACAAAGTCTCCAAATGAATAAATCTGGAATTCTTGGATCCATTGAGCCATGTGATACTTTGAGTCAGAGACTCTAACCCTTTGTGTTTCAACTGGAGCAGAACTCTCCTCTTCAAAGGAAAGAAAGAAAAAAATCTGCAAGGAATACTATACAGAAACACAAACTTATCAAGAAGAAGAAAACATAATTCAGGGTTTTTTTTCATCTAGGGAGCAGGCATACCAATTTTTACCTGATCTTCATGTATCTCAGCACATGAATAATGAAGACAGTTGGTGTCATCCAGTTTGCTATCTAAGAACAAAATATTTTAAAAGTCATTAATTTGTAGAAACAGGTCAACTGAAAGGAACAGAAGTCCAAGAATAAAGGGGGAGCTAATAAAAGCAGATATCCTTATTATGTCTATCACCTTCCTAAAGCTGAAATGTAATACCATTTTTTTGTAAGGAGTTTTTTTGTCAACGGGTCTTTAAATCTGTATGTCGTTTCAGAGTTTTAAGTTAAGTTAATAAGGTATACTTCCTGAACGGGATCCTGCAAAAATTGTCCTGGGTGAAGAGTTTCATAATGATCATTAATGACAGGCAAATCATCCACAGATGGGTGGGGTTTAATTTGGCACCAGCCACTGTACATGTCCCATTAATATGATGTAGTCGGGAGCTGAGGCGCAAACTGCTACAGCTTGTAGATAAAACTGCCGCACCGAGGAAGTGGACAGCGTCCATGGGAATGATGGTAGCACACAACAGGTGTTATGTTCCAAAAAAATCAAGATATAACAAGCTGTGCCTTCAGTTGGTGTAAATCAGAGATGCATAACTGAAATTAGTGGCGTGATTTGTAATAGCTAAGGGCAGTCCTATGTCTTTAGAAGAAATGAGCAGCTCTAAAAGCTGAAAGAGAAAAAGCAGAGATTTAAGTTCGTGGTATACACTGAAAGCATTTGGGGACGAGAGTTGTCAGGAGAAGCTAGAGACTGAAGTACTGAGCAAGTGCTATCACTTCTTGTGCACTGACTGGGTGATTGTGGTGGGATCCCCAAAAGCCGCGAGTCATGAGGAAAGGCTGTGTAAGCCAGCTTGCAGAAAGTCAGGAGGAGCACTCCGCAGCTTAGGCCCTGAGCTGCATATTTAAGTGCCTAAATTCATTTGGGATCCTCAGCCATGAGCTCTCCCAGCAGATAGGTGTCTACATAGGGTCAGTCCTTGTGTCAAAATTTAAAAATAAAATAAAGTTAAAATACATTTAAAAACCAGTCTCTAGCATATATTTCAGCGGTTCAGCTGCCTGCTCTTGCCTGAGGTGACCCGGGAGTGCAGTTTTTCAAGCGCGTGTCTGCGCGGTGGCGTTGCTGGTGCTGGGGAGCGTGGCTTTCTCGGCCGCCACGGTTCCACTTTGTTGCGAGTGCTCTGTTATCAAAGGCCCAACAGAAAGGGACTGTGGCTTGGTGGGGCTAGACCATCATCTTTCAGGTGTAAGATTTCTCTTACTGGACCTGCTCCAGTGAATGTTTTGGTATCGGTGTTGATATTTCCTATTGGGTACTGAACTACTGTATTGAGTGAGCCATTGGGAGTCCAGTCCTATCTGTTCTGAAGGAGTGCGCTAACCTTGGGGCTGCAGGAGAAAAGGTGTTGAGAGAGGTAGATCTTCTGGTTTCAGCCTGTGGGAGAAGTGGGCACGCTTGGAGCCCACCCTGGCTTTGCAAGTAAGGTGGGCAGAGCAATGCCTGCTCTGGAACAGCACGGGCACTGAAGAGTTCGCAATAATCGCGACTTTGCTGTGTGTGCACCCGCTGGCCCAGGTGCCATGGGGGATGTGGTGTTAAGCAGGTTTGGCTACATGCAAAGCCTGGTAACGGCAGAAGACAGGTTTTATACTGGTCTCTAATGCCTAACCTGACTGACTGAAGAGGCAGCTAAGGTCATAAATCTTTATTAATCTAATCTTTTGGCTAAAACAATTTTAATAGACAAGGATGCTTTACATAACTACTGCCTGAATCATTGTGGTCTGTTGATCTGATGTCTTCTACAATATATAATGTTGTCGGAACGGAGGTTTTCTCAGACTTGATGAAATCCACGTTTTTTATTTTAAGACTCAATTTATTATTTTGTAAATTGAACTCAAAGTTTTAAAGGCTTTAAGGAAAAGCTAACTGGATGTAAATTTTGGAATGTCAGTCCTACTTAACTGAGGAAAAAGTGAGAGAATTGATGCATCTAAGAGAGTTACTAAGATTGTTCAGGCTTAAGGGTCTTTTAGGTCCTCTTTCTAGAAGAAAAGGTGCATTTTCCTCTGCTGCTCTGTGCTGTCTATCTTTTTAAAATGAGTGTCCTGGGTAATATCATTTGCAGTGTACAGATTTGTTCTGGAGTTATGACTCGATGTTTATAGTCCTCTAGTGAAATCTACAAAAAGCAGACATATATTATCTCATAAAGCTGCCTCAGCTTGAAAAAAGTAAAAAATGAATCTATGGCAAAGAAATGTCTTTCCCAATATAACACCCTGACAACCTGTGCAACTTTCAGTGACACTGAAGGACTTTTTGCATGGGAAGATTTTTCACCTTTAGATAAAATCATTATAGACTGCTTAGGCTGATTGATTAAACTCACAAAATAAAATATATGTAGCGGTGGAAATGGTAGACTCATCTTACAGTATTCCTCTGAAAATTCATATATCTGGTTTTTGGTTTTTGATTGTTTGTTTGTTTGTTTGGTTTTTTTCCTAAGGAGATTTACACTTTTAAGTACAGATCAATTATTATGCTGTCCTCATGAGCCTGAAGCTCTTGTGTCCTTTGCTTCCTGTGATTTTGCTACAGCTCATTGCTCTCCTAAATGGCAACACAAACACTGTTATGAAACCCATAAAACAGACATTGATCTCCTCAATGGTGCTTAAAATCAAATCCTGGCTACTTGCTGATAGATGAATTATTGTGCTTTGGCTCTTACAGTGATGGAAGGGTTGTTTTTTTTTCTCAATTTGTTGCTGTTGTACATTGATGTGTAAGGATGAAGAATAAGTACTTGGGCACAAAACACTGCTGAAAGCTCCAATGCCCGTTTCTGTAACAGCCTGACAGAAAAGCAGGAGGTACATACAGCAAACAGTGCAGGGAGTTTGTCTCTCTTAATCCCATACATCTGGTTTCAAAGCAAGAGAAAAAGAAAGAATGAAATTGTCATATTCAGTATAACACCCAAGGTGAGATTCTGTGTGGTTTATCCCTGTTTTTTCCATCGTGCTGGGTCTGTGCTGGCTGCCAGCATGTCCGATGTATGGCACAAGGGCTCGGTCTCTCCTAGCTGGAATTACCCATCCTCACCTCTTTGCTGCAGCAGTTCTCCAGGTGGTTTTGAGACACAGGGCAAGCTGCTCCCACCTCCAAATCCTTCTCCCCTCTGAAATTTCATCTCCTTCCTACAGTTTAACTCTCTCTTGTGCTTTTGTAAAACATCAGGCACAGTCATCCTGTATCCTGTCACTTCTCAGAAATGGTCCTGACACAATGAAAAAACCTCACTCCCTAGGTGTACTCTACTCGGTAGCAATCTTGCCTATGGGGCATTAAGCTGTTAAAGGGTGAGAATTCAGAGAGATTTCAGGTCTTGTGTCAGGTTTTCAGGACAATGGTAAACTCGCCTTTGTTTATGATGGCATTGATGCCATCGATGCCACAGGCACAGCTGTTCTGCAGTTGGTCAGTGCTGAAATATGGATAGTAATTTTCTTAGTAAAGACAGGCTTTATTTCTATTTTTATCCTAGGTTATCATCCTGTTTTAAGGATAATAAAATGTGCTCTGATTAATGATATTAAAAAAAAAAGTACTTTCCATCCTTTCTGTCCTTTCCTTCCTTCCTTTCCCTGCAAACAAGGTAAATGCCACTAAAGTGATGTGAGAAGAGCATTTTGGAATGTGTTTGCATTCACTATGTTTGGTTTTCCATCCAGGAACTCACATGACACAATGGAAAGTGGGATCTGACAACTGCAGGATAAACTATTAGACTATCTATAAAGTGCTACACTCATCTTTGCAAGTGAAGTTGTATGTAAGGCCAGAATAGCTGGGAAACAGTGACTTTGAATATACGTAGCTTTGTTATCTTTGGTGTAAGCAAGAGCAGAGATTACAACAGCCTCTTGTGATGGTCCTGAGGGAATCTCACAAGGCCTTGCAGTAGGCATTATACTATTTGTTTTCATTCTTTTCTCAACAAGGTAGCTTTTTGATTCTTGGAAAGTGTGACCCTTTTTAAATTGTGCTGTCTCTCTTCATTCTTCTTTGAGCCACACGGGAGAAGAGGTGTGAGCGCAAGTGGTTAGAAAAGTTGAGAAGGTGCTGGCAGAGGATGGAGAAATTAATGATTGACACTGTGGAATCAGTTTATTCTGTAGAGCCACAAAGACTCTGTGGGTGTTATGTTCAGATGGATCCAGAATCCTCAGTCAGTGTCTCCAGTGTTTTCTTCTGGAAGATCAGTAGCTTTTTTCCAACTAGTTTTATTAGATCCCACTGATGGGGTCTGGTCTGAGCTACAAATATGTTACCGAAAGCTTCCCAGGCTTAGCCTGTGTGTGCCACCACTCAGAAAGAAACCCCAGCTATATTGTGGAGGCAGCAGCAATTGCTCTGAGCTCTTTTTGGACATGCTCAGGTTGAAGATGTGAGCTCAGTCCCATGGGTGTCTGTTTTGTGGGGCTGTCGTTTCCACCTCCTGCTTTTCTGTTAGGCTGGGAGAAAGTCCCCCAAAAGGCATTTGAGTTCTTGGCAGTGTTTGCTGCCTAACTACTTATTCTTCATTCCCCACAGAGATATGGTGGTACGTGGGATTCTCTGGTTTGTGTAAAACTTTGAAGTAACGTGTTCCTCTTGTGGTTCACAAGACATATGTTGGAAATCCTGACACAGAAAAAACATGTTTCCTTGTTCTGAAGCTGGGTGATCGGGCAAAACTTTCTCATTTGGGGGTAGGAGTTTTATCTTTTTGAATTTCAGAAGATGGGCAAAGCAATTCAATGGAAAGGATGTTGCAGAATCTCATTTTCTTGATGTCACCAGAAACTGACTCCTATTTGGACAATAAGTGCTAGTCCATAAACAAGCTACTGGATTCAATATAAGGGTAACTGCGTAAGGTTTCTGTGGTCTGTTTAATACAAGAGTCGACCAAACGTCCCTCTAATAATCTGAAGTCTGGAAAACCTTCTACAATTATTTAAACATCTTTTTTGAAAGATGCATGATACTGTATGTTTCCCAGAAGCTATCCATACTCTCTGTGTACAGTTTCTGAAAGCAAAACATCGATAGGCTTTGATGATAATTCAAAGTTGATATAAGATTGCTTTGATTAGCTAGAGGTGAAGGCTGCTGTCTTAGAAGGGGAGAACTGCACCTGTGTAGTACCAGAAACAGTGTTGTATCTTGTCATTTGTTTGAATACTGTGAGACTGTCACCTCTCTCTCCCTACAGAAACTTGTTTTTCTGTTTCACATTACTGAGATATTTAAAAAAAAATATAATTACAGATGAAATTAATAGAGCCTATTTTGTAAATTGACCCTTATTGCGACCCAAGTACAAGTCCCAGGAAAGTCAGAGGACATGCTTAGCATTCAGCAGTTCTCCCTAAGATTATTCTAAGAAACACATATCACCCAATACTGAAGCCTGTGCCGGTCTGATAAGGTTTGTCTACATGCGGAAGTCAGCGTGCTGTTAAACTAGAATAACAGTGTACAGCGTGGTATCTTCTTCACGCTAACTCTCTGCATGACCAGTCTCAGAGTGTATGTCCTAAGGCTGCTTTCAAAGTGAAGTAAGCTGCTCGCTAATTAAAAGTCTTCTAATGTACACTTCTGTGTGATGTGATTGCAGAGCAGTCAGTATGCTGCTAACTCACATCTTACTGTATCTGGACTCTCATGTTGACAAGCCCTAAGTATTTCAATTTCAAGGTCTTGGTCAATTATTTCTGTAGGTGCAGCAGACAATATCAGTGCACTGCACTGTGATACAGAGTGCTCAGATGCTACGTGCCAGAGTAGAACGATGTGCTCATTGAAGTGAGTATAATATTTTCACTGATTTTAATGAAAGATCCAACTTTATGCTGCTGTTTGTGTGTTCACTTGTACCACAGTAACACCTAAAATCCCACCTGGAATTTTGGCCTGATTGTGCTATTACTGGTAAGTTAACATCTAAGGAGAGCTTAGAGAAGAGCAATAAAAATGAAAAGGGAGGCTTTGAGTCAGGTTTGATTTATGAGGAAAAATTAAAGGATTTGAGTGTGCATAGCTTGTTTGAGTTTGACAGAGAAGACAACATGACTGTAAATACTTCAAAAGTTTAATTTGAAAAACAGGAGAGGATTTTCTTAACGTTAAGGACATTCCAAAGGTTAGGACAGCAGCTCAGGAGACCTGGGGTTAATTCCATAACTTACATCCTTAGGCAAGTTATTTCTGCTTAGATCCTAGCAAATTCCTAAAGGCACCCGACTGCCACTTCTTTGTCTACATCATGGAGTGTTAGTCAGCTGAGACTGAAAACCACCTAATTTAGACAATTAACTTGCTAAGTACCTTTGCAGGTCTGGATCTTGGCCTCTACCTGCCTCAGCTATATATGTCTGTAAATGGGTAAAAACTGCCCTTTGTCATAGAAAGAGTGTGAGGTTTGGAAAGTAGAGGTGTTCGGATGCTGTAACAAAGGGAGCCATGCAAGTATACTGAGTAGAAAACCTAATTAAGATGGGATTTATTTCACTTGTCCATAGTGTAAGGTGGTCACCTAATCTTCCTCTGTTTTCAGGGGAGAGATGAGGTGCTCCCAAGGGCAATGCGCCCTGTTTGGTGACAGTCTCTGAGACGGGGGATGGATTCGCCCCAGCAGTGCCTGTCTCCACCTTCTCTGGAGGGAGCCAAGACAACGCCTGAATTTTAGATGGTTGAAATTAGGCAAGATGAATGTTATCTTAAGAATAAAAGGATCAAATAAAATCAACGCAGCTTGTTTTTAAGGGGAAAAAAATGTCTTTAATGAGTGAATTTGCTGAAATGTTCTTTTAAAAGAATTCCAGAAACCACCTCAAAGAACTTGTGTTTTCCTCCTGTTATTTCTCATAGAATATTCAGGAAGTCTTTTATTAAAGACTAACTACATGATAGAACTCCCACTTCTGTTTCTGTGAAGCAGTCCTTGTGCAGACTAGCAACATCCCAAAGGTGCTATGGTGGACGTACTACTAATGAATGTTGTATCCCGTAAGGCCTACATGTCCCAAGTTACCTAACACTACATTTGAAAAGCTAGGCCTTAATAACTAAGTGGGAGCTGAGCTGTTTTGGAAATCTACTCCTGTCCCTTGCTTTAATGCAACTAGTTGGAAATACTGTGTTACCTCTAGGTGGTAGCTACCTTCTTGGAAATGACTGATCCTCAGAGAAAATACAATTATGGGCACTATGAGTTTAAAGAAAAAATAAATGATGCAGGAAAATGAAAGTTATTCAGAGGACAGCTACAAAAATTCTGGGAGATTCTGTTAGAGCTGCTGGAGATCCATGTGCAAAGCAGCTGTAGGATGCTGGGGATCCGAGGAAAGGTTGAGCAATGCAGACTCATGAGGAAGACCAAGATGACCTATCTGAGGTCCCTGCTAGCCCATGCAATTGCACAAGTTTGCATTTCAAAGAAAGATGAGCTTCATTAGTTTATCCTGCTGTAGGCATGACTCAGTGATAGAGTCCTCCCTTGTATTATTACATTCTTTACCCTGTGGTACAGCAACATCTCTTCATGACTAGTTTACTCTTTGGTTTGCACTCTTCAAATAAAAGGCCTGCTTTCAGGCTTTGTCCCTCTTGTTTTTATAGCTCCACTTCCAGCCTCTCCGGAGCTCAACTTCACTCAGCTGGACTCTTATTTCCCTCACAACAGGTTGTCACTTGCCTACCTCACTGGTTCTGCAGGGGAGGGAAGGGGAGTCCCTTTGCTATCCAGCCCCCTGTCTTCTGGCTCATCTGTTGCTGAAGAGGAAGGGATGAGTGAGCAATCAGTCACTTTAGGGACAGGGACCTGGTGTCAGAGAGCCTGTGGCTACATATTGTCATGGAATCATAGAATCATGGAATCATTTAGGTTGGAAAATACCTTTAAGATCGTTGAGTCCAGCTGTCAATTCCACTGAACTAGACGTATGCTTGGGAATGTGTATAACGTGCTGAATTCAGAAGATCAAAATGTATTTGCAGGAGTTTACGTTTATTGCTTTTTCTTGACCTTGCAGACCCAACACCTATTCCTTTGGGAAATCAGAGATGGACTGTCCTAAGAACTTAGAGGGGGATTTAGGATTTGCACAGAGGATCTAAATGTGGTGGGGATTTTAGCTGGGTTTGGAGCAATCCTGACTCCCATCAATCAGGACATGAAATAAGAACTCCCTAATTGGAGAGGTGTATTTGGGTCACAAGGCTATGAGCTTAAAAGCCCATGTTCAACCTGAGTGAGACTTAGGCAGCAAGTTAGGTGGGAGATGCACCTATTGCTGGTTCCTCAGAGACCCTGGGCTTGAACTAGGCCCTATGTTCCTAGACACTATAAGGACTCTTGGCTGTTCCTGCTGCAGAAACACAGATATATATATATATCTCGCACTGCCAATGTGTAAAGGAATAAAGGTGAAGATTATGTGAATTGCACTGAGACCAGCTTCTTGCTGGGCTCCCTTGACACCCCAAAGACCTAATCTTTCCCATGAGTAACTCCAAACATGTGAATTCACATCATCTGCTTTATGCCCTAATTCAGGGGCTCTGAATCATCCTCTGTAAGTACCTACCTCTGTCCCCTGGTTTACATCCTCTGAATCTCACCTAGATGCCTGACGTGGGCAGTGAAAGATGCTTCCAAGTGCCCAGTGCTTCAGACACACAGGGGACAAGTCTGTATGTGAATGCTTGTCCACAGGTCACTGCAGGTTCTAAAACACGATACAGAGGACAGAGAGAAACAGACAACTGTGACAGGAACACCATATGCCTATATGTAGCAAAGTAGCTGTTGTGCTCTGCCTGCTGCTGTTATTAACAACTATCTCACTTTTTGCTCCCTCTGACTGTTTTATCCATCTGGTGTCATTCATTATATACTTAGACTATAAGCTGCAAGGAGGAGAGGCTCTTGTATCCTCCTTCATAGTGTGTACGGCACTATGGGGTCCTGCCCCTGACTGGGGCCTCTAGGCACTATCCCAGTATAAATAAGACATAAAAATAGATCAGCAGTGTAACATCCATCAGGAAAACCATACAGAGACCTAAACAGTGCTTTAGTATTGAATTGCTCTACTGTCTAACGTGGGGTTCATGCAACAGCTTGCTGTAGTTTTCTGAATTAGAAGACAGATCATGCAAAGCCTTGTATCTATGGGCAATGTGCAGGGAACTTGGGGGAAATCTATAATTACTAAAATCGGGAAGTGTGCCAAAGATGATTTACAAGTATGGGGAAGAACGCATCTTTTGTGATGTTCAGGACTTTATCAGGTTTATTTTGGAGGCTTTCCAAGATTAATAGCAAAAACCAGCCAAAAATTTTGAAGTGAAGCAATCAGACCAAATTTCAGCTGTAGCAATAGCTGCAATAACCCAGGGGGTTGCAGCAGCTTCCTCTCTCTTGACACAGGACTGATTGTTCATGCTGCACCAGGTAGGATCACATTAAGCAAAACAATTTAACTGAATGATACAGACAGCTTTTGAGGTGTGCAAGAGCAATACACAACAGAAATTATTATTAATATTATCACCTGTATTACAGACATTGTTGTAAAGTTCATCTGCACTCAGACCCTCAGTAAACTACACATTATGTACAAAGAGCATGAGTTAAAACTCCTCTGAAAAAAGTTAACAAATATGTTAGAGAAAAAAGATATACTCAGAAATGAGGTATTACTATTCTCATTCAGCCTGGAGTCATGAAGGTGTAGTGATTTGCTCTTGCATAGTTGTAGATAATTGTTCCTTGGGATCAATTTGACAGGATTGCTGAGGGAGGTTTTGGAAGATGGAAATGGACAAGTCAATGGCCACTGAAGATTCATTTCTTGTGACAGCAAAGCATTGGACCTGTAGCACCAGTTCTCAGATGCTTTTTGAGAGAAACTGATTGTAGTCATCACTTTCAGGCCGCTGATCCACTTTCATTTTAAAGATCCTTTTGTGCAAGTACTTTTCCATTTGACCAATGACTCCACCTGTTAGAGCTCCATGTCCATTTGGTAACCCTGATTGAAGGCTCCAAGGGGCAAGCTCTAAGTATCTCAACTAAGATGGTCAAATAGTTTCTCTGTCTAATCAGCAGAGAGGGAGACACCTCAGCTTCCCATCTAGGAAGTCTGTAGTGGCTGGGAGTAATCGGTCCCTGAAGTGCCTGGTTTTTTTCTAATGACTGTAAATGGAAACTAAATGAACTGACACCTAGTTTTCAGATGATTAAATTTGGGATGAAAGAATTGCAGTATTTCTTTAATTCATTTTAACTGCTTTTGCAGACATTGGGATATCAATCACAGCAGGAGCTTGGAAAGCAGCACATCTGACAGTAAACCCTGGTCCAAAATATTTAATTCACTTAGGTTGCAGTGCTTTGAGGCAGCAAGCTAGAGTGAATCTCTTAATTGTCAACACGGGAGCCTGTTTCAGTGCCAGAAGGTTCAGTCAAACTAGGTTTCTTTTTTTTTTTTCCTTTTTTTTTCTCTCCCCTTTGTCTTCGGAAAAACATGCTGTTGCAAACTCGGAGCAGAGGTAGTATCTCCAGTCTCTGCTGCTTAACTGGGATGGGCTTCTATGCTGGTGGACTGGGATGGGTTTCCATGCTGGTGGCTGCTGGAGCCGATCTCCCCCGTTGCTCACTGACGGTGCTGCAGGAGTGTATGGTATTTAATATAGGAAAACCACATAGGATTTTATTTATCACTGCCACGGCTGTTGAGCATCTGGGTGGCTGTTTGTTGAAGGGAGTGTAACAGCTTTCTGAGTGCTTTTATGTCACATCACAAATGACATTAATAAGTAAATCAAAGAGAACGTGATTGAAGAGACTGAGGCATTTCCTTTAACTTCAAAGAGTTGAATTTGGCCTATTAAATCCAGAATTGTATCTACAGGCACAGTATACGCATCCAGGAAAACAAAGATAAACCTCCTTATTCATCTGCTTTCTGTAGCACCTGCACCAGTCTTTTATGGTTTAGCTGGAGCCATGGTGGCCATTTTTCTGCTGTCCTTCTACCCAGGTTGGAAGAGAGAGACTTCTCTGTGGCATCATATAATTTATTTTTGTTAGCTTTTTGGAGGTCCAGAATCCCTGGAGGCATAAGTGCTGAGAACTGTGCAAGTCAGCCTCCTGATTCTTTCTGTATCAGACAAACTGGTGGCTCCTGATTTCAGAGTTTCTTCATACTAAACAAAGTCCTTCAGTTCTGCAGAAGACTTTATGTATGCATGTAGGGAGACTTTGAGTCCTTGGTTTCCACAGATCCAAATAAACCCGTGAAAAGAAAAAGGTTTCTTTCATTGCTCTTAAGAAGAGTTAGGCAAATAACTTGAGCAGCAAGAGAAGAGGTAAGCAGTTGCGCAATCTCCCTTCATATCATTCACACTCACACATTGGGAAAAGAATTCCCAGCTCAAGAGTGGGTTCAAAATTAAAAGAGAAACATCCCTGAGGCTTTTGGAATAGCAAAAAGAAAAGAAGCTGCAGAAGCTCAACTCTCATGAATTGTTAAAACAAAACAAACAGCTGGATGGCAGAAGGGCTGTTCTTTGCCATAAAACATTTCCTGAAACTCTTTCTTCCAAGGTCGATGCTGATTATTTATTTGTTTTAGTTTTTCTTTCTCATGAATTGATTTGATTAAAAAAAAATTAGGCATCTCATCTGCTGAATGTGACAAGAGAATGCTACCAATAATTTTGCTCATTTCTTAAGTGTGATCAGTTATTAATCCCTTCTTCTGAGCATGTGGTGGAAGAGAGCAAGGGATTCGTCACATATCCTTCTTTGTCTACCATCTTAAAAGTTTATTCCCCATTTCCATTCTCATTTCATCACGAGCCTTCTGTCCTCAGTCCTGCAGATCCACTTCCAGCAAGTACAGTAGCACTGGATTTAAGGTGTGTAAAGTAAACCAGCCAACGCCGACTGCAGCTGAGAGTGACTCTGTGAACGGGTCCTTCGGCAGGAGAGAAGAGGTGGTGACATGTGGCACGAGGGCTGTGACAAGTACTGGCGGTCAGTAATGTCCCCCTGTCACAGCACTGCCTGCGTGGCTTTATCACCTCTCTTTTCTGAGGTCTGTATCTCATGGAGGGTGAACTAAGAACATCCGTGGAGAAGTCGATGTACTTCTGCTCTAAAAGCGTGCCCCTGAGCAGGATTTTGTAGGACACTTGTGTGCACTGTAGTGGATATCAGCTGTTTGCTGGTTTTTGCCAAGTTTGTCAAAACTTTTCTGAAAACAGAGTTTCAGTGATCATAAAAACCAGCTGATGTTTTAACCTAGCACTGCCTTTTTTAAAACCAGAGTTAAATTTCAAAGATTTCACCTGTAATTTATCTGCCTACACCCTCAAAAAAGCCTAGAATCCCCTTCCCTTTTTAATTTCTACCTGATGGTCATGTTAGCCTGATTCACACATCTGTATTCACACTGTTGGAATATTTTGCATGGTTTTACCACATCTTGTATTTTCCACAGAAATTACACAATGAAAGGCAGAGATTTTTAGGTGCTAAAACTTGACGGGATACTTTGCTGGCTCTATCACCGACTGCCTATCTTGCTGGGCTGATGGTGTTAGTGGCACGTTTCCCTTGTGGGTGCAGGGACTCTGACACGGACCGCAGGGGAGACAGATGGGTCACATCAAGTTAAACGAGGCCAAAAGAAGGTATTGGCCTGCAATAGCCCGCGATATTTGTTAGCGTGCTCACTGGACTGGTTTTTGCTCTTGTCAACTAGCTCATTTCCAAACTGCCTTATCATAAGTTGGGGGGATGTGGAGGGCTCCCAGCAGGCAATATGGATGAGACCACTCGGTTTTGAAGGGAATGAGGGTTTAGCTGTATGGACAGAAGTCCCAGGCCGCTCCGTCTCAGCATCTGCCAATAGTGACTGGCACATTATATTTATTGATACAGACTTAGGTTTGGGGTCTGGAAGCTCAAGTCAGAGCTGCACTGGGGGTGACTGTACCATATTCCTGTACACAGGCTTTTCCTCCTCCCATCTTTTGTTTGTTTTGTCTTCTTAGATGTAAGCTCATTGGGGAAGGTATTGACACTCGCTCTTTATTTGTAGAGTATTTAGTACCATGTGGCCCTGACCTGCATAGATTTCAATGCAAATAAAGGCAGTTGAATCTGCTCTTGCCTGTTTGCTTGCAGCTTGTGATGTTTTCCCTGACTATAACTGTACCGTTAAGGAAAGAACAAAGGGGAGCTACTTAAGAACTGTAAAACCTGCCTCACTTCAGCCCTGGCTATTTAATTTTGTAGGCTTATGTCAGACCCTTAAGGTTAAAAATGTTTCTTTTCTTGTCTTGGCTTGAACAACAAATGGAATGTTTCAAAGGAAAAAAAAAAAGAGTCCATACAATGCAGGCCAGAGTGATGCAGCCTTGCCTGTTTTTCTTGATCTGAAACACTTTATTAGCTGGAGCACAATATGGCCTGGCTGTCTCAGTTTCCATCCCATTTTTGGATGGGAAGTTGCACACCAAACAGGCGCAGAAGCAGTCATTTGTTCATGAACAGGCGGATATTTGCTCGTTTTCTTTGCAGCATAACATTTTCTTGGTTAGACTTTTCTTTATCCTTTCCTCCCCCATGACCGCCCCCAAAACTGCAGAGTAAATAATTTTGGCTTACAATGGACAAAGTTCTGAGATGGTAATGAGAAGCGGTGAATAAAGTCTCCATGTTTTACATGATACAAACTTGAACTCTGCTGAAGGGGCCGTATGCAGCAAGGTCAGGAGCGTGATGAAGTATAAGTTGGGAAGGGGAATCTGCTGGAGAGGTAGTATAACCCACTGAGTGATAAGTGCTGACAGACTGGCACCCTGATGTTTGAAGTGCTTTCCCTTGCGGCAGAAGTATGTCTCTGATCCTGTTGTGTTATGGCCAGACTCAGTCTGTTTTGAAAGCCTATACTTTCTTCACATTGAGACTCAGAAAGATTCAGGCTGAATGTGTTTAACAGAACCCTGAATTTTGGGCCGCAGTTAAAGATACATTTTAAAGATTCGATACGGCCTTCCCAAAAGGCATTTGTAACAATAATCGTAAGCATATGTCAGTACATTTACATTATTATTATTACATGTTTACGTTAATGTTTTTTTAATATTCCACCATTAAGTTGCTGCGTTTAGCACACTAGTTCATAAAGAATAAAAGCATTATGATTTCAAAAGAATGATAAAACAGTAACACTGGGGAATTTCAGTCATCTTCTAGTGCTTAACAAATTGGGAGCATTATTCAATCTGTCCAGGCAGGCTCTTGCGTGGTTCCTGTTCTTCTCTGTTTCTTTCCTGTGGGTTTAGCTTGTGAGTGCTCCCAGCATGGCCACACAGGGAGAGAAATTGGAACATGTGAGTGAGACCCAGAGTGGGAGACGGAAGATCAAGTGAAACATCCTGGGACCTTCCAGGAGAAAGCTGCTCCACTCTTTACCCAAACCTCAGTGCCAGAGGTAGAATCAGAAGCTAGTCATGGATGGTTTGACTAATATGGGGTCTTAAGAAACAGTAGTGATATGTTTTCAGTTCCTTGAAATCAGTTTACTTTGGTTACATTCGCAAATTTATATATATATAAAAGAAAATAATTACAAATTTTGTAAAGAAAAAAGCTTGGGAGAGAGAAAAAAGATTTTTCTTTTTTTTACCTTTATTTTCTAATCTAAGACTGTGACAAGTTCCCCATCCCATTTCCTTTATCTCCAGGACAGCAATATTCTGTCACATTTTCAGAAGATTTCTGGTACCTGATATGGCAATTCTATCATCTAGGCTGGGTTTTGACAACCGCTCACTTCACTGCTTTGGAAGACAAGAAGAGGCAGGGATATAGTATTAATAGCCCCTTAATAGTATACAGGACTAATCAGGCCTCTCTTTAACTACTTGAATACAGAGGGTGTATCTGTACAGATAATAGAAGAAAATAGAAAATAGTGTTTTCATTTTGATTAATAATAATAAAGCACTAGCAGAGGTGTAGATATGTCAGTTTTCAGTGATTTGCAGCCATGATCCCCTACACTGGAAGCAATGAGAAATAACTTACAAGTGCTTTCATTAGCAGCATCCCAAAGGATAACTGTCTGCACTTTAATTCCTTCCCACTCTCTAGTGTATATGCACTAGGCTACATTTTTTAACCATGCAATCAGAAAACATGTGTTCCTCAGGACCTCTGGGTCATTCCTGCAGGGTGGACACTGAATGAGAAAGACACCAAGGAAGTAGAAATGTTGTCTTGTTATTTTTAAATAAGCTTAGTAAAATATTTCTTTTGTTTTCCTTCTGCTTCACAGACTTACTGTGAGAGGCAGGGTCAGGTTGTTTGCCATCACATTCCAGCTGTAGTGCTGACATTTGTAACTTTTCAGTTCTTAGCCTTGTAATCTCATTTCATTTATCATGGAATCCCTTTTGTGCAGCATGACATTTTCTTTCATTTCCTCCCAAGTGAGAATACTACTGCAATAAGGACATGTACACCTAACATCGCTAATATACTTTTCCTTTTTAGTAGCAGGATAAGAGCCTGTTACAGAACCATCGGAGGGATTCATTCCTCTACCTCCTCCAATAGAGGACCATACTCGGACATGTAGGGTTTTATGATGGTTCAGCAAATGATACTCAGTGAAGGGCATTACCTAGGGAGTAACTGTACATAGATCTGGAGCAGGAGAAGCAAAAGAAATTTTTCTAGTAATGTGTTTTTGTTGGTTTTGGATGCGTGTATTTCAACCGGGTATAGTCAAATAGAGAAACAAGTGATAGCGTAGACCTACGTTTTTTTCTTCCCGTATAGGATCTGATACTTAACTAGAGTCAGCAGAAGGCGCTGAGCAGCTCAGGTTGGTAGTTTCACTTTCTGGTGGTTGGTTGCTGTTTCTCTCCGTTGGTTATGAATGTAGCTTCGAGTGACCAGGCTGCCGGCTTCTACTTTTCAGGTACCTAAATTGAATGGAGGTGAGTCTGAACCTTAGACATATTATCAAATATTTTTACACTAAATTTACTAAAGACAAGCCCTACTTTCATTCAAATTATCTGAATGAATGTGCTCACTAATTATTCTGTCAAAGGAATTCAGAACTGGAACTAAGATGATAAATTTAATGTTTGTGTACTAGTGAACACAAGTATCACCAGTATTATAGCATCATGATGGTCATGATCCTTTTGTGCCTAATTAGTGCAACTTCAGTGAAGTCAGTGGACACATGCCAATGTATCCCTTACTGATTACTCTCTGCATTACTCTGATACAGCTCCATAGTGGAGACTTTGTTATAACTCTATTATAATCTCTGCTACTTTCACTAAAAATGTGAAGGCATTCAGTAAAATACAAGGAAGTTAAATGCTGGGAAAAGAAAGAAGGAAAATAAGAATGAATAATCAGATAATCACTATTTGCAACTGTAAGCTTTTCTAAAGTATTGATAGTCATGATTTAGGCAAAAAAAAATGCATTTTCATGTTATCATGTTTAGAAATTGCATGATCTCAAGGGTCTTGAAAACCTTCAAAGGTACTGAACATGGGCGATAGTATTACCATGGGTAATAGTATTCTTACCAATTTGTATATTTGACCTAAGTAAAAATGTATCTTCTTCAAAAAAGTCAATTAACATTCAGCTTTAATGTCATGTGTAGATTTTAGAACATGGAATCTTCAATATTTCTTTCTCTAAATTAGATTCAGTACAAAGCTTTCATGTTTACTTCTGCAACTCATTTGCTCAGGAGAATCAATTTACCTGATGGACACCTCTTGTGTTCTGAGGCTGTATGCCTTTCTGGAGATCCAGTTCAACTTTGTGAAAACAGAATTAGGCTGTCAGTATGCGGTTGTTTAAAATAAGCTCCACACTTCACCGATGTGGTGGGTAAGATCATGACATAGTTTACAGATCTACACAGGATTTTAGAAGGAATTCATAGGGATTCCTATGGGGCTTGACCTTGTTGACAGTGTTATTGACATAACTCATTTTCTTCTCTGTTACACGATGGAAATCTAAAATGCAGCCTTATTAAATAGCCTCATTCAGTTGTAGGAGGGTTACAACGTCTTTCAACTTTTTTTTAAATTTATATTTATTTATTTATAAATACTTTTTCGTATTAGGGGAATTTTCTGTGGACATAAATGAACCAACTATTTGATGCATCATGTGTGATTAAGAAATATTTCAAACTGAAGATTCTGCAATAAATTTCCTACTTTTTCTTGCTGAGGAAGGTGAAAAGGAAAAAAATACGGGAGTAATTCTGTTTTTCAGTAAGAGGCTTCTGCTGTGAGAATTGGTACAACAATTATAAAAAGCTCCATAGGAACGGAAACCAAACCCTATAGTGCAGAGAAGGCAATGTTATTTTGCATCTTGACTCTTATTTTATACTTCAGATTTTCTCAGTATTGCACAGCACAGATTTAGTGCACAGTTTAATAAACAAATGGACTGCTCATCAATGACACTGCTTGTGTTTCTCTGTTCTTGTGAGTGCTTCTGAAGAATCACTAACTGTATTATGAACATCATTTTGCAACAAACTTTGTGCATCTGTAATTGATCATTATTTTGCTGACTTTTTCCTTCTACACCAAAAAAGAACCATGGTCCTGCATTAAGAATAATAATAAAAAAAAAAAAAAAATTACATTTCAGATTATATTGGCTTAGTGTATTGAATGTGTTCCCAGAGATATGTCCCAGAATCTATCTTGTTTTGCAGTAATAGTTTATAATTAAACTTCTTGCTCCCTGGAGGGCCCTTGTTTTGGCTTTCTAAGAGTGAAAATGCAACGTGATAAATGTGTCTTTGTTTTTTTCACCTCAGATGAATGGAACAAATGTCCAGATTTGCCTAAATTACTGCCAACATGTAATCTTTAAAAATTAAAAAAAAAGAGCTGTTTGTTTATTTGAAGGAATTCTGCCAGTATTTGGAAGCACCATAAATGCAAGAACAAATGGTTATTTAATTATTTTAAAGCACTAGTATTGTATTTATTGGCCTATTGTTTGTGCTAAATTGAGCTGTTGTCATGACGTTAGTTTTCTTAATACAACACACAAATATGCAGTTAATATCCTGAGGATTTTTTAAAAAGATGTTTCCTTGTCAGATGTCTTTCAGAACTGGCTTCCTTGTGACAGTTGTGTTAGATGATTGTCTTTTGTTTGGGTATTGTTCCTGCAGTCAGTTCACACAGGGTAATCAGCTCAGCCTTTTTCCACCTCCAACTCTGCTAAACCTATTTTACCAAGTCTGCAGTGTTCCTCCCTCCCCTCCGCTCCTTTTGCAGGTGCTTTTCACAGAGATGCTCTGCAGCTTCCCAGTGGCAGCACTGGGCAAAGTCCAACCTGGCAGGGCTGAACAGGGCTGTCAGACGGATAAATCAAGGTCCACAGTTTGGCCGATTGGTTTTGCTGCTCAGCTCAAATGGTTTTTGTGAAGACACGTTAGCTCAATACCTCACTAACGCATGAGTTCCCAGCCTTGGCTGTAGCTGGTAGCGTGTTACTGTTGGAAAGGCACCATTGCCTTTTGGTCCCCCTCTGAAAGCTCTGCTTTTATTTTGAATGCTCCAATTAGTGGAATTAATGCACGAGGGTTTTACAGGCGACATCCTGCCTGGAACCACATGTTGGACAAGGCTGAACTAGAAGATACACTCGGGGTCGGGGTTAGTCTGACACACAGGAAAGAAGGAGAGGGGTTGTTGCAGTGTTTCAAAACTTTTCTGCCCTCCAGCTTGGATACCAAACTGGGCCAGATCCCAGTGAACGTATCCTTTAGTTCATTACTTGCACCTACGGAATGTTAAAAACTAGAACAGGGTTTTGAGAGTGACCAAGCTCCTTCAGTTGTTTTTTTTTTGTTTCTCTCTCTCTTCGGATGTACCAGGAAGTCATAGCTAATTATTTTCCAGCAGTAGCTTTCTAAATTAAACATCAGAATTACGTGTTTAACATGAGCATAGAGGTTTTGGGTGTCCTGTGACTGAGTTTGATAGTGTCCTTGGGTAAGACAATCTGCCAGCTGTGGCTGTGCACGTTCCCATTCAACTTCTACCATTTGAATAGCGAATAATTTCTGTTCCATATAGGTTTTCCTCCATTTTTGAGAGGAAGACTAACAAAGACTAACAAACATCCTTCCCACACTGATCTCCGTGGTGTCGCGGTCTCAGGCTTTCCCCAGTCCCTCTTGACACAGCCAAATACAGACGCAGTGGTGGTTTGGGGCAGTGCTTGTGGGAACAGGTGCTGGCCCCCAGTTTGCTGAGGAGGTCTCATCCCTTCTTGTTCCTACCTACCCTTCATCTCTCCCAGTTCTCTTCCAGTGTACAGTTTGTCCATGACAAATGACAGCACCGTTTCCCGGTCTGGTTTCTCGGCTTTCTTGCCGTGCCTCCTGCTCCCAGAGTTAAGCAATTGCCATTGCACGGAGCGTTGAACTCTGCATGACCAGTTTGAGGGATTTCTCAACTGCGGCGTCCTGTGGTACAGCACCAGAGCCTGCCTCCAATTAGCTCGGGAGCACAATTCCAGACACATGTAGTTGGTTCAGCAAATGCTATTTTTTTGTTGGGTGATGATGTTTTTCTAAGCTTTGCTTTATTCATAGCATGAGTGACATTTCTGCAAGAGGTGGCGATGCGTCTCTAAGTCTTAGTTTTTTTCTGGGTTTGGAAATACACATCAAACAACTATAGCAGTGCACATTAGATAACTTATGTCTGAGTAAATTTACAGTGATAACGAGGGACTTATGAATTAAATTAAACAAATATAGTCACTAGGTTTTAAAAAACAATATGGCATTACCACGATGAAAGAAATAATTTTGATTCAAGGATGCAATAGATCTGATTTTTAAATTTAATTTTATATTATTATTTTGTGATTATCATTGTTGGATTACTCATGGCATTTAAATGCACACCTTTTAAAATGAAATACAGAAATATGAATATTTAAACAATCTGTTTCAAGATCACTAGGTACATCATTACCTCATCTACGAGACAATTTCATATTTGCTTTGATCCTCTTCAACCTCAAACAGATAGCAACCAGCTTTCAGTAGTGTCTCTTCATAATGTTTCTTTTTCAATATTCCCATGCCTTGGACTAAATTGCTTCCACTGAAGATGTTCAGTGGCCCAAATGACAGTATTTGGATTCTGAATTTGTTGGATCTCTCTCTCTGGCTTTTCTTTTGGCCTGTTTTCAGATTAATAATGTGAGAGTAGATAAGCTTCAGGGGAAAAAAAAAATAGAACATATATTTCAGCATGTTAGCCCAATAATACTACTATACAGCATCAAAAGAATAAAGCTGTGTGTTTCTCCAGAGCCCTGAGAAGAATACCTTTTTTAAACCCTTGCCTCTCAGAGATTCATATTCCTGTGGGAATGTAAGTGATACCAAGGGCAGCAGCTTTTGAGTGCAGCTGTAGTTATCATTAAAAGAGATAAGTATTTGAAGGAATTTTGATATGTCAGACACGCTTTGATATCAAAGGTCTCTTGTGTGAAATACAGAGCTATGCAACCTCTAAAATGCATGCTATTTTTAATGTTTAAGAAATAAGGTCATAATAAGCCAGAAAGTCATACTCAGGTGCTGTGAATCACAGTAATTCCTTATGGAACAAGACACACATATACATACCTTGTATGCCTATATCTGAGTATGCACAAGTTACTTTTCTGTGAATCTTGCGTCATTTATATCCTTAGACTATTATGGATGTAACAACATTGCAAATCACTTTAAAAATGCTTTTTCATTGGCAGCCAGAAATTGGGTCAAATACATTGAAAGAAATACAGAAAAGTGGGCATTTCTAGATTCTAAAGTTCACATATTACATACAAAGCAGTACAGTGTATATTCTCTGTTTGTATTTAACTTTCCTTACCTAGTAATATGAAATGATAGAAAAAGATTTTTATATAAAGTCTAAAAGCTGAGAAAATTAATGACTAGTTTGAAGTACTGCCTTCAGCTTTCACAGATTTCATTGATAAGTGAAGAGTCACCGTACTGAAGAAGGTGTTAAATAGCCTCTGCAGGATTGACAAAAGCAATGAAATCTGTGTCCTGCATACATGATGAAACATTAAAACGTAGCTGAAAAAAAGCTAATGTTATATCGAGAGATTCATTGTAACTCCCGATTCGCCTATTAGATTTTTTTTTTTTTTTAATAATTTAAGCGGTGCTTTTGCCAAGTATCAGTCTCAGAACTTTGTGCCCTACGCTTTCACAAGAGGCAGTGGTATAAAAGTGGTGGGAAGTGAAGCTTTATCAATATCCTTTCTCCTTTTGCCATTCTCCCAAAGCAAAATGGAGACTCTCTGAAGCCCTTTGCCAGCATTTACTATTAATCTAAGGTCTATGTCTATATTTTTTTGATTTTTTTTAAATCATATTCAACCAATTGGTTATATTAATAAGTCTGCTATCCAGCCATTATTCATCTGAGAAACAATGCAACCTAACTGTGTTGTGTTTTTCCTATTGCAAAATCTTGTCTTCTTTTTTTTAATTATTATTATTTTATTTTTCTGAAGGCAGAGTGGGTTCAGACACAGTACCTGCCAAACATGGAGAGACCTCAGACATAGATTCCAGTTTTTACCAGTCTCTAGTGCTTTGTGGATCCAGGTTCAGGCATTCTAACCTCGAACATGCTAATATTTTTTAGCCATTTAATAACTGGGAGTCAAAAGTCATATTGGCATGGAGGAGAATATAGAAATGCAGTCTGCAAGCCCATGAAAGAATGTCATTGCATTACAGCTGCTTAACAAGTTATCGTCCATCAGCTGAAGTACTGTAATTGTCTGTCCATGCACTTGAGCTTGCCCAGAGTGAGGTAAACATTCATGTGCTCCAGGGATTACTCATTAAATGAAGCATTATGTTTTAGTACTGAGAAGTCTCTGCTGTCCTTCCATTATTTTCTACTTTAAAGACAAATTCACTCTGCATAAGAGTAATTTTAATTATGTGGTTTGCTGTGTGTGTATGTTGGAGATTTTTCAATTGCTCATGCAGACGGCAGACAAACACATACATATTTGTGCACACAACATTTCACTGCTATAATTAGGTATTTCTGGCACTTCGCAATAGCAGGATCAAAGCCAAATTGCAGCTACCTTTGGAAAATCTTATAAGTAGCTGTTATTGAAAAAGGAGGTGTAACTTTTCTGTTTTAAAACTTAATGAGGATTTTTTTTCAGAAAGTGTAATTTTTTCTGTCATCATTTTAATGTTAGTTTTTGATAAAAAAAAATCAGAGAACTTTTGAGTATGTGTATTTTTTGAAACAGCTCTGAAACTCACTAGGAAATGACAGAAATGTCATTACATTATCATGATCCACTGCAGTTACTAACTTAACTTGAAACTTAACTTTTGATAGATATAATCAAAAGAACTAAATAATTTTTGATTCTAAGTAAGTAAATATAACTAATTTGATCCTTTGGAATAACAGTTTATAATAGTGAGTTGAAAACTTTGTTGTTGTAAAAGGAAAGGAACTTTTTTCTACGGGGCTCACTATAGTATTTCTGTGCGATGTAACCCATTTGTATATTTACTACCCCTCATGATTCACTATGTGGGATATTGCTAAAGAAGCTGTATTCTGACAGGCCCTTAAATTAATGACTATGCATGTATGAAGTATAAGTATGGAGTATATAAAGTACAATAGTTTTTTAGTATTTATATTTGTCTACTGATCCACTAGAATATAACAAACTCAAATAAGCAATCCATTTCATGAGCTGTAAATTCAAGTTCTGACCTATTGACTTCATGAGAATAAAAATTCTCCAGTGGGAGTAACATGTTCATCATGTCTTAACATAAAGTCCAGGAGTCAAGGAAATGCCTGACTGGAATAAACAAGTAGCTCATCCAGTCTGCCATTCTGGCACCAAGAGTGGGTAAGTCCAGATGTTTGAATGGAAGGCATAAATCTTCGCAATATTTCTGTTCTAAATTGCAAGATGCTGTTTCTTACAGCACTCACACCTTGAAAAGTGAAGATTAATAGAGCTTATAACTGTATTTCCACATAGTCAGCTTACAGCATAAATCTTAAAATATATTTCTTAAATTATTTATCCGAACAATTTTGAGAACAGAAGATTTTAAAGGTATGTTATCAATCTGTGCAAAAGTAAACCCCTTTCCCCCTGCTTTTATTTCTTTTATAATGAGAGTAAAAGTTCTGGACATGGGAAAACCCGCCCATTTCAGTACAGTAAAAATGAATTTTGCTGCAATGCGAGAGAGGCGGAGGGCCTTGTGAGGGAGAGGGATGACAGAGCTACCCAACTGCGGGGTACTGGCGTGCTTTCTCCGTCCTGTCACCTGAAGGTATTCACCAAGGATGAGTGGGCACCCTTCGGCTGCTGGTGTTGAGCCACTGTTGGCTGTGAAACCTGGAGGGTTTCGCTTTCACTGATCTAAGCTGTGATTTTGCCCCACCCATGTATTCGCCAACCTTGGCAAAAACTTTGGTTGGATGTTCAAAGCTGGTCCTGGATTCCGACCAAAGATTTAGTTGTGAGATGTTACATCTCATCTTGTGCAGTGACCGTAGCAAGACATTTTTCTTCAGCAGCAAACACTCATTGGAGCTGACCCCTACTATCACCTTCTTAATTTTCTCTGACCAATTTTCTCTTAATTTCCCAGCCATTCTGTGAGTCTATTATACAAAGTAAAATAATGAGGTAGCGCGCATAATGCCTCTCATGTTAAAACAGTTGGATGATCATCACAACTAAATCGGAATCTTCTTGTTTTTATTGCCTAGTGGGATCTACTTTCTGGCTAATATTATCAAGGTGATGGTATATGAGGGGAAATGAATATGTTGTCACATTGAATTGTTGGTATTGGAAATGGTTCTTCACACATTGGGTACTAGACATACAAAATTGTTTGCCAGATGGTGTTGCAGATGCAAGAATTTTACAAGGGCTCAAAGGGAGGCTGGACAAGTACTTGAAAGTGATATCTACTTGGGGGTTACAAAATAGACAGGCCACAATAGGCTCAGGAAATCTCCTGAGCTGAAAATAGATGGAAAGAAGGGGGAGCACTAGGGGTGTGGAAATATCATATATAAATGTTCTATTCTTATTCTTCCTTACACTTACTATTGAAAACAGACTACTAGACTGGATGAGCCTTCAGTCTTGCCATTACAAACATTTCTGTATTCTTATTTAAGTAAGGAGTTGTTGTGTGAGAGGGTTTTTCTGGAACAGGAAATGAAGGTGGAGAAAACCCAGAACTGCTAAACGTAGAAAATCAGTAATGTGTTTTGTGATACATATTGCTAAGGAAAGCAAATTGAGAGACAACTTTAATGTTGAAAGAAGCTCAAATGTGATTACTTTCTCAGTTACTGTCTGCATAGGTTTGCAGTCTTGCTTTTTTAGCTTTTCCATTTAATCTTATATTACTGTGAGGAATGGGTTTGCATTGTTTTCTTGGTGATTTCTCCTGGTATTTTTCCAAGGACATACAGAAGGCATTTGCTGATCTAGCTGCACATCTCCTACGTCCTGCGTGCTGCTTTCTAAACCTGTTGCCAAACTTAAGTACCATAAATTGCACTACAATACACATATACTATTGATAAACAAAGAAACAATCAGCTGTAGCAACTATGTCTGCTAAAGATGTTCCTCTTTTTCAGAAGGGAGATTGTTATGTGGAACAATTAAAAGGGGCATGGTCAACTCACAGTTCATGAGTCAATTCAGTGACTCATAATATTGAAATTTATTATGCACATAAGGCATTTATTTTAATCTTGTTTTTTTCATTTGTCTCATCCTTTGTTAGGATTGGCCTTGCATGCTGGATTCTTATCTTTTTATTGTTTTGTGTTTTTAGTGTTTATATAAGCACTTCTGAAAAACAAGAATGTGGCTGAGGTGCCTCTAAAGGAATAGAGATGCCAGAGTTGGAGTGGGCTTTTTGAATTGACTCACTCTGCATGTCCTGACTGCCAGAGCTGAGTTATAACTTGTAAATGTCTCTGGAAACGGCCTACTTTCTTATCGTCTATACAATTTAAATTTGCCTCTGGCAGAATTGTTGTTGCAAAAAAAGTGTAAAAAAAAAAAAAGTCATGGTTATCTGTGCTACTATTGTGTTTCTTAATATGATGAGTATTAATAATGATGGTGAAAATTATAACTGTTCTTACTCCCTAAATTGTTCTACTTAATATTAAGAAGAACAAAATTCTGCTGAAATGTTTTTCTTTGCATATTTTAATGTTTTGGCAGATGATATCAGCCACAGACTTGTATCAGCTGTCTGAAATAACTGCTTGCTGATCATTAGAGTGATTATAACCCACAAGCTTATAGATACTCTGGAACCTGTCAAGAAAAAATGCTGTAAGAAGATATTTTTCCAGAAAGTCCATCTGAAAGAAAAACTGCTTTTTGCCTCCTCCCAGTTTATTAACGGCATGAGATGATAGCAGTTTAGCAATAATTGTCTTGGTACAAATTGCTAGTCATCTGTGTTCTTTTTAGTTGATGCTTTCAGTGGGCGCTTTTTTTTGGTCATTAATGGCACTTCTGTCACCATATGTCTTAGTCAATCACAGATCTTCAGAATAACAAAACTCACAGTTTACATGTACGTGTCTATGTTTTTGCTGGGTTCTGGAGAAATGTGACTATTCTGTGTGTCCTACAAAGGGAGTTGTGAGACCTCACCCTGCACTGCACATTACGCAGGAAGAATTAGCAATGAGTGCTTTCTGTGCCTCAGGAGGAGCACAAAGCAGCTGTAGCGGGACTAAGGGTCTAGACAGCTGATCTCATTGAGGATGGAGGATGGTCAGCACAACAGAGAAAAAGTTCGACAGCTTGTCAATTCATTACCCTAAGGTCTAAGAGACTTCCATTCCCTCAGACAAATGCTGATCCCCATTAATATGAATGGTTGAACTTCACTTGACATCAGTCAGTCCTGGGTCTGAGTGCAAGTACGTTATTCCCTGTGCCATTAACGCAGGTCACATACCCCAGCTGAGCAGGCAAGGGAAGCAGAGTTTCCAGTAGTCATTGTTGTTTTGCTTTTGCAGTACTGTGTGAAGATGGTCAATAGGTTTATTCCTTTGTAACTGTGTTCCATGCTTGAGTATCTTCAAGGTATTTGTTTCACTTTCTAGAGTTCATCTTTCTGTTTGTATGTGTTTATTTACAAATGATATACTGTGTCTCAGGTAACGCACTCGACAGGGTGGAAAGAAGCATATCATGTTTAAGATAGTGGCATTGGTAACTCTTAATTAATATAATCTGATTCCACTCCTTATTCACTTCAAGTCCTCCTAGGATGGCTACTGAGTACATTTAGCATCAGCTTCCCCAGCTGTGAAACTGGTACAGTAGGAATACATTTCCTTTGCAAAGACTCAATAATGTATATACTAGTTACTCTGTATTTTAAATAGAATGTATGAAAGGCATTATATAAGTTTTAAAAACTACACCTTATTAGTGTTTTATTCCTCTCCACACATAGGAATTTCAATTTTGCATTGAAGATTAAAAAAAAAATTAAAATATCAAGGATTAATTTGTCTAACAGGTTATCACTTATCTCCCCATTTTAGAGGTGGTTACCGTTTAGTTTGCTGAAGGACCCATGGACCAAGGTTCCTTCTGAACAGCCAATATCTAGTTTTTCTCATGATATATTCCTAGTAGTGCTGTTTTTCTGGTTCCTTGTGAAGAAATTGCCCTTCACATGGTCTGTCCATGTAAGGCTTTTGTATAATGCATGCTGATTTAGTTAGTTGTTATATTTGTAAGCTCCAGCTGCAGCCGTCACTCTCCGAATCTGTCATTGAAGGATTTTGTTTTAAATTCTGCCTGGCTTTGTTTTCAGATGTCTCTGAATTCCTCCCTGTGTTGAGTCACAGCTGTGAAAAGGGAAATCTACCTCTTTAATTCAAGGGGTCAGTGGTTTAAAAGCACTAAAGCCCGTTGGGGAATAGCTTAAGGAAGATAGTTAATCTTGATGATCCCAAGGGGTTTCATAAACATACATAAGGCTCATCTGACATGAGGAGTCCTGTACGTCTTCAAGCCCTGGTTTCTTTGGGGGTGCCTGTTTCACCAGGGAGTGGGATCCTGTGTAGGACAAGCACCTGTGGTGGATGTTTGCCACCTGCTCAGCCATGGCTATGGAAACACAACTTAATCTTGTCCACCACATCCCTTTTTCTAGCTAAGATGGCACAGAGGCCAAATCCTTTCTAGTCATTTCTCTCCCCACAACCTTGAGAAGCATTTAATGTAGTAACTACAGTGGCTTCCACTTCTTGATCCAACTGGGAGATAGTAGACTGGCATGAAGGAGTTGCTAATTTGGACAGAAAAGAGAGGTCATGCTGGAATACACTGCTGATATTTTGTTTTCTGGGTGAGCAGAACTCGTTGGCTTCGTTTGGGTGTCAGCAGTCCATCCAGTGGTATTTCTCACCCAGCTTCCTCTTCTAGCTCCAGTGGGGGAATCCTGGAAGAAATCCCCTTCTTGCTTCATCAGTGCAGACAAAAACATTATTTCAAATACAGTGTCAATAATTCTGACACTCACTTCTGTGTTTGGTTCTCATGGGATGGGCAAACCAGGACTGCGTGGGTGAACAATATCTGGCAGCCTTGAGATACTGGATTAAGTTATATAGCTAATTCAGCGTCTGTACCTGTTCTGTGTGTAGTTCACTTGTCCTATGCACACATTACTATTCTTGATACAGGGATTTATGATCTGCTTGTGAATCAGCTCTTGAAATACTGCAGTTTTTGGTCAGTTTTATAAAAGGAAGGCATTCCTGATTTCAATCAGAGTTCAGTAGTAAAGGAGCTGATTTGTGAGCAGATCAGGTAGGCATTGCCCTCATCAGAAGAGTTCTTGGAAAGACAAGGGTGATCACTAGAGAGTAGGCAAAGCCATTTGATGGCTGTCAGAGCCTTAAGTTGATCAGTGGAAAGGTGTTGGATGTTGCTGAAGACCTTCACTGTGTGATCCACTTCAGTCATTCCTCTGTCCGTTAGCTTTTAAAAGAACTAATAGAAAAATATAGGTTGGAAGGGACATCAGGAGGTCATATGGTCCCATTTGCAGCTCAAAGGATGGATGACTTCAGCTTTGGATCAGGTTGCTCAGGGCTGTGTCCAGTCAAGTTTCAAATGTCTGCAATGATGAAGAAACCCCAACTCCTCTGAGCCCCCGTTCCAGCGTTGACCATTCTTGTAGGGAATGAAGCCTCAGAACTCCCTCAAGATCAAGACTGCTTCATCATCATAGGGGACAAGTGTCTGCTGAGGAAAAGGAAATTAGAGGTGATGTTTTGCATCCTACCTTTTTTATATTAATCTTCTGGTTATGGCAACTCCCCAGTAACTAACTGGTTAACTGTCTAAAAAGCTTTGCATTTTTCAGTGAAGTATTGATTCATCTGTGCACTCTGTGTCCTCACTTTGTCCTCACGAGACAAAGGAAAGTTCTTGTGGTTTTAAACCAAAGTGGAAATAGTTCTGCGTTGAATGGAGGTGGTGATGCCTGAATTCTTGTTTTCTTTTCAGTATGGCTGTTTCAGATTCCAGGAACTGTCATGTTAGCACCCTTCACAAAGCAGCTTAAAAATAGACTAGCAAAACAACTCTATTGCACCAACTATAAATTGATTTCTGCTGCAACACAAGCAGCAAGTTCTTGTAGGGTCTGATAGCGGCATGTTCTAACCCTTGAAAATAGTAAAATGGGTGATCAGTGAACACAGGAGTGTTATAGCTTTGATAACTTGCCATCTGAACTCACACTGGCCACGCATTACTCCTTACGCAGCTCTGTGAAGTTCTTGTTTATGGAAATTCAAACTGTGATTGCTTGTAATTTTCTGCAGTTTGCACAAGGGCTTAAATCAAGAGTCAAACTCTGGAAGAAGTGGTATGTGAGTCATGGATCTCACCGCAGGAATCACGGCCAGCAGTCTGTAGTCCCTGGTGAGAAGGGTGGCTGGGTGACTAAGGCACTGCCTGGATGTCGAGGGGATGTGGGTACTGGTCCTAACTGCTGGTGTGACCTTATGTAAGTGAAGTCATCTCCTATGGTAACATTAAAAAAAAAAAATCAATTAACTCCTAATGGCAAGGACGGAGGATAGAGAATAGAGGCATTAAAGCTTTTAAACTGCTCGGGTGCTGTGGTGATACCTGAGGGAAACCTGTCAAGAGGAGTAGGTCTACATTAAGTTAGTGAATTGTGTAAGCTTACAGATGGGATGTGTCACAGTAGCTCTGCTGATTCCCTGTCACACATCCTCCAAATATAAAAGAAATCAAATGTTTAAAAAAAAACTAGGAAGAAAGCAAATGCATTCAGCCTAACAATATAACTAGGTTAATGTGCCAACACAGATCACTGCACTGCAGTGTACATGTTCATAAGTATATCGTTTTACATATTGGCTGCACAAAATGTTAATCCAAAATTAGTTGGACAATGGATATAAAAAATCCTCCTCTAATAGAGTTCAAATGTATAGTCATGAATTATTAAATCAAAATTTGTTGGAAGTGTAAATTAAGATCCTTCCGGCATGTCTCTTCCTATACTGTAATTTATATATTAAAGCCCTGCAGACTGTGCTGAACCAAGTTCACTGACAGTGCATCATATAATGAGGCCATACGTCGATGAAAGGAATTCTACAAAAATATGCCATTGGATATACAGCAAACATATTTGATCAAAGCCCAGCCGTCATATGAAGTGTACATTTTTAAACCCTCACTAAACTGTATTAGCCTGAATTGTTTTGGAAACTACCAGATCAGATACTACGCAGCTGACAATGAACTAAGTAATACTGGCAGTTAATGAAACATCCTATCAAGATTAGTACAATAGAAACAATTCAAAAATAGTTAATTACGTTAAGAAGCCAACTACAACATGTAGTTGCCTGTCCATTCTACTTTTCTCTGAGAGTCCCATAGGCAGCTTTTAGATACATCTGGGAAATCCTTGAGTGCCTACAAGCATTTAAGCAAAATTCCAAACTAGTTGGCAGTACATTTCTGCTTACATCAGATAAACCTAGCTACAATTTATAGCACAATAAAGCATTTGCTGTGAAATTAAATTAACATTATAGATTTATTTGTAAATGTAAATCTTTGTGCCTTTATTTCTTTCAGTTTTGGGAAGGGTTTGTTTGGGCGTGTTTCTGGTTGGGTTTTCCTTTAGTAGGGTCTGCTGGGTTATGATGTATGGATGGGCTGGTTAGCGTTGGGAGAACCAAGGTATTTCTGCCTGCACACACAGTTGGCTGGTTGGTGGTTCCTCTGATGCATGTATAGCTGAGATGTGTAATATATTGTATACTGTGCAATTAATGGGGCCATACAACAGTAGGAGCTGGCTTAAGTATGGATTGCTTGGATCAAGGACAGAAGAGCCCTACCTACTTGCATCTAGAGATATAGCCATGCAGACAGCTTGCTGGCTATACGCTTTCAGAGTGTGTACTATTATTTGTCTTGCTGCTGTATCATGCCTAGAAGCCTGGATTTGATTCATGACAAATTTCACCAGAGTGCTACACTGTCTTCCCATCAAGCTGGGTTTTTCACAAGCGTGCAAAATACACGGTAGGGCAAGTCCCCGTGCAAGTAACTAATCTGTAAAATACCCCACTGCCAGTAGTTACTGGTGACCCCAGAAATACCAGCTAGCTCAGACCTCTGGTAGTTGAACTGTCACTAATAGCAGACTCATGCTCCAGCCCTGCAGATGTTGGAAGGTCTCCTATGAAAGGAGGTACAGAGAACAGTTTTTCCACAGCAAAACACTGGCAAGAATTCCTGGAGGTGAAAAAGAGACTGTAATCCTTCGAGTTGGCCTTTGTGGGTATATGTTTCTTCCAGCAAAAGAGTGGTAGCTGCAGGGTCAGTGGTTTAGCTGCCTTGACAGCGCTGCCTGGGGTTAATTCAGGTTTTAGCGGGACAAATGCAATCTGTTAGTGTTTAAATGTTCAGGCAGGTCTCCCCAAAATGAGCATTTCTTTTCTCCGATGGTCATCATGACACTTTTCTGGCTTTTCAGTATTTTCTCAACGGCAGGCTAAGGTTGTTCCACAGGCAAAGCTTCCCGCATGCATTCTCTCCCTGTCTACTTATTCAGAGCTGAGCCAAGCCACCCCAAGTGCTGCAGGTGGTGACAGACATTTCAGAGGAAAATTGTCTGGCTCTCTTCGAAAAACTTCAGACGTCACGGTACTCGGCAGGAAGCGGTTTTCATCTAGTCTACCTTTTCATTAATGTCTCTAGGAATTTGCGTCCTACTGCCTTTTTCTTTTCTTGGATACCAAAGTTACAAACCCTGTCTTAAAATCACTTTTCATAGCTTGAGAGGTTTTTTTGGTCTGCTGGGGAAACACGCTGTACTTAAAATAATGTAACGCTGAGGTTTGGCTTAGGGTTCCTTTTGATTCTTATGTGTTGCTAAATCGTGCCATACACTGCTTTCTTCTTTGGCTTGTGTTTTTTCTTTTTCTTTTTCTTTTTTTTTTTTTTAATGATCAGACATGTAGGGTGTTCTCATGTCATTCTAAATAAAGAGCCTATGGGAAACTGTTATTACAGATGTAACATCTGAAGTCACAGTTCCTTCCACCAAAAAAAAAAAAAAAAAAATCCATCTGAGATGCATATGCATCTAACTTCAGAATGAAAGGCATGTAGATTTTTATGTGTGGAAGATATCAGTTGCACATCTGACTGGTGGGACATTTTATTTATCTGCCTACCTCCTCTTTGCAATATTGTTATCAGATGACAAGTTGCTATCCATCCCATCTTTTTCTTGGACAATAGACACTGTGCTTGAGAAACAGGCTATAGAATGTAGAACTATAGGTCTGATTTTCTTTTGCTTTTTTAAGAAAACACAATATACAAAGACTTAGGGTTACAGAGTAGCATTTGTTTTATCATCAGTCTTGGATTTATGCATTCTAAGTCCAAAAGATACAATGCCACAGATAAAACTTCTCAGAATCGCTGTTCCTAGTGATATATAACATGTCTGTGTTCACGGCTGTCCGTATGTCACATTCTGAAAGGATTACTTCTATGTCTACGTGAAATCTTTGGGTGTAATCCTGACCCCATTGACACTGACCTGAAAAATATCCCCATATCTTTTGAGGATAAAGTGCTCATTTCCTATGTGTATAATTTTAGGTGCCCGACAGTAAATTTCATGGTCAGATAAGCTCTTCATAGCAGTGTGACACAGACCACTCTATAAAGGTTATCCATTCTTACCAGTATTTATCTCCAAACAGACTACATGCCTTTTACAAATGCTTCCATCAGTAGACTAGCTTCAGAAAGATGCAGAAAACTGCAAAAAATAAACCCAATAAGTGAGTTAATTCTTCTTCTCTCATGTTTCACTTAGTCACCATTTTTACTTTAGCTTGAGTTTATCTTCATCTTAATGAACCAAAAATCCAATGTAATCCTCAAACATATTTTCTAGACTTTGGAGAGCTTTATTTATTATCAGATGGTTCTCTGCAATAAAAACAAAATTTTTTTGCTCTTTGTTCCCTCAGTTGCATCCTCCTCTCTCTGTGCCTTCATTTTTCTTTGCTCTCTTTGGCTCTTCTCAGCTGGGAAACAGAGCAGAGATTTTTCTTGCCTTCCAGACTACTGGTGTTGAATGGATAGGGTATAAATCCTGTGAGGAGCTCAGTAAAGGTAAAGCCTGTAAAGCTTTGTAAAACTCATTATAAGCTGGGTTATGCTTCATATGAGTCTTTAGTATTCATCTGGGTATTTAACAATAGCAAGGTCTATGTTTGCTTTATGGCAAAACCTTATCTAAACCAGATATATGAAACCCAATGATTTAAGCAAAATAAAACAAAAAAATCACCTACTGTAGGCTCACATAATTTTTTTTATTGTACCATTGTCTTTGTATTCAGTAATTTTTGCTAGTGTTGGGAAGTGATGTAATACTGATCTGGGGTTTTTGCAAAAAGAAGTATTTTTCAGAATCCTTGAAGAGAACATTTGCTGTACTATAAACAGCACAAAAGCTACTTAATAAATGGGAAAATAGTGATGAATAATACTGTTTACCAGTTCTTGGATGAAGTTAGCTTTAAACTGAGATTTAACAATGAAGAGAAAAGCCTCCTCTGCCAAATAATATATCAACAGACCGTCTATCTAAGGGGTACAAGAACGTAGTCTCATTGTGGTCTGGATGAACGTCATCTTTGTTATTTAAGAAGAAAATTAAGAATATTAAGTAAGTATGGAGATGTAATTTTATTTTTAGTCTTTTTTATTTTATGATTTACTAATCTGACTCATGTATGCTTGTACATTTCCCTATTATTAACACAGAATATTCAATACCCAGTTCATGATTATAGTACAGTTTTGAACCACACAGTAGACAACCGTAGTAATTTTTCTTTTGGAATATGTATGATAATTTATAAGTGAGACATCTACAGGTAAATGCATTGGAAACATACATCTGTATATTTGTAGTTAAAGTAACATGCTTTAAATTTGTATGCATATATATAAAGTACGTGTACAGTATGAGTAAAGAGCTGAAGTACCTTTCAATAAATTTGAGTCGTAGGTGGAATACTTTTTGTTTCTCTTTGCAGCTGGTTAGTTTTAAATCTTTTAAAGCAGTATGTTTGTCTAACAGGCCACTCATGCTATTTGGTTGATGTTTGCAAGGGATATCTTTTACTCTTTTCTCACTCCATGGAAGAATAAAACAAAACAAAACAAGATCTCAGACAGGGATAGGTGAGGAGAAGAAAGAAAACCACCAACATCAGAGATAGTGGTTTACATATTAAGACTAAATGGCCTAAGTAACTTATTCAGTCAACTTATGAGTCTATAGTGACCATCAGACATTTTTCTATTCTATTCTAGCTTTTATGAGTCAACATGAGCCAACTCAAAGGTTGCTCTAGATTTTCAGCAGTTGCAATTTCTAACATTGCTATTAGATTCAATATAACTGAGCCATACCACTCGGTTAATTGCTTTTTCTGTATTTGCTGCAGGCTGTTTTCATTTTCCTCTTTACTGGACTACAAAATTTCAAATTTTAAATTGGCCTCAGAAAACGAGTGCTGGAGACAGGTTTTAAATTATCCTCCAATTCTGTATAGGTTTTTGTTATGGAATTAAACTGAGAGTTACATAAACTACTGTTAAAAAACTGTGTGTTTGCAGGTGGGTCGCAGCCCTTCCAGCTGTGGACTTCATGATGCCAGGAGAAGTCAGAAACCTACACAGTATTTGTGAATGTGAGATTTTGCATTTAGATAGGTTTGAGCTGAATGATCTGAAAAAACTCCCATAAGCACAGAACTCCCTACTGTCTGTGTGTTTGAGAAGGCTGAAGAGCTCTGTTTATTGCAACAAAGAGCCTGGAATAAATTATGTTTAGTAAATTGGCTCCAGGTTTTCTTGTTTCAGACAGTAGCTTCAGAGTAATCTGGTTTATAGGCTCTGGTGAATCTGACCAATTGCAGGGAGGTGACACCTCATTTCAGGGATGTGACATCACACATGTGCCAGTTACGTCCAGCCACCTCTCTCCGGCAGGATGGCAGGACACCAGCAGATCAACATTTTGTCTTTTGGCAGTTTTAACCTACAGCCCGCTATGAATTTATGAGCCCCACAGGGAGGTCCTACCAGGATGGAGCCAGGCTCCTTGGCCCCTCTTCAGCATCACGCATCCCACCCCCGCACGGGGCAAATAAAAGCTCCTTTATTCCACTGGAAATACCCTTATTTCAGCGAGGTGTATGCATAGCTTCCTTCCCCAGTCAGTCTCACAGGTGATAATTAACAGAGTGCAGATATTTCCTAGCAGAAGCCAAGGTGGGAAAGCAGTTTTAGCCTCAGCATTTTTCTTTTGAAACTCTTTTTCCTCATTTATTTTGGGTCTGTTCATGATGAGGAAACTTTATAGCGTGTTGGTGCTTAGCAGAAGTATTGAAGAACTAAAGGAAACCATAATTTTTCCTCCTCTGACAAAACTCTTCTTACTTTTGAGGGGAGGAAAGAACGGGGGAGTTAGATTTGCTTTTAGGTTTTATATTTTATTTCTGTTCACGGGTCTGATTACTTCTGAGCAGCGTGACTATGGCTTTTTTCAACACAGGACATTGATTGACATTGCACATGTTACAGAGGGGAAGGATATTTCCTGAAGATTAATGGCCAGTTAGTTGGTCTGAAGTTCATTAACCTGAGCTAGTCATTAGACTGCTGGAAGGACTCTGTGTGGAAGCTGGAATTGTATTAGAAGATGATCATAAACTAAAAATATATGTGACAATCTGGCCAGATTGTAATGAATCTAGGACAAGACAGGGTTGGCTCGAGCTCACAGAGCAGCTGCCTCCAGTGTAAACTAACTGCCTTGTGTCAGGAATTAAAGCAAATGGTTTTTCACAGACATTATTCAAATAAAAGGGGAAAGAAAAAAAGAAAAAAAAAAGAAAAAAAAAGAAAAAAAAAGAAAAAGAAAAGAAAAAAAAAAGAAGAAAGGTTTCCATTAGCAGAAGAACCCTACATGAAAAAATGAGGTTGTGAGGTATGGCCAAAGGGCCAAGTTTGGTGCTAGTCCTCAATCAATTAAGCAAATGACAGTGCATTCAGGCAACTTTTTTTTTCTGTAAGTGGCAAATTTACTCCTGATCCTTCACTGTACTTTACTTCAAGAAAATGAGCCCCAGATCCTTTGGTGAGATCCCTATTGGCTGAGGCCCAGACCCTCAAGCCATGACTTCTCAGCATATTTGCAGTGAGACTGGCTCCCTCTTAATTGCTTCTTTTTCAAGTGTGGTTTGTCTCTATCGTCCCACTGAAGATGAACAGGGCTGGTGTCTCTTGTCTTAATATAGTCCTCCCCCTCCTCCCTCCCCTTCTTTTGCCCTTCTTCCCCCTAAAATAGATTTCTTTAAGGTGATATAACCCTATGATAATCTAGTCAACAGCAGCCCTTCGTAGTCCAACCACAAATAAGATGTACTGGCATGGAAGAAGTGAGGGCTTTCTCTCAGGATCCTATACTCTAATAAAGGGAAGGGAAGGATGAACCAGAGGCATTTCATGTTTGTTTTGTTTTCTTTCCATGTCATCTCGTGAATATGTAATGGCACTTGGCCAAAAGTAGTGCGTTCAGACACCGAATGTGAGTGTTGAGGGAGGGCTTGAGAAGAAAGCAGCTCAATGTTCCACGATAGGAAGGATGCTTCGGGCATTTTACAAATCATTTCCCCCTCTCTCTTTCTCCGTCACACCCTTCCTGCACACTCCCTGGTCTTTTGCTATTGGCAGAAGGTCTGGAGGCTCAGAAAGCCCCAGCTTCATCTGAGGTTTCCTCTGGCAGAGAGAACTGAAGGGGTCCTCTTTCCAGTCCCTTCATGCCAGGAAGGATGTACCGCCTGCCTCATGAGGTGCGAAATTGATTCTGGATGCCTCCAAGCTCGCAGAGGTGCTCTGGCAGCTCAAGTGCCAGACCTGTGGAGCGGCTCCAGGGCCACGAGTTGTGCTGCGTCTCTCGTGGGCTCACGAGGAGCCTTTCCCTTTCCCTTGATGTCTGTGCAAGTGCTGGCTGACGCGGGCACTAGGATTACTCTTTTAATCAGGCGGTTTCAGTACCTTTCAGAAAAGAATTTTCATGGCAAGTCATGAGCCATTAATCTCGCTACTAACCATAACATTTCCTTACTCTTAATTTACAGCATTACTCAAACGCTGACTTTTGTCATCTCACTAACTATCTCCCTTGACCTCTGGTATCATGCACTTGCAGGGGAAAGAATCTGGTCTCGCACATATTTTCATGCTCTGACCTCTGTGAATTATGAACCATCAAATTCTGCCTTCAGAACTCAGGATGCCATTTCAAATAATTTCATAGGCAAAAATGGAGTTCCTGGGCAAAAGGGATCCCTTATAACTGGGTACAAACAGGACTCCAGGAGAACTGTTGCTGCTTTCTGTTCAGCTAGTGGGGTGGCAGTGTGACCTTGAGGAAGTTCACTGTAGTTTTATTATTCCAGTTTTGCATAGGGAAAATAAGGACAGTGATAATTACTTTCATTTGTAAAACACTTTAAGATTTATGGAATATGAATGACTGTTATTAAGTGAAAAGTGTTGTAAAGCTGGCTTAGATGCATACTGTGCTAACGAAGTCCCGTATCAGCCTATTGACCTCAGCATGAACCACTCATTAAAGTTTATAGGACATTTTGGTGGGTGAATTGAGGCAGTTATTCTGCTGGAAATATCATACTGAAAGCACATTTAAATCCATCAGCCGCATTGACTTTTTTTCTCTATTGAAACTAAACACAACTGCTTGCTCTATCCAATTTTCTTAGTTTATTTATGAAAGTTTATGATGGGTATGTATTCACTGTTAACTCGGCTTGTACGCCCATGGTATCTGAGGTATTACAGTTTATTCTAGTTATAGCATAAACATACAATAGTTGTTGTACTGAGATAAAGCAAGAGTTATAAAACATTAAGATATCCAATGGAGCAGTATGAACTAATGAGTTCCGTGGTCACTTTTGAATGGCAAAAGTTCTTTTTATGGATACTGCATTAATTTATTTTATGCTTAAACTTTAGCTATGCTAGACATTGGTGTTTGCAAAGTTTACATATTTTTCCAACCTCAAAGTGTGTAAGTTTAGTATTAAAGAAACAGATTTACAACATTTTGATTTATACTAGAGGAACAAATACTTTCATAGCAAACGTGTTAAATAAGCTACTCTTTAAAGATAGGTCTGGCTTGCTTTCAGTATTATTATTTATATAATAATGCAAAAAATCTACAGATGTTTTCTTTTTGCTTCCAGATTAAATTTGGATTGTTTGAAAAGCGGGAAGATATTTCACGTTAGTGCAAAAGAAGATACAGAAGAAGAGAGCAGAATGAGAGCTTCCCAAGTACCACATGCCTGCAGCCTGTTATCTTTAGCGATGCTGTTCCTTCCAGTGACTGGAATGTCAAAACAAAATGTCCCAAGACTAAAGCTTTCCTATAAAGGTAAACTTTTCATCAGTTTTTCTGATTCTGCCACTTTTGTTTTGATGTGACATTGCCAGCAGTTCATTTGTATTATTAATCAGGGAAACGAAACTCAGTTGTTCCTACAGTTCCTAGAAACACATGCCAGAAGCCTTAAAAATGGATGGATTCTGCCTAGGGACAGTATTAAATTCTCTTTTTTTGGGTGGAGGGGTACATGTTTCTGAAATATAACTGGGTTTTTAAATTGTTATTTCAGTTCACTCCTAGAGGATATTAACATACCGTACATAAATTAGGGGGGAGTCGTTGCCTACACATAGGCTTCTAGTGCTACTTGAAATGCCATGAGGCCCGTTGGAGACATTCCCATGTGGCTGGTGGGGCTGATGTGGGACGTGGAAGACACTCACACCTTTCTAGAGCATCAGGGAAAATTGAGAGAGCTGCCCCAGGTGTTTAAAATGGCACCGGCATTTTAGTTTGGTGATAATTTTGTTCTCTATCACTAAGTTGGTATATGTAATTTTTGAAATGTTGTTTTCTTTCTTTTTACCTCTTTGGATCACAAAAGCGTGTTTTTCTGAGGACTTTCTTAACCTTATGTGTACTTCTTGTTGAGAATATTACAGGGTGAGGGGTTTAAACACAGATGTATTTTTTAATTCTTTATTGGACAAGTTCTTAAAAAAGGTAGACTTCTTGTTGCTTTGAATGTACAGTACACGTCCACAGTTTTTACAAGGCACAGAGATGCATCACATTGTTATTGTCTTCTTTAGCTAAAGCAAATGCTTTCCATTTAATTATTTTTCAGTTATGTCAGCACCCTGCCCTTCTGGGAGCTAATTCTGCTCTCAGTTTTTCAAACTTAGGTCTTCCTATACATTACAGAATTACACTCAGGATGGTGTGATGGGACAGGAGGCTGTAAAGCCTTCATCAGTGGTTATGGTATGTTTATCATGAGTTTAACACCACAGGAATTTATTGAGTAAGCACGATGACATACTATTTATTTACAAGCTTCTCTTTTGCTGGATTTGTATGCCACTGTGTATGGTATTCCCCTGTGTATATATGTGTTTGAATGTGTGTGAGAGAGATGGAGGAAGAGAGATCAAGGGATCTTGACAACATTTTTATAAATTCAGGAAACAGTTGCACTCGCTTAAGCCAATGAATACAGAAACTGAAAGACCTGACATGAGTTATGAAAGTTAGCAATAAAAAACCCCTAACATATAGCCAGACTTTTCACAGCTAGGCCTTTTGAGATAATTCCCAATAGCAGCATATACCATATGGTGATGGCATTTATTGTGGATTTGACACTCATGATTAGTGAATTCCTCTCGACTTCAAAAGCAGATAGCCTTTGGCAGAATCCTGATGGGTGCATTTGGCAGGTAAGGAGGGGGAGAGAGAAAAATTATTGAGGTCAACACAGGGAAAAAAAAAAATCACTGAAATCTTAGTTTAAAATAGTGGCAGACACTTGCTGGGAGTGGTTGGGAAAATGCCTGAGCTCGTTTAAAAAGACAATGAGCAGATGATTGATATTTAGGCCCTGACCCAAACTTTTATTAGCAATTTCATAAACCTTTCAGCTTGGCTTGAGGGATACAGTTTCCTATCCAAATTTATCCACCTATGTCCCTGTAGGGGAAAAAAAAAGCAACAAAATGGCACATAAATCATAATTTAGAGAGCTGTGATGGAACTGAAAAGCCAAAGGAAAGAGAATTATCAGACTTTACTGTGCCTCCTCTTGCCTTTTTTTTGGGGCGGGGGGGAGGGGGGGTATTTTCCTTTTTCCACAGGGAACAAGAAAAAAGTTACTGCTTTGTTTTCACACTTTTGCATTGTAAATGGTGCAGGTAGCACTTGTCATAATTAAATCATGTTTTTGTTGTTGACAACAGCATGGCAAATGGCCTGACTATTTAATACAGTTGTCAGAATTGAGCTTACCTTCCTCCCTGCCCCCCCCAACTATTCCAGCCAAAATAACTCCAAGGTTTTTGAGAATAAGATGTAGGAGAAATTAACTGTCTTGCCAGTTCTCATAAAATTGTTACAGTCATGTCATTGACAAGTTCTGGCATTTCCATTCTTTGGAACTAAGACTTGAAATATCATGAGGAGGATAATATGGGGCCCTTTTCCTTCTTTATGGAAAGCTGACCAAAATTGGCTACATCAGGAAGCTCTGAAAACCTGGTCACACACGTGTGTTCATCTAGCTGCTAAAGGTGTCGTCCTTCAAGGGATGGTTTCATCCCCTTCCAAGTGCAACGTGTTTATGGGATAGCATAGCTCCATCTTCCCAGAACGGCTGAACATTTCCTTGGGCAGGAGAGCTGGAAGCAAGCAGGACTTTCCCCTGCAGTTACTCCATCCCACAGCTGCAGCCCAGCACACCTCAGCTGAGGGCTAGGAAACTGCTTCTTCCCATGCCCTGACAGCAAGGAGAAGAAAGGGAATGCCCAGTGATGAATGCTGAGGATGAAGAAATGTAGGGCACAAGAAGAGAGAAAGAAGAAGAGGGAACGGCATTAAAGGAACACAGAGAAAGAGAAAATTGAGAGAGAAAGAAGTCAGTGGTGGATAGAGGAAGGGGGAGACGGAGCAGGGTGGGGTAGCTAAGAGAAGTGTCTATAACAGCAAGAGTGCTTCAATAAACCATAGTGTGTCACTGGTCCTCTGCGTTCAGACAGCAATTAAAATTTTAGAGCTTGTCTGCATGGCAGTTAGAGGTTTTCATCTTCTGTGAGATAGCTTAAGGGGCGGAAATCCGTGCTGGAAATGTTAAGATACAGATATCCCAGTGGATGATGTGGGTATCAATGTGATGTCCTATGATGGATTTCCTTTATTGTTTGCTCCAATTCTAAAAACTCATACATACATAAAACTACAAATACACTCAAGTCAACTAAAATACTTTCTAATGCAAAGCCATGTATACTCCACCTGTGTTAATATAATACACTATGATCTTTATTTACATACCTTATCCTATATTCCCACATTTTCCCCAGTTCACTTCCTGAATAATTCTTCAATAATTCTTTTTATCTTCTTCACTAAGATTTTAGCTTTTAGATATTGGTGCATGTCATTCATTTACCAGAAATTATCACTGCTCTCATGATGCTTCTGGGGTGCTCTCCCTAGACAGACCTTGATTAATCTATAGCTCTTAGATACTTTTGCAAGATTATGAGATGTTTTTATTATTATGTTACATCTTGAATATTAGGAGAAGGTAAACAAACTGTCTTCTAAGAGAAGATTATCATCCTTCAAAAACTAGGGCCTGATTTTTAAGTAATATACCATATTTTAATACTCTTTGTATGACACTACATTCAGTCTCAGGGCAACAGTGTGTATTTATCATTCATTTCCATGTGGCTGGAGATACCCTATGACCATCATCCAAACTGCAGAACTCTGCAAGCACAGAAGTGACATTTAGCTTCCCTAATCTTACTGTCTGCTACCTCATTTAACATCCTCATTCCTACCTCTACAGCAAATGCAGAAGGTTTTCATATACCAGTCTCATTTAATACTGTCATTTACAGGATGGCATCAGTTCTGTTACTGAAGAAGGGAAGGGCCTGTGTTGTAATTGATACATACGAACGTGTTTAATTCCTATTGTGTAGACAGTCTTATTTTTGTCTATCTTTTGGGTAGTAGTCTTTGCTACTTTATTGGCAGGTACTTTTATACAGATATTTTGTGTGTGTTTCTAGGTTTTAGTTTACAGGGAGAGACAGAGAATAACAAGACCAGAAGCTTGATTGCCTTCTAGGAAAAAAAAAAAAAAATTAAAAAATTCAACCTCTTTCAGTTTGTGGCCCTCCTAAAATTTTTCCAGTAGAAATGCAGACTCCTAACTACAAATTTAAGCCTATAGATATGTTTTATTTTATTTCTTTTCATGGACATCTTAGAAGTAGTCTGTGCACTCAAAGAATTATAGAATCATTTAGGTTGGAAAAGACCCCTAAGATCATTGAGTCCAACTGTAAACCTAACACTGCCAAGTCCACCACTAAACCATGTCCCTAAGCACCACATCTACACGTCTTTTAAATACCTCCAGGGATGGTGACTCCACCACTTCCCTGGGCAGACTGTTCCAATGCTTGTCAACCCTTTTGGTGAAGAAATTTTTCCTAATATCCAATCTAAACCTCCCCTGGTGCAACTTGAGGCCATCTCCTCTCATCCTATCAGTTGTTACTTGGGAGAAGAAACCAACCCCCACCTGGGGGTGAGCCCCAGCCCAGATTTGGACATTGTCACCGGTGACATATCCATGCTGACATTCACAAACAAATATGATTGCCATGCAGGAATGTGACCATGTCCTATGCAGGCCACGCTTACTGTGACCAGTGCTGATTTGGTCAGAGGACCAGGATCCTGCGTTGTGACACAGCACATAGGAAAAGGCGAGACTGAAGGCAACCTTTGGCTTTTAAAACTTAACACTGTTAAAAACAATCATGGCAGTAATTTATATCTAATAAACAAGAACATTATTCTCAGCTGATTTTTTTCTTCTTTGCATTGAACGAATTAAGATGTATTCTCACTCCCACTAAAGTTATGGCAAGGGTTTTGCCACTGAAGTAAGTTGAAGCAGGATTGAATTTCCACTCCTTATTGCTTTTTCATCTTAAATAAGTGAACTAAAGACATGGAATTCTGTCTCCTATGTTGAAGGATGACAATGCTAAATCATCAGCTCCACATGGAAATTAGCCACGTCCAAGAACTGTTTAGCTTCATGCAGTGTTTTACATACATGATTTTTTTCCCCCTAAGAGTGATCCATTCTTACAACACTCTGAAACAGAAAACAGAGGATAACATTTTGGAGCCAGGAATTCTTTTGAAAACTTGACTGGATTAGTACATTTCCTTAATGTTCTAAAAATGATCCTTTGAACATGCTACTTTACAATATCAAGCATCCTGTTTTCTAAATAATTTTTGCTTTAAACATGTTTGATTTTATAACTGACAAGATGCTTGACTGTTGCATCAGACCAGTTAGTTTGTTCTGTTTCAGCAAAGCTGGCTTATTTCCACGTCATGCATCATTTAATTACGCATATAAAATATAGTTACAATTGTGTAGCTCCATGAACCTCATTTAAACTGTCTGTGACATTGTGGTACTCCCAGTACCACGATGGGGGTGTTGCACAACTATGAATGGCTGGAACGTGGTAAACTGGCGATGTACAAAAAAGCCTAGAAATGAGCTTGCATTTCTGCAGCTGGGCTTGCTCTACAGGAAGAGGAAGAAAAATCAGTAAAAACACGCTTTTGTGGTAATATCAGCAGCTGTAATTCTGAATGCTGATGAAGATGAAGGAAAACGTGCTGAGTGAGGAAGTGCTGCTTTTCTTGAATCCCTTGTTTGTTGCTTAATTCTTTTTTGATGATTTGTGATTTCTCTCAAAAATCTGTCTCACATTCCTTTGTAGAGTAACATAAAATGTTTATGTAAGAGTTAAGATCCTAGTTTCAGATGCTTATCTAGTTAGTTATGAAATAGATTTTGCCTGTTTTGTTTCAAAAATACTTTCGGGAGGCAGTGAACATTGAGACTTAAAATGTACCATAGGTTGAAGATAGACGGGCATTGCTGTCCATGTGAGGAAAGCCTCTTGCATATGCTGTAGCCTAAGTGTAAACTTGAAGGGGTTTATTATGTTTTAGTAACGGGAAAAACAGCAAGTTTCTTACAGACATTTTTTTCCTTTTTTAAACTAGTGAACTTGGAGGTCAGATCCAACTATATGTTGCATTTTCTGTCATATAATTATCATATATATAATGTCCTGGAGAGCAGCCTCCAGTCAGTGACATCAACAGTTTACATAGCAGTTGAACTAAGAATAACCTTAGAGAACTGACCCGTATCAACCTCTTAACAGTGTAAACAGCCTGTAGCTCACAACAGTTTTCTTTTTTTCATGATCACAAAAGGGCCTCAATTGGATAAAAAAAGAATTGTGTTCACAAAATACCAAACTATTCTGCTGAATGTTCACTTGATTAAATCTCAGAAGATGAGAGAAAAAAAACAAAAGAGTAAGACTTTGGGAAGAATGAGTGGTCCTTTGTAAAAAGGAGGATGAGACAACACTGAAAACTGCTTCCCTAGAAGAAGAATGTGGGGAAGATACATGGTCAGTGGCATCAGCGTCGAAGAGGGTGCTTTCAGAAACATTTGTCTAACAGCACTTTTACTAGAGACATTTGTAAAGCAAACCCAATCCTGAGTAGTTTCAAAGATCCCAGCCTTGTTCTCTTTCTATGTACTAATTTGAGGGCATGATCCTCTTGACGTCAGTGTGTGTCTAGCAGTGGACATCTGTGGTCGCAGCGCAGGTCCTCGAGTCACATCCTATTTCCCTTTCCTCCCTCCCCATTTCTGCTGTTCCATTTATAGACGAGTTCCTCAAAGAAGGGCCGAGGGGTGCAGGGGAGGTCTGTTCTGTAGTCAAAGTCCTTTGGAGATAAATACACAAAGAGATTGCAGAAAGAGACAGAGACAACATTTCCTTTATCATGCCAGAGCACTATCAGAGAAGTCAGAGGGATTGGCTAGCTGTGGTTAAGAGAGGCATTTAGACATGGGTGGGAGTGACAAAGGTACCTTTTTTCCACTAACTCAAGAAAACAGGCATTCTCCTTCGAGATCCAAATCCTGGCTGTCCCAGAGAAGTATGCTGTGTTGTATCACAGAGTTTAATGGCTAAGAGGTTACTGAAGACACTGAAATTTTACCTTCAATTTATCTGGCAGCTTTGGGAAGACTATACAAATCCCTCTGCATCATCCATGCACCCTGGATTTCTTTGAAAACTATTTCTCACTAAATATGTAACACAACAGCAGTCTATATAACACCCACCGGTGCCCCAAAATGGATAAATAAATGTAAATATTAATAAGAAAAAATATCACACACACACACCCTCCAATATTAAATAATAGCTTGTGCCTCTATACTAATCATTTGCAGGGGGTAATATGATGGTGCACATGGTTATCTTGTGCAGACACACATCTCTGATATCCCTTGCCCTGCAATTTTTTGTTAGTAAGTCCTATCACAACATTGCTTAAGTCTACAAGGCAGATATTGGGTCCACCTGCACATCTGCACGTGGACCTCTGAATCTGACAGAGGTTGTTTGGCACAACTCCAACACAAACAACTAACTGAATCTGACAGAAGTTGCTAGGCACATCTCCAACACAAACCACTAGGATATAAAGGAGTTAATGCAGATATTCAGTGACCTCTAGTTTTAACGGCTTCATAAGGACTTAACTCCTGTCAATATCAGAAAGTATGACTGATAATTATATTTCACTTTGCCATAGGAGAACATTATGCTAGTCCAAGCTATTATAAAGTGAATTGGCTTTATTTTTGTTGCTGGAAGAGGTCCTTTGCTATTGCCAGTGCAAAACTATTTTGAAAACGTACCTTCACATTAGCCAATTGAGTTACCTTGCTACACTTTCTTGCTTTTTAAACAAATAAAATATATCTGGAAAACTGGAAAAAGAATAAGGAGAGGAATCTGTGAAGTTTCCTGAGAACAGTCATTCTCTATTTAAACCACATTTTCTTAGAGAATGTCCATTCTGTGCAGTTACCCCAGATAACGACTGACTTAAACCGTGCTTCCCTATAGCAATTGCATCTCTGTACTGCTCTTCTGCAGCAATTTAGAGCAGGGTTATTAATTTTGCCTTGTGAGCTCAGCTAGCAGTCATGATGGTAGAAACAGCTAAAATATAAATGCCCCCACTGCCATCATAAAAGTTCCTCATTCAGAGCATGGGAAAGAAAGATCGTCTGTCCCATGTCAGCGAGGGAACCCCCGCCGCGGGGCCAGGAACATGCAGTTACGTGTGGGGAGAGCAAGCAGGAACCTCCTAAAGCAGCTTTGCTGCCAACAGCGGAAATATCTGTTCCACTGACAGGTAGATCTGCTGGCGGAGGTCCCTGCCCTTCGCCTCCTTTCCTGTGCAGGCACTCCTCCCCCCGCAGCCCCTTCAGCCCTGCCAAATGCTGCCTTTGCTCCCTGGGTAGCAGGTCACGCTGGTGAGCTGGTTATTGTTTCCCAGACCTGGTTCCACCTCCTTTGCTGTAGCTGCTCTGCCTCCTCGTCCATCTGGACCTGTCTTGGTTGAGTCGAGAAACCAGAAGAGCTTTACAAAGCCGGTCGTGAGGAAATTTCCTGGCCCTCAGGGGGACGGCGGTAAGGGCGATGAAGGACCATGGGCACTTAAAAGATCTTACAGGCTCTCTCCAATGGTGGTTTCATGGCAGCTGGCCCAACGTAACAGCGTGCTGCTGCTGGAAGGAGGACATCTCCCTGCCTGCTTCCTTCTCCCCAAACACACATATCCACTTCTTTCCCCGCTCATCTGCTCCCAGATGCATGGACCTGCCCTTTCTCTTGCACCAGCTCCAGCTCTCGTCAGCCCCTTTGGCAAGGACACAAGCTATTAGTAGTTAGGACTTTATCTCTGTATCTTATTTAGCTTTTCAGCCTTAGCATACAGCTTGTATGGGCTCTGGTCCAATGCTTGGAGTTGGAGAGAAGAACGGCCCCCACGGCTTCTCACTATACACCCAGGGCTAGATCTTTAGCCGATAAAATTATTGCAGGTCCCAGTGGTTAAACTGAGGGTCTGGCTCCAAGTCTTGATGCAAGTGCAAGTGGGGTGTGTGTCTGTGGAGCATGCAGAGGGTGGGGAAGGGTGGGACGTACAGCCATTGCATGCTTTCATAAAAATCTGTGTTGCTCACAGATGCTGGTTATAACTCGTGTGTAGTATACAATTACACTAGGAAGGAAATTGCAAATAGCAACGATAGGCAGTAAATCGGGATTTTTCTGTCTGTGAGCTGTTCTTTTAAGACTTGAAAACAGAGGCCCTAATGAAGTAACTGAGCAAGCAAATCTGTTTGGCATTAACTGTGCTTTGCACTGTCAACTCACCTTCCCCACGAGTAGCTCATGCTGCTCTGTATCTCTCCTAAGCCTGTTAGTATTGATATGAATGTGTTTTCCAGGCCCATGCCATCTGACACTTTTATTACAGCAGAGTTGTTCATGGCACTGCAGTTCAAGGTCTCTCATCTTTTAGCATGAAACCTTGTCTACTTTGTTAAGAACAGTACACTCATTAGGAAGCTGGCAAATACATTTGAACCTGGTGAGAAAAAATGTCAAAATGAACATATTATTAAGATATCTGACCATTTCAAAAGCACCATCTTTCATATATAACAGCTGTAGGCTCAATGGAGCGAGTCCTGGCGTCAGATGTGGAGTCTGAGAAAGCAGGTCTGAGTAAAGTGAGTCAGACTCCTAAAGAGATCTGTCAGCACCTATCAGTAGTGTCAGACCAGCTACTGAGCCAAATCCAGGTTTCCATAGCCAATTATACCTCGGATTTACTTGAGAAAACTCCTTGCAGGTTTAAATCCTGGACACTGAAATCCACAACAATATTCTCATTTGCTCCAAGTGTGAAACAAAGTCCACTTATCTTACTTTCTAAGGCTGGAATTTCATCAACAGAGCAAAAACTGAGTAAGGATTTAAAAATGTGCCATGTTCTGTACAGCAGCTACCAGATAGTATGGGCAGAAGAAATAGCACAACCTGCTGTTGCTTTACCAGCCCACAGATATATGGGCTATAAGATGTAGCAAAGAGCTCCTCTGTCTGTGCTCAGGGTGCTGTCCTTCTCCAAGGAATATCATGTTCTCAGAAGTTTCTCTGAAAATGCAGTTAGTAGAAAATCGCAGGTACAGGTGCTTGAAAATGCTCTAGCCATTTTTGCATCACTCTGAAGAAAGCAAAGTCTGAAATGAAGGGTTGGTACTATTTTGAAGGCAAGTGCAATATAATGACAGTAATTTGTTTGGAAAGGAGGGACAGCACTGCATATAATTTTATGAACCATACTTTGACAAAGGAAGAGCTATGTGCCTTAAAGTGCTAAATATGATCATCATGTTACTTTTTTAATACCTGGACATACTTGCAAAGTGCAATACATGTCTCCATCCAAGCAGGAAAGAATGAGTCCACTGCTGGAGAGTGGAGTGTGTTCATTCATGCAAGTTAATGCAAGTCCCAGATCCCTGAGATGGTTTTGATGCTAGATGTCTACTAGACACAAACCTATTGTCAGTGCATTTTGTTTGTGCTGGTGTTCCTCAGAGCGTGGACTAATCTCCACACTTCATTCCTCATGGCTATGTCCTTCATAAGATTCATGCCTTTCTGACTGCAGGTCACATAGTTATGCACCTAAAGGCAGCTGTGAGGCTGATGAGATGAGTTGGTAGACTAGTTGGAGGAGTAAAACTGATTCACAATCAGTGAGTCTAACTTAGCTTTTCCAAATCAGCCAGTCAAAGAGGGTTTTGCCATTATTTCCACCTGAAGCCTATCATAGCTCTCTTGCTTTCTATGTATTTGACTAGCTGATAGATTGCGAAGGACAAGAGGCTGGGAAATGCTTAACCAGGGAATGAATGACATTATTTTGAGTTGTTCCAAGGCGTCTAAAAATTGAAATTCTAACTAGAGAGAGTGGAAGTAGCAGAATTCATTTAAAGCTGCCTTTTCCCGGAGTCAGTAAATTCATAGCTTATTTGCCACTATGGATCTGGTAATGTGGGTTTGCAGAATAGCTTTAGGAATAGGTGAGTTTATAAGCCATCTCCCTCAGAATAGGGCAGAGGTTTTATCTCAACTGCTTGACACTCAGGTCGCTGGAAGGTAGTTATAAAAGACAGGGCTAGAGTGTGGTCTCTAGTTAAGTTGACAGTTCCTCATCTATATGTTCGAGGAGAAAACTGGCCTCTGACTTCAATAATGGCCTAAAATTTTACTCTGCTAGGTATAAGGAAAAAGTCTTATGTTCTTAGAGAGCAATGCACTCTCACCATTAGGATACTTTGAAGGGAATTTGAAGTAAGACTGAAGTGGAAGAAAGCAGATTTCAGTCAAATGACTCAGATTATTTACCCATTACACAGGCTGAGAATCTGTGAGAGGTGAAGGGAAAAAAGGCAGAAGTTCCATCCTGACAATTGAAAATGAGGAAATAGAGGTGATGAGCTCATTGTTTGCATGTTCTTCCTTTCATTTAAAGAGGAGATCTGGTACTATTTGAGTCCATCAATATTCCAGGCATTCTTAATGGATAGGTATGTGTGATGAGATGCCAACAATTATCTGCACATTACCAAAGCTCATATGCTTGCCAATCATTTATATTGAATTACACTTGTAGTGCATATTCTTTAAATATCCACAGTATCACTTTAAAAAAAAAAAAAAAAGGTGATTTAATTTTGCCTTGCAAACAACCGTGAGTTTGCTTACTTTGGCAGTTTTGCAAGAAAGATAAACTACTTAGGAAAAGGGAACCTGTGCAAATCCATGGTCTTAGGTCTTCTTCAGGAAAACAAATGCTTCACTCAGATACATTTTCAGTTGTGCTGTCTAAAGTTAATTATTTGTTTTGACTCTGTGAAGTTTGTGAATTGGGCCTTTGCATTTTTTCACCAATAACATGAAGTCACAAAGCAGCTTTTAATCACTTCTGCAATAATAACACTTTACAAGTTATTTGTGCAGCTGGTTCACTAGTCAAATTTATTTGAAGTTAAAATGCAACTAAAATACACTTCCAGAAACATTAGAGAGAACTGTATAGTTCATGGTTTAACTGGGTGTATTTTTGGTGGTAAGCACCTACCTATTTTGTTTTACAGTATTACCGGTTTTGCAGATTTAAAAAACACCAAGTCAAAGACAGAACTGTAGATTGATTATAACCCCTGGCTCTGAAATAGATGAACTAAAAAATCTGCAGTAGTCTCAATTCTGATCTGGCAGAAGCACTTCCTTTCGAGTGAGCTTTATGGTACAAAAAAGAATCAGGTCCCACAGCATGAGTTACTGCCTTTTTTTTTTTTTCCTTCCTCTTTATGAGTGGAGTAGCTGTTGTGAAGGTTATCTGAAGGTGAGATGATCTGTCCCTTCCCGATGAAAGGTGTAAAAAAGGTCTTCACAGCACTGCACAGAGACAGCTATTGCTTAGTTACCATTGTCTGTAATGCTGCTTTGAGAAGCATAGTGCATAATGGACCTACTTTAATTACTTACGAGTTTTCTGGGTTGTAAAATGCTGACAGATTTGACATCTATCAATAAGGATTTGCAAATATAGATGTGCAAAATGTTAAGTTTGCTGATTGCTGAGCAGGCCCATAGAAGTGCCTAAAGCTCGAAATGAAAATGCCCTGAAATGCCTTATATCCTGCAGCAAACTGTTCCTGAATTTTGAAGCAATCTTTGAAAAAGTTCTCTTTCCAGTGTCACCTTCCTAGACTGTAATACCCTCCTGGAGAACAATCCTCAATCCTAAAAGGGGAATAGAAGTGCCTAATCTCCAAATATGTGGTGGAGTACAAGCTAGTTTGGGGGACTACTCAGAAAGAAAATCAAGATTTTGACACAATATTGTGCCAATAAGAAATCATGTTTTCTCTGTTCCCAGTAATCCATATCCTTTTGGAAAGGCCCTGCTGTGCCATGAATATGACATTTTCCTCCAGGCCAAATAAAATTCATTGTAGAGCAGTGAGAGCCACATGGTACACACAACAAATCAGCATTGTCCATGGTGAGATGCAGCTAAACAAAATATAACTTGCTTCTTGCAATACGTAGTAGAGATTGGTAGTAGACAGGAACTATGCTCTTTGCCTTCATAAAAATACATTTGGGGTCAATTGGATCTTTTAAACTCAGAATACTTTAGGAATTAAGTAAATGGCTGTATTCATGCTATATGGAGATTTTTTTATGCCCAAAATTTAGTCGAGGATTCACACAATACCCGTGTAAATTGTCACAGGTATTTTCCAGCATGTGAAAGGACTTGCTCCTATCTAGAGGAAAATGATGTGACATTTGTTTTTTACCGTATATGAAAATTACAGAATTATACAGCCTTTAAATTCGGAGTCCTTCAAAGGTGTCATTAGAAGTAGCTGTTCTGAAACAGATTGAGGAATTCCCTTTCTGCCAATTTAGGCATGGCCTATCATCACAAAAATGTCTATGACTGGCCACAAAGGCAATTCTGAGTCTCGACCAAGTGGTTCCAGATTGCTGCATGATTACACCATGCTGGAGTCAAGGAATGGCAACATGGTCACCACACATGTGACTTGAGGCTAAGAAGTCTAAATGTGCTGTATAAATGTAAATACATATTATCAGAACAGAATGACATTTTTTCATTCGAAGCCTTTATGCCGTGGCTCTGCTGCTGGAGATTATTTAAGTAAGCAATGATCATGCTGTTGTAAGCCAAGTCCACTGAGATACTTTTCTAAATTAATAAAAACCAGTCACTATTCCAGCTTCTACCACTCAGCAGTGAAATATTATTAACCCAGAAAGGGAGTTTGCTGATATTCATTTAATTACCAGACTGGAAAAAAGTATTTAATTTTCAGTAAAACAGCAAATGCAGACTATAAGCTGAGTGCTAAACATGTACTTGTGAAAGACCATCCCTGTAACTAGCTTTGTTTCTGTGCATTGTGAGAATGCTGTTTCTGGATTAGCCTGGCTACAGAGATGCAGTGATTCAAAACAACAGTTTTGACTAAGCCCCAAGCTTGAAAACCATTGGGCAAATGTGCTTTTCATAGTAAATTTTTCCAGTGTAATATCCTTGGTGACAATAAATATTTCTCACTGTGAAGGGCAATTTCAACCCATAAGATTGGATTTTTCGCTTTTATGGAGTGTGAGCAATGATTAATTTGGCTGTAATTTAATCAGCTCTCAATGTTTACTTAACAAATTTTATTAGGTTATGTTTCAGTAGGTCATCATATCAGTGGTCATGTTCAGAGTCTTATTTCCAAGCTGTTTTTAATAGTAAATAACTGCCCAGACCTGATTCTTCACCACTTTGCAGCTTGTGTTGTCATTTACATCAGTAAGAAATCAGTGTGCAATGCTGTCATTTGAATCTGGAACATTTTGCAGATGTTTTCCTTATGACGAAGTGAAACAAATGACTGTACAAGGCACCAGGCAGGGCTCATTCTCATCTGGGCGTTTCAGTCATGAGACAACTTTTTCCCTCCCCATTGTAGCTGTCCTATGTGGTTCTTTACTGAGAAATACTAGAAGTGTTAAGCAATAGATGACAAATGTCCTTTTGGGATGGTCACTACAGAGATCATTCCTTCCAAATAGAAAAGAAATGGGAAGTGGAGAGCAGTCTCAGTCATCTCTTTTCAGGTATGTGGAGAATCAGGTCTACATATTTTGGCAAGTGACACGCTTGCAAAGGCCCATGCATTGCATGACTATAAGCGATGAAAGTGCTTTAGAGCATTTGCACAAACATATAATTTATCCTTATTCAGATCAAATTCCTATGGCTGGAGATGAGAAGGAATTTTCCCTCATATTCTGCATCTGTCCCACAGGTGAGCACTGTGATACCACTGGAAGCTTGTCATCAAAAAAGATTTAATTTATTTGCCTTTATTGCAGTGGATCAGATGATAATCTAGTAATGCAGCCAGCTTTTATGTCATGGGTGGAGAAGAGAAAGACAATTACTCAGAAATTATGTGCTCCAGCAATGCTCAACTGATTAACAGTATTTTAGAGATCAACTGAGAATAATTTGAGTAGCCCCAGGGAACTAAAACCTCCTGCTGTGCTGTGATCAGCATCAGAGAACCCTGTCCCAATAAACAGCTCCATCATATCCAGTACCAAGAATTCCCAGTCAGAAAAAACAAGGGAGGAGGTTTGTACAGAGTATGACATCTAATGAAGACACATCTACATCACACACACAAATTAATAGAGTTTCACTAGAAGTGGCTGTCCTGTATCAGAGAACCCAGGAACAAGTGTCAGGACCAGTACATCTTTATTTCTTATTGGGTGAAAACATACTAGTGGAATGAGCTAAGCTTCAGAAGTTCTGTGTTTACAGTGATTTTCTTTTTCTTATTTAAAATCTGTATTTATTTATTACACTGGTTTGGCTATTCTTCAGCGAGGCTATTTGTCAGCTGTCTCTAGTGTAGGAAGTAGTTTGGATGGGACTGAGGGTTTTATAGTACTGTGCTAACCATAAGTTGTTCCTAAGCGATCTTGCTGTCAATTAATAAGCAGGTCTTCTAAAGTGTTGCTAATTTAGAAAAAAACCATCTGACATCTTTGTCTTCACAAACGATAGGACAGTGCTGGCGTAAAGCAGTGTAGTGCTTAACACTGGATTTAATTTTCTCAATGTGAAGTGATTTTTTCCAAAGTACTGCCAAATAAATCTCACCTAGGGGAATACGAGCTGCAATACAAGACAATTTGTTTTCAGACGGTACTGTAACAACATTTAGCAGTGAGCCAGACAAAACCACACAAGCTTAAGTAGAAGTGACTGAGCCAAAAAATAATTGTCGTAATTATATACCAGGTAGTCAGATTAATAATGATAAAATATTTTTTCTTCCACAGTGCTGTTTATTAGCCAGTAACAGGACTTAATCTTTGCTTTGCCTGTCACATGTTTTTGTGAGAGACCTTGGAGAAAAAAATTTGTTGGGTTGGGTTTTTTTTTCCCTCTTTATTTTGTTCAGGAGTTACTCTGCAAAACACTGGCCATGCTTTTCATCATGATCAGGAAGTGTAAATAACTTGTGCTCTAAGTCCAGCCTCCCTAGCAGGATGGATACATTGTCCATCCAGTGCCTGAAAGGTGGAAATACCCTTAATTTTATGTTCCGATAAATACAGGATTTGCTTTTCTGTCCAAAGATTTTTGAATAGTTTAGCTTGGAGAGCTTGCTTGGGGAGGAACTGATTCAAATGTTTATTTTCATTCTCCCCAAATTAATGACTGCCCAACAAGACTAAACTCTTGTTGTGCTCTTTTCTACACATTGTTTGTGTCCTCATGCAGAATTACATCCACAGAACCTTCATTAATCAAAAGGTCACCGATTTTTTACCTTACAGCCTTTTAGATTTTTACAGGAGAAGTGTAGATTCTTTCATTAGATTCATAGAGAAACCTGTTTTTCTTAAATACCTTTTGAAAGAGATTGGAAGGCACTATTAAATCACAGTAAAACTTAAGTGTCAAATTTGTGCTTTTAATAAGGAAAACTTCCTCTGCAGAGGGGGCAAGGATGTAGGAACAGCCACCCATTGCCACCTCTGTAAGGAAAGTAAAGACCTCAAGATCTTAGAGATGTTGCTACTGGATGCTCCCCTTAATATGCTTCCATATTGCCTTCATTTCAATAGTGTGCCCTAGGGATATACCTCTTCTCGATGGTTGTTGATTCAGATCTCAATTCTCAATTGAAATGATAGTAGTTGAACATTTAATTGTAGCAATTCTCTATAATGCCACCAGATCTTAATATTAGACAGTGGACAAACCAAACCTTATATCAGACTTTCTATACCCATTATGGATGTTATGTCCTTCCAGTTCTTCTCAACCATATATACAGCTTAATGTCCAGGTGGAAATCAGTAATGAGTGGTGTCCCTCAAGGATCCATACTGGGACCAATGCTGTTTAATATCTTCATCAATGACATAGTGGCATTGAGCGCAGCCTCACCAAGTTTGTGGATGACACCAAGCTGAGTGGTGCAGTTGATACACTTAAGGGAAGGAATGCCATACCTCATCTAGTTGGACTAAAATGATCTTTGAAGGACCCTTGACAGGCTGGAGGAATAGGCCCATGCGAACCATGTGAAGTACAACAAGGCCAAGTGCAAGGTCCTGCACCTGGAATGGGACAATCCTCAATATCAGTATAGACTGGGTGATGAATGAATTGAGAGCCACCCTGTAGAGGAGGACTTGGGATACTGGTAGCTGAAAAAATGGATATGAGCAAGCAATGTATGCTTGCAGCCCAGAAAGCCAACCATATCCTGGGCTGCACCAAAAGAAGCATGGCCAGCAGGTCAAGGGTGGTGATTCTGCCCCTGGGCTCTGCTCTCGTGAGACCCCCCGTGCAGTACTGTGTCCAGCTCTGGGGTCCTCAGTACAAGAAAGACATGGACCTGTTAGAGAGGGTCCACAGGAGGACCATGAAAATTGTGAGAGGGTTGGAGCACCTCTCCTATGAGGACAGGCTGAGAGAGTTGGGGTTGTTCAGCCTGGAGAAGAGAAGGCTACAGGGAGACCTTATAGCAGCCTGCCAGTACCTAAAGGGGGCCTACAAGAAAGCCAGAGAGGGACTTTTTACAAGGGCATGTTGCGATAGGACAAGGGGTAATGGCTTTAAACTGAAAGAGGGCAGATTTAAATTAGAAGTAAGGAAGAAGTTCTTCACTGTGAGGGTGGTGAGGTGCTGGCACAGGTTGCCCAGAGAAGCTGTGGATGCCCCATCCCTGCAGTGTTCAAGGCCAGGTTGGATGGGGTTGAGCAACCTGGTCTAGTGGAAGGTGTCCCTGCCCATGGCAGCGGGGGTGGACTAGATGATCTTTGAAGGTTCCTTCCAACTCAAACCATTCTATGAGTCCATGATACCTGCCACATCTTACCACTGTTTCCTGCTCCTAGCTGTTCTTTGCTGGCATTGACCTTCTTTGCTGCTTTATATGTAGAGTACCAAATATAGTGAGAAAGTGATCTTTGATCATGTGTATCCATGAGTATGATGATATAAACATCCATTAGTTTTCTTACAACAAAGGAAAGGTATAGCACATAATTTGCAAAGATGTGTCTTTTCTTGTTTCTAATTTCAATTGAAGAATATGATTCTTTTATGTCATAGACATAATTTACTAAGAAAGTTTCATACAGAAAAATGTTTTTTGAAAGTAAATATTACCCAATTTGGAAGTAAAAAACCCCAAAGAAAACCAAGGTTAACAGGAACTGTATTATGACCCTGGAAAGGCATGCTCTAAGACTGCAGTTATCTCACTGGCATACTCCATGCTGGTTGCATATATTTATAAAAGACACCAATGAGTCATATGTAAACATTTTGATTATAAAGATTTTCTTCGTTTTCCCACAGACTTGCTGCTTTCAAACAGCTGCATCCCATTCCTGGGTTCAACAGAGGGGCTTGATTTTCGAACCCTGCTGCTAGATGAGGAGAGGGGCCGGCTGCTAATCGGGGCTAAAGACCACATCTTCCTACTCAACTTGGTTGATTTAAACAAAAATGTAAAAAAGGTCAGTTTATTTTCCAAAGAGTTCATCTCATAAGTTCAATTTTGTTTGTTATTGTCTTTTTTTTTTTATTATTATTTCACCGGGTAACAGGCAGATTCATTATGCAATGTTGTGTACCAGAATTTGATAATCTCGCCTTCTATAGTTATACAGATTATCTTTAATAAATTAAATTCCTCATGGCATAGGAGGTCCTGTGAGACTGATGTCCTGCAAGAGGTCAACTACCTGGAGGAGCCCTGCAGTGCATGAAAGTAATATAAAAATATCAGCAAATAGGCAAAAATGCAGCTCAGAGTGTTTGCTTCTTAATTTCTCTGGTCATGGTCACCCTCCACAAATAAAAGCATTTGAATGAAGATACCTGAAGATAGCCCTTTTCTTGCTTCCTGACATCACTGGGATTACATTACTGTGCTATTAAACAGAGCAGAGGCATTTGGGATGGTTTAAATTACAGTTAAAATGTTAGTGGCAATTTTAATATTAACATTTGTATTAATATCTAGAATTACTAGGGATAGGAGAAGCTTCCACTGGGATCTCCTGTACTCCCTTGCCCATGCCCTGTGACAATATGTTAAGTCCAGATAGTAAGATGGCAATTTAGCCTTCGGTATTTCTAGCAGACACGATGAGCTTTTGTAAGCACAATTGACTGCTACATGTGAAAACCAGATGCTTGCATAGGAACACACGTGAAAACTGCTTTCCTGCTTGTTCCAGATATGCTACTTACTGAAGAAAATTTAAATTCTCAGCTGTGTTTGATATTTTCTTTAAGCACCAGGAGGATGTTTAAAATTACTATGTTCTGCTGTCAGCTCTGAGGAGGTAACTGACCCTGAATTAATACAACTGCAGCGCGGGGGCTTAGCAGGTGTAACAGGAGACTATTTTGCCCCACATGTTTGAGCGCAACTTACTGTCATTTTATAAAAGAGATGTAGGACGAGGCCGAATATCTTATTTCTAATTCTGACTTCTGCAATGCTCTGTATGCCAGTTGCTTTAAAACTCAGATTCTGAATGTTTCAGGAAATTTCTTCCCTGGGATGCTTTATCAAACACTTAACTGAGGTCTGCCATCTCAGTAGTTTACTCAAAAAGCCAGCACCTCCTCAGGATATTGCATTAATAACAGCATTATTCATATTGCAGATTTTCAGACTACAGATCGATTTCCAGCATAGGCTTTCTGTAGAAAACAAATTTTGTTTGTGTGAAAAGCAGATTTCTGTTTCTGTGGGATGCTGTTTACCTCCTGAGAGACATGCTGGGTGCTGTCACCTCCCATTACGTTCAGCGGGGCTTGATTAGTTCAGAGCCTTCTGGAGGTGGTAGCACCCTGCGTGGTCCTCCCCCCTGTCCAAGCTGGGAACATTTTCCCTTTAGCCAAACCACCACTGATTGTTATGGATGTTGTGTTTTCCAAGAGCAGAAGACAGATTGAGCCAGGAGAATTAGTGTGCAATCAGACAGTGCCATTTAATGCAGATATTGTAGAGCAAAGGCTCACTTCATACTGGAATGAACATTTGCATTTGGTAAGCTCAATAGAGAACGTATGCCTACATATCTGTGGTAACCTGAAAGAAGGGAATAAAATTCATAACCATTTGCATGTCCAGACTAAAGAAGTGATTGTCTGCAGGTTCAAATACTTCTACTTCTTAGTTTAACCATTCAGGTCTTCTTTAACTTTTCAGACAAAACACTGAGGAAAAGTATATTTCAATAGCTACAGCTGACTGAAAAGCTCTGCAAAGCATTGTGGTGTGTTGATTTCCAAGAACTCCGTGGGCATTCAGCAGCTTTGTAAACTTAACCCTCTGAGGTAAATGCCCAGGTAACATGAGATGCTATCACACAAGCATTTCTCTGGTTCCTCTGTGCTGGGCTGGCAGAAACTTGTTTGGGGAGGGAAGAGATGAGGTGAAGGAAGTTGCACGAGAGGCTGTGTGTAAATCTCAGTCACTGACGGGGTTCCAATGCTAAAGGATACTCTCCAGTAGCAGCGAAGTGTCAGAAAGTAGCGTTTGCCGGCGCTGTGTTTAGACTGACCGTGGTTTGGGTTGGCTCCAGGCCAGGCGGCTCGCTTCCAGGCTTTCCTGGTGTGAGGAAACCACACATGTTGGGACTACAAGGGGCTGAAGTGTGTCCTTTGTACTCCTCTGGAGTAGGAGTCGTCTGGGGGAAAAAAAAAATCTGCTTATACACAACCACTAAAATGAGAAATAATTGATTAGAATATTAATTTTCTGCCTGTGATGTGTTTATTAATGACTTTGAGGAAGGAGGGTTAAAAGACAGCAAGTTGAGGGGATGAGAAAGGTGTAAGAGCTTTGAAACTAGAATGCAAGATTGTGCATTGTTTGGGGTTTTCTTTCTTTAAGACAAAACTGAACATGAACTGAAGAACACTGTATGCTGGGTAGATTCAAATTACTTTAAAAAAGCTCTCAATTTCAGATGTTGTTACATTAGGAACTGCTGATCCCTCAAAAAGCCATGTCAGGGTCCCCAACAAGTTACTCTCAGAAAATCCTCATCTGTGGATATAATTACTTGGCAAGATTATATTGTAGAGTCTGATGCTCTATATTAAGACATTTCTGGAATAGTCTTTCAAAGAAACATCCAAAGCATTGTATCCTGCTCCCTTCTCTAATGCATACTTGTATATAATGTAATAACTTCCTTTTTACAACCTAATTACTTACCTAAATTAGTTAATTTAACTTACATATATTAAGTTATGGCTTTATTTCCTGGTATATTTTTTCCTGATGAAATAAATCAATAGTTCTTCTGGAGTTCCAATTTCTTAAATCATTGTATTCTTTATTCAATTTATTGTGTAATTTGTTGAAAACTTCCTATACAAGCTAGCAGCTTGAACAAGCCCATCCAGTCTCCAGTGCTTGCAAACCTTATTATAAAACAACAGTAAGTACCATAGCATAATAGAAGAGTCCTCCAGAATGAAAGACAAATGCAGAAAGCTAAAAAGGTTGCACTCTACAAATATCTAAAGCTTAGCAAGGGTATTCGTCTTTCTGTAGCAGGGATATAATTTCTGTGAAACTGTCCTGAATATAAGCCTCTAGCTCCTATCGCAGGAACAGCATTACCGAGTGCCATAGTCTTTTCCTGAAAAATCCTTAAATGCCTGACAAGTATTGCAACCTATTTGTAAACTGGAAGATTTGTGGTTCCTTCCTATGAATAAAATAAAGATGTTCAGCAAAAGAAAGCAGAAGAGAGCAACAACCTACATTTATCAGGACGTTGCAAATATGGACAATAAATCTGAAGACGACTATGCCATAACCAGTAGAAGTGCAGTGTAAAACAAGCGCACAAACGTGAGCAATAGCACGAGAGGCTGGAAAGCTGGAGAAAAAATTCTATAGGACTCGTAAGCTCTGGGAGCCTGCTGGAAAGTTTACATTGGTACATAGAATTTTCTTGTGAGTTTGCCTGAAGCCTTTGTTATTTTACTCTTTAAACTAAACCAGTACTAAATACAAAATGTTGTCAGCTGGGTAAACACTTAGGAAATAGCTGCAAAGAAATGGTGCACCTTTCTGTAAGTCCTGTGCTTGCTAACAGTGCAAGCGGGGTTATATGTCAGCACTATTATCACTGTGTAATCCGCAGCGCGACCCACCCATCTCTGCAGGAATAGGAATGCTATCAAGGGCTGACAAGCTTTTGAAAAGCTGCCAACCTGCAGGAGCTGTCAGTGCTAGAAGACACAGCCACATGTGGGCCAAATAGATAAACATGTCAGATCCCCAATAGCAGCTTTGGAACAAGTTGTTTTCATCTGCCCCAGTGTGTATTGGCACAGGGTCACAAATTATCGTTGCTCGGAGCATCCTTAGTTTGTAGTTGCCACTATTTTTTGGCATTACCAGGTGCAGCTGTCTTGTGACTTATCCTTTAATGCCCTCTTGTATTGATTTTTATCTGTATTTCACAGTAAAAAATACATATGCATAGATATGTATCAGCTGGGTAAGTGCTTATGAAATAGCTGTGAAGAAATTCTGCACCTTTCTAAACTCCAGTGCTTACCAACAGTCCAAGCAGGGTTATATGTCAGCACTATTATCATTGTGCAATATCTTCAGTGTGACCCACCCAGCTCTGCAGGAAGGGGAACATATACACAAATACGTATGCATATTTATGTAAAACAGCCCCCTCGAGATATAGGAGCTGAATTTTACCTTCATTGCCCTGGGAATCCTTCTGTCAGTCTATATAAGCATGGTCTCAATTAGCAATGAACCCAGTGGGAATTTAGCCAGTACTGAAGGGATGCTGCGGTTCTTGCCCTGAAGCCAGAGCCTCAGGAATACATACAGAGTCTGAGATGTTAATTGCAGCCTTGAAACACAGTAATACCGAGACTGGTCCTTTCTAAACAGCTATGTGCTGCTTATTCTATAACTCCAAGGAATTTAGCTTTCTGCCTGTCAGCAAAAGCTGTAGACTGTCTGAGGGTGAAGCTTTCTTGACCTGTCAGAAGAAAAAGGCTTGCCAGCAAACACCACTGAAGGCCAAAGAGTCACGTGGAAACCACTGGAGATATCTAAAGTGCTGAAAGTGGGGGCATGAGGACTGGGAAATTTTAGAATAAGCCCAGTGGAAGTGGAAGAAGATGGTCATGAGTCCATCTGGGATCACGTTGGTTCTTTCTCAGTCTCTGTGAGAAGAAAAAGTTCTAAGAAACTCATTGAGATGAGGCTGAGATTTGACATGGGCATGGTTTGACCCTCCGCACATGGGGAATTAGTTCCCAGGAGTAAACGCATACTAATGGCCCTGCTTTTGAACAAAGGGAACTTTTCTGGGTGTTGCAGTTCATAAGATACCCATTTCCACCTATTTTAGAGTATTTCCCTTCTTCCCAAAATTGATAGAAATAGGAACCATCTTATCTATCATTTACAATCAAACAAGACTGGTTTTACTGGGTATCCATATAGTTAAGTGTCCTGTCCCTAAAGACGGTCAGCAGTGGGCACTGAAAGACGAGTGTAAGAAGAAGCTGTAATGGTGCTTCAGGTTAGGGACTTCCAGAGACAGGAGGGATAACTGTGCTTGCTTGGCCTCGGAGGGCTCTTATCATTGAGCTATTTAACTCTTGTTTTGAACCTCTGAAAACCTTTTGGAGTCTATAAAATCGTTTGACAGACTTAAATTTAGGCACCTGTGTAGACAAGGCGGAAGTTTTTCAACAGTGTTTACAGACACAAAACAACAGACAGGGGCAAGACGTGAAGAAAGCAGTATGTAACCAGAATGACAGCAATCCTAGGTGGAAGAGAGTGTCTCTGTTATTTCCTTTTGCATTGTTGCCATAAATTATGTTTCTATAAACATCCGCTGTCATTTTTATATTTTACCCATATGTTTAGGTGTAAAGAATCACCGGTATCCTGCTCTCTGAAAACATTTGCTCATATTGGGCTTTGACTTTTTCAAAGGTGGGATTTGCTTTCAGTCTGAAGCGATAAACATGTCAGGAGCAATGCCATTTACCCTAAAAATCCTGGTGTATGGTTTCCTTTTAGGAGAAACAGACGGTAGTCAGAATCTGCTGTGGTTGCACTGTGGAAAATGAAGTGTAAAAGAACTGAAGCCTTTCAAGATTTAATCCAGTGTAAATGAAATCAGCATCTGGTCCATTTTCCTTAAGCTTTCACATATGCTTGTAACATACACATGAAAATGCACTTTTCGGAAAACCCTTAAGTACTGAAAGCATTGGCTACTTCTTAAGTTGTGCTGGAGAGTGGATCACAGTTTAAGAGGAGAACTGTGGCATGTGGAGATCTTGCTTCATCTCAGACAGATGCAATATGAAAAGCCCATTTGGTTCTAATAAGAGACTTCACTCTAACAACCACCTGCCAAATTTAAGCTACCAAAAGTCTGTGAATGTGTCATCCAAATACACAACTGTTATTTCCCTCTGACTTCCAGTGCATTTTACTCAGTTTGACAGCACTGGGACAATAAAGAATGCCATACACTGACACTGGCACTTCCAGCAGCGCTGTAAATCACTCTGAATAGATCCTCATATCCTCTTTCTGCCCCCCTCCCCGTGCCATATCAAATTATACCTTTCAGAGATCCAATTTTATGCTACTGTGAAATAATTGGAGTTGGAAATTCCAGGCAAATATCTCCCTGGCTGTATATTTCAGGTATGGGAATTAGTGTATCAGGTGTAGGAATTCCTGTTGGAAGAAGGAAGGTCTGTGGCAGGTATCAAAGAGATCTAAGAATACATTCCTGGCTTTTAGGGATCTCTACGTATTTCTGAGAGTTAGCTAAACCTTGATAAAATTGTTAAAAAGAAAGCTAGGTGAAAAAACTAACTCTAAAGACAGCCTGGTTAGGTTTCAAATACAGGAAGAAATTCAGATAAGGAACTTAGATGTATTAACTTCCTTTGGTTGCTGATGACTTTAGAATATTGAATTCCAGAGTACAGCAAGTACAGTGGGAGTCAGTTACAAGAACTGCTTAGTGTAATCTTCCTCTTAGGATTTGTGTATGAGAACAATCTGTTCAGTTCCCCAAGTTGTGGACTTCCCATACCACACACACGAATGCAACAGATGTGAGGTATTTAGAAAGCAACTGGTATACATGCATGGTATGCTAAAATCAGCTCATTTTCCCATTAATTAAAATACTCTTTGTTTTTAGCAAAATAATACTAAAAAAGCATTAAATTCTTTCCAGTGTTTGTTGGGAAATTCAATAAATTTCTAGTGCTTACAGTAATTTCCAGTGAAGTGACCTGGGGTCAGTATACAGAAGTGACAAATGTCCTAGTTCTCAGGAAGCAATCCGTGAACACCCAGTCTTATGGTATTGGGGTATGACATTTATGATAGTGTCTTATGCAGCAGTGTGACAGTCTTACTGGATCACTATTGTATCTCAGTGCTCCTTGACCTTGCTGCTTTTCTTTGCTTTTCATTTTTCAGCTATGAATTACTAAGTTCTTCAGAAAAAAAAAGGAAAAAAAAAGCAAGTCGCATTATTGTCATTTTACTGGTGCGAAAATTGAGATCTGACTGTCACATATAGTAGGGCAATAGCAAAACTGGGATTAGACTGTCTCCTGGTTTACTTAGTGGTTTTGGATCATGTTGCCCTCTTTACTGTACCCGCTTTATGGTCATATTGGGCTAAATCATGAATCCTTTTTTTTTTTTTCATGCAGGGGAGTAGTTTCTCATGGAGGAGAGTTTCTCAGGGGGAGTATATTGCATATGCCAGTGTCACAATGGGTTTACAGCTCAGTATGGCTTTGTTCTTTGGAAGCTGCTGTTGGGACTGTCATATGGGGAATTCACTTATACCAATGAGCTTCAGCTTCTGGCTTATGGTCTACATGATTCACAAAGCCTTAATGAGACATTTTGATGCCCAGGAAGCTGTAATTTTATTGCATGCCTTCCCTCAAGCATCAATATAATGAATATCTAGAACATAGAATAAAACAAGGGAAGAAACCAGGCTTTCTCTTGCTGCATCAAGCAGCTGTTTAAAATCCGTGTATTTTCCTCAAAGTGCTTCGACCACCTCTTATTCCTTTGAAATAGGAAGGAAGCAATCCCTTTCTTCACAGGGCTCAGATTCAGTGAGTGAGTGTTACAAGACATGCTGATCAGCTGATGTCCTTCCCTCCAGATACGGACACATCCTGCTGGTGCTACATGTACCACTAATAAACCACTTTGGGGTTTCTCGTACCAGAGACTGTGCTGATAGAGAAGCACGTGGGCAGCGTCAAGCACGTGAGAGGCTCTAATGAAACTCCCAGGGCTGATGAAATGGGACACTCAATGGGACACTCAATGGGACACTCAATGGGACACTCAAGTGCTGCTGCCGGCGTGAGCGTGACTATCTTGGGGCCGTGGAGCTGGAAGGAGTCATGCTGGTCGATTGGCCTCACTCCCTGCTATCACCAGCAACTACCTCATGTCGCGGTTATTCCATCCATAACCTGGTCCAAATCTGCCGTAAGGGGCCTTGTGGGATACTTCATGCCACTTCTTTAGCAACATCGTTGCTATAGACCAGAACCTTGTTACTCTGCTCTTTCAGATTTCTTTTTTTTAAATCTACAATCTATGTTTATTTATGACCAGTTGATACCCATTACCTCTGACTGTTTATAATTCTGGTCTTCTTAGCCCTTTGATTCTTCCTGCACAATATTATCAGTCTTCATTTGTACTAGCGATGCTTCCCAACTTTGTGCCATCTGCACTCGTTGCAGAGTGCTGGGTTTTTGCCAAGGCTACGGAGGGGTATAGGAAATAGGATGAGCTCTGACACTGTTGCTTGAGGAACTCCATGAGTAACTTTCTAATGTAAGTTCTTTACTCATCAGACCATTTTTTCTTGTAATAATACCTATTTTTGTCAGCTGAGCTAATAAATTTCCATGTGGCAACTTATGAAATACTTAATTGGAGCCCTGATGAAGAGGAACTCTACCACATTAACATAGTATGCAATTCAGCTATGTTATTAAAGAAAAGTGCAATATTAGGGTGGAATAACAGCTCTTTACCAACTTATATTGTCTTTTGTGCCTTACTCCATTTTCATTGGAAACTTAAGTTGTTCTTTCCATAACTAAAAATTTGTTCTGAAGCCTTACAAACAGATAAAATAAGAACAAGAGGCCTGTAATTTGCTTAGATATCTTGTATTCCTCTCCTTTTGTATTGTGACAATATATAGTATTTTCCACTCTTTTGGTAAAGCCCTGCATCATCCCAGATTTAGTACGTTCATTAGAAATAATTCTTGGAAAAGCTGTAATTTCATACAACTCTTTCTTTGGAATTGGAGTTCACTGTTTTATCCTTGAGGCATCACTTCCCCTAAGGATTTATAGTCTAAGTGTTAGCCTAGGAACAAAATTGGATAGGGGAAGATAGATACGTAAAGTGGGGAAAATACTCGCTTGTAACCGGTATTGTTAATTCATGACAGATGGCAGCTGAAATGAAACTCTTAGAAGTGAGTCCAGCTATTATTTCTATGTACATATAATGATATATATAGCAACCATGTATCAATTTCTGCATGTAAACTTTTTTTTTTTTTTAAAGTCACTTTTCCCTTCTCATTCTTTTCTTATAGTAAAACTGCATGTTTGGAGGAAGGAAAAATGTTACTTTTAGAAATAACTCTGGTACTGATCTGAAAAGGACCTTTGTGGTTTTTAATGTTTTGTTTTAATCAGAAATCAATTTCCAGCTACCCTTTAAAGTGATACCTTATCTGTTCTACACTTATGTACTACTCAATTTTGTACTCCTGGGAGGTTTTCTTTCACTCTGCTAGCATTGAACTTACTAACTTGCATTTATTAGGAGATTTTAATTTCTTTCCTGTTGCTAAATTTAAGAAAATATTTGTAGAACGATTTAAAAGGAATCGTAAGGGTTTTTTTTTATTGGGCTATAGAAGATAAAATCAGGAAATCATGACAGTAGCTGACCTTTGGAATTTTGATAGAGATATTTTGCAAGAAAAATAAACTGAAGATTAAAAGAAGAAAATAATCCTGTTTAAGTATATAGTTCATGTATTTCAATTAGATACACTCTTCCCCTAAATTCAGTAACCCCACCTAGCTATTCTAAGGTGTCTCCAGACATTTCAGATACAGATGCAACCCTGAAATATATTATATATGTAATTTGTGTTGTTTGTAACATGAAATAATTATAATTTTACATGTCAGTGTTGTCACTATTATTACATATTGTACGGTTGTTTGGGGTTTGGTTTTTTCTCTTTCTTTGAGGTTTTACTTTTTGAGGAATTTAGGAAATACTTTGTTAAATAAGATATCACCATTGTAAATTCAGCATGTGAACTGAAAAAAAATCTGAAACAAAATGACCAATTTCAAAGCATCAAACCATCTACAAGCTCAAAGATTTCAAATATAAAAGAAACTACTGGAGCATCTATTTTTACTTTTTGCATATTGTGAAACTAAGTAACTTGTCTGAATAAAATGTAATGCCAAGACTTAATTTCACCCCCTACAGAAAAGTCAACACAGATGCATGTAAACAAGCTTATGCATGTGAAAATTCAGTGAGACTATTTTACATGCATAAAGTTATTTGTGTCTCAGTGTTTGAGGAAACCAGACCTACGGTACTGTTACACACCATGTGATCTAATAAAAAATTAAGTTTATGCTCAGCACATTGGCTCATTATTTATTATGCAATTTTCTTGACCTATTACAATTTAGAACTGACAGTTTCTGGGAAACTCTCATTTCTTTTATGGAAAGCAAATAAATATCACTTTAACTCCCCCATATATAATTGCAAATTGATTTTAAAGTTGGATTACTTAGCTTCACTTTTCATTGTCTAATGTGGCCTTGTGTAATGCTAAATACTGAGGCTGTTGAGTAGCCAGAAAGTAAAACAATTGATTTTTTTATGAGAACTGACTGTGGTCAATTATCATAGAAAAGGGGGTGTGTATATCTCAGCCTTGTACGACAAACGCTATTTCCCATGAAGGAATCTGTAGAAGAATTGAGTGTAGAGTCTAATCTATTAATTTATGTGATGCCTTCAAGTAGATATCTTCAAATGCAACTGGGCCTCCCAAAGCTGGGGTCTGGTTCTTCTGTGTAGTTGGCAAGGAGAGCTGGGCGTTTTCAAAAGCCTACAGAGGGACATTTTGTCTACCTAATTGGATAACTAAACTTTGGCCAAAAATCTCCAAAAACCCTCAAAGACCTCTAGCCTTCTCTGTTAGTGATACAGGGATCTTGGGCAGAATTGGGCATACAGTTTATGTACAAAAGAACTGAAGATCAGATCTCAGCTTAAGTCATCTTGGCCAAATGTATTTGGACATCCATGACCTTGTAGTCCTCCAGCTGTTCCTTTTCATCAGCTTTTCTTCACCGGCACCTCTTAAGCCTCAGCTCTCCTCTTTAACCCAGTAGTACTTGAGCCAGACCAGTGCTGCAAGCGAGACTCATCCCACCCTGCCCAGGCAGAGACCGGAGGAGTTCACTGGTGCTACCTTCAGCTCTTCCCAATGGCTTTGCAATGTTCCCAATACCTTCCTTTGTACTTTCTGGCATTGTACGCTGTGTAATCCAGACACACTGGCACGGCTGGTTTCAGACTGTGTTTCTGTACCTGGATGCCATCACGACATCATTCTGAGAAAATGCTCCGGGAAAGTAAATTCGTGCTCCAGTGTGGAGATGTTGTTATACTGCCTTATCTCTGACTTTAAGTAAGTATAGCTGTAAAAGGTCAAGGTTTAAGTAACATAAAATACATTATCTTTACTAAGAGCTTCTAATCAGAAAGGTAATTGTAAATGCACTTGAGAGGAAATTAATTTCCTTGTGGAAAGCAAAAACATCCATTTTCACTGGGAGTAGAAGAGGAATAAGTGAAATAAAAAGACTGTTTCCAGATTGGGAGGAACACTGACTGTAGATTTTGGACAGTGGTAAAGCTATTTGACACAGGGCACTCTTTTGCCTTCCTTACCAATGTGGGACTGAGCCTGTGTATGTGGCAAGCCACATCCTACAAGGTGCCAAAAGCTGGGTGAGAGAAAGGGAATATTACAGCGGTTAACTCCTCTTGCATGTGGTTGAGTTGTGCATCCTTCCTTGATGATGATTTTTTTTCCTAATGCATAGTATAATAATTCTTTATTCCTATACATTTCACTATTTAAGATTTTATAAAAGGTGTGATTTGAGACTCAACATTACTCTAAAGTATCTGTGACTACTAGTAATCTGCATGCTGGTTCCTGGGACTTGAGGCAATTTCCTAACCAATATTTGCTCAAAAATTTAGTGTGATTTGTTCTTGTTCTTATTATTAGTCATGAGAAATGGTTATAACTTTGTCTTGACAAAATAATACCAAAAAAAGATCCATGTTTAGCATGGTGATTCTGGAAGACTTTATATTTTGCTTCTATTTTGAATTTAATATAATCAAACATACACTCAAAAAATGTCCAATTTTTATTGTTTAATTGAAATCAGTGAGCCAGAACCTGAGCTGTTGTTCATTGATATTTCTTCACTAATGTAATTGGGGTGACAGTAACTGATAGTAATTTGTCATCTGGCTCCATCTACACCAAAACCTAGTTTATAGAATTCTGCAGTGCAGATGAAGGGAGAAAGAGAAACAGTAATAATGTATGCTACCAATTATCTAAGGTACATGATTCTCCTCTAAACTTCTATGTCATTTTCTCAGTAAACTCAATTAGTGTTGATGGGTGACATTTTTAAACCGTGCACTATTGATTTCTGTCAAATGTACTTTTTATTCTACAATTTTCCCTTAAGCTACCTTTAGTTTTTTGAACAAAACTTCTTTTCATTTGAAAATTGGCAGTAACAGCTAAGCATTCTTTATAACAGCTTTGCCAAGTTCACTGGGCCAAATTCATCACAAATGTCATTTGCCTTGTTTTGCAGTCAGTTTGGTTTCAAGATGATTTGGCCCATAATATCTTTGAGAAAAACACACAATTCCTAATGGTGACAAGGTGTGCTAGCCAGATCGTCTAAGTACCTTTAAAAAGGACATATAGCCAATGAAGAAAGGAACAAAGAACAGGTTTTGATTTAAAGCCTCTTCGCTTTTTGTAATGGAACCCTGTATTTGAAGTCATGTTCATTTCAATTTGCATGCAAATTCCTTCAACATGCATACATCTGTTTTAACTGTTCATTCAAGGAAATAGTTAAACTACAGTCACAGGACAATTTATAATATTCATAATCTTTGTCTTATTTTAACTATGTTACAGATTTACTGGCCTGCAGCAAAAGAAAAGGTAGAATTGTGCAAATTAGCAGGGAAAGACGCCCATGTAAGTATAGTTCATATTTTTTTATTATTGCAAGAATGTTGCATACCTGTGTATTTGTTTCTAAATGCACAAAATGGGTTAGTAAGCTGTTGTTACACTTTTTTTCCTGAACTAATGAAATGTGTTTTTTCTTCATTTGAAAAAAAAGGTACATTTCTATTATTTTTCTTTAAATGTTAATGCTTCAAGAAAAAATATTCAATATTGCAAGCAGCAGGCATGCTAAGCCATCATTGTATGTAAGAAATGCAGTTGAGAGACAAATGGATTTTCCTCTGAAATGTATCGCAGGCAATACTGACCTGAAATCCTTTCTTTCCCATCAAACTGCTTCTTTTTTCTTGGGAATATCCTGACTGTAACTTCATTATAATTCATTAACGAAACAGAGTAGCAGAGCAGAGTACAAATTAACTTAATTTGCAGACAGCTGCAGTTAAGGTTAAAACAAAATCTCAGACTCATTAGCTTTTCCCTGGAACCACAAATCTTCTTTAGGAAGTCTCTTTAGGAAGTGTGTTTAAGGTGCATTCATATATACAATAAAACTTTCATATCTCTTTTGCATAGCACAGATTACATCATGTGTCTAGAGCCCGCTATAAATCCCGGCTGTATAATAAAATTTCTTCCTTTTCTCTCCACAAATCTTGTGGTTTCTATCCAGCTTGTCTGTTACCAAGGTGGACTCCAGCTCAAAACACTCTCTCAGCTCTCTGCCTGAGGAATTTCAACTTTTTATCCTAACTTATTGCTACCCTTATCTTTACAGCAGACAAAAACTAAACAACACCTCTGCTGAGCACTGGGAAAATGCTGATACTGGTCTATATGGAGGATTTGTGCTGATCTATTTCTACACTAAGACAAAAGGAAAGGGACCAGAGAGGGGAATATTTGTTTTGGACATAAATCATAAATATCTCCTTTTTGCTTCCTACATTGTATCTGCAGCTTGCCTCCCACTTAGGTGTAGGGCGGTAGCTTGAATGTATGAATAGCTCTTGTGGTATTCCCTCCTAATCACCTTGGTATATGTATATGTATTTATTTAATTTGGGGGAAGGCTGCAGCAAGCCTTTCCTACTGCCCCATGTAGCACCCTTGCAGCGTGCAGCACCCACTTGTGCTCCTTACCAGCAAGGAGCAAGCCCAGCTAGAGCCAGGAGCGACCCGAGCATCCCTCAGGACTCAGAAATGCCCATACAAAAATGACCAGTAGGATGCGGTTGGCGCAAAGAAAGTTCACTCCTACACAAAACATACCCTTGGAAGTATGCTGAAGCCCTTCAGTCCACCACAGTGATTTCTGTCATGCAATCTTTGGTGTTAAAGCTTGCGCAGAACCCTGAATTGGGAGGAAAGGCAGGAGGATTGATAGCCAGACTCACCCAGTGGCTCGCCGACCTCTGCCCAGTTGTTGACAGGGCTTGTTTGCTACAACACAGGCTGAGCAGATATCCTCCAAACTGTGCCGTAACCACACAGCTTCTCGTGGCTGCGAGTGTTATAGCAGAGTTAGGCTTGCAGGTCTGATTGATGAACTGCCTAGCCGATAGCCACTGCAAAATTTTAGCCGTCACAACTTTGAACTATTTAGTAAACAGTCTCTGCTACAGTAGTTCTGAGTTTAAATACACCAATACTACGGCTATAACCTAGGACAATGTATAATGTGAAAGAGAAGAATAAACATGAAAATTAACCTTTCTCCTTCTTTTCCCAATAGACGGAATGTGCCAATTTTATCAGGGTTCTTCAGCCCTACAACCGAACCCATGTTTATGTCTGTGGCACGGGAGCATTTCACCCTCTCTGTGGATACATTGAACTTGGAACGCACAAAGAGGTAATTTAATCTCCTCACTACTCTGACATGTCAAGGAATAACCCTCATCTTGTTTAGCATTCATCATAGATTGGAAAATACCATGCGAGTGTGTAAAAAATGAACTGACAGCAGCTTGCATAAATAACAGGGTAAATGGTGGATTTTGCAGGTCAGACAGGAACTCTTGTTCTCACATTTGATAAGTACATATTGCTTTTGAACAAAGCCCTTTCCTCAGTAAGTCTTAATACACAAAGTTCTTCAGAATGACACTTTCATATGATTAACTAAGTGAAAAGAACATTTAACCCAGATGTCTTTCTTTCTAGTAAGTCATTTCTGCACATACTTTCTGCTTGTGTACACACACACACATGCAGAGTTCAAGATGGCACTCTTAGTTCTATCTTTTAATGTACTTGCGCATGAGAGTAATACAGACTTTGTAAATGGTGTCTGAGCCTGAGTCCAAGGACTCCATCTCAGGACTTTGCATATGTCTTGCAGCCCTGTTGCGAAGTAGATGTTGGGTATCTTCCATCACTAGTGGCATATTCCTGAAGGGAAGTTAGCAGCTGATTGGTCTTCATTTGCTGGTGCTAAAGAAATCTCTATCCTAAGTGGTAAATGTTTGAGACCTAACCCCCACAACAGAAGGATTTTGGTGTTGTGTCAAGCAGCCACTTAGTACACAAGTCTCTTTTTAACTCCTATATGTATAACACCTTGGCTATATTTATAACACTGGCTCTGTTCTCAGACAGTGTTGAGATGTGACCTGTCTGGCTACTTGCTGTGGTGCAGGCTTCCTATGCTGCTATAGAAATAGCTTGCGCTTTTCTTTGGGTCTCGGTGAAATCTAGAATATAAGAAATGAGGTCTAATGATATGTTATTAAAAGCGATAACCTGAAATATGTACACATTGGAGTTATTCTGACATATGGAATCAAGGGCAGATGCTCACAGAAAAAAAAAGGAAAAAAAAAAGAAAAAAGTTATTAATGCCTACCCAGGCTGAGACCCATCATCGTATTCCACAGAGTCTGTAGGTTGGTTGACCAGGCCAGAGGGGCTGCCTATGTTAGAGAAAACTGAAGCTGCCTGAAATCTGCACAGTGGTGTTCTTTCCCTAATAAGCCATTAATGCTCCTGGTATTGTTTGGTATATGCTGTATAATTGGGCTTATAATGAAATAATTTTGTAGGCTTCTTTGCTTCGCTCCTTTAAATATTCCAGTTGAAACAACTGAAATTTTAGATCCCTTGTATCATGCTGATTCCTTAGCCTGAATGATCAAATACACAGCTGAATTGAACAGAACGGCTCTCAGCAAGAGTATAAGCAAGGCTCTGGTTTACCTCTGGGTCGTTAGCAAGATGCCTGATTCACTCTACCATCGCACCTTTAACAACTTCATTTGAGAAGGTGCTTTTCATCAGCCATTATGAAATTATGGATTTGGTCTGAGTGTTCAGTCTGGCAGCCAGTCTAGACAAGGGGTCTGTCTCAGTTAGATGTGACCAATTACCTTATGAGAGGAAAGGGAAGAAGAATCCCCGTATTGTATTTCCTAATCCCCTCACTGTCTCCCAGTCCTGCCTCTCCTGCATTCCTCCTGGGCACTCAGCTGCAGTGGTAGGTTGCGTGGTGTTCAGCACTACTCATGCCTCTTCCGATGGTGCATCTCTTCTACAGCCTCCTACTAAGTTCACAGCTCTGAATGGCATCACGCCTATTTTCCCTTTCCTTCTTGGACCCCAAACACCCTACAGCCGCCGTCCTTGCACTACCTCTCCAGAGAACTGTGAGAGGGCAGGAGGGTGCTGAGGGTGCACCCATTGATGTGAATTTGACAGGCAGCTGAAAATATCTCCTCATTGCAGGAACCGACGCCAGGAGTTCTGCGTGGTCATTCGGAGCACTTTTATTGCAGAGCTGTTCTTTTAGTCTTTTTCCCTCCGCCCCCTTTCTTTTTCTTTCTTTCTTTTTTTTTTTTTTATCTCTGAGTTATAAGAATGGATGATGGGTGGTTGGTAATTAGTAACCTCTACAGGAAGCTGTGGGATGCTTGGGAGATCCAGGGCCCGAGCTACCCTCCCGGAGGCTGTGCAACCAGGCAGTGCTCTGCTGACCTTTGAAAGGTGCCGGTGGAGCTGCCCAGTGGTCTGCTGGCCAGTGCCAGGGCTGGGAAAACAGAGAGGAAAACAGCGTGGATCAGGTGACTCAAACCCACAGCAGACGCTGCTTTTGAAGCCGTACAAATCCCCTACGGGATCACACAATTAAAGGGGATTAAAGTCCTCGTCTTGCTATTGCTGAAGTGACTGCCAAAACTTCTCTTGGCCGGTGAAGAAGAGGCTTGGCCCGGTCGGTGCTGTTAGCCACAGCTCTCCAAGGGATGCTCTTTTCTTTGAAAGCTTTGTCTGAAGTGAAAGCAGGAGGTTAATTCTGTGTGAATGCCTGGTAGCGTCCATTAGTTTGTCTGGGGGAAGTCTGAAATATTTGATGTTGATCTATGAAGCCCTCGGTCCCTTGAGTCCTGCGGGACTTGCAGCCAGCGTTTTTGCATGTGATACAGCAAGGGTCCTCCCAGCAGCTCAGGGCTGCACATCGTAGAAGAAAGGAGGATGGGCCGTTACCGTAGCATTGTCAGCAAAAGAAATTGCTTAATTTTTAATTTAGTTTTGTCCTTGCTGTGCTCTGATCCACCTCAGTAGCCTGAGAATTTGGTTTACCTTATCTGATATCCCACAGATTTGGGAAGACAACAGGGGCTGTTGTTTGACGGTTAAATTCTGCTTTGTATCAGGTAGAATTGCTGGAGGAAATGGAATTTATGTTCATAAATTGGAATTGATTTTCTTTCTCTTAAGGAGCTTAATTATTCAATATCCTGGGCTTTTGCCTTCTGAGCCTAGAGAGTTTAGGAGACACCTCAATGAAATAGAAAGGTTTTGTCATTTATAATCTGATGTACATTAAGGGTGAATTGAATCAATGTGTTGTGAAGTCTGATCCTATGTGGCCATCTTTGAGCATACTTAACTGTCATTTGTACTCTTCAGTCCTCTTGCAAGGCAGAGGTATAGAAACAAAGAATTAAAATCACTTCACCCTTTTTTAAGTAATTGTTTAGATCATAGAGGTGTTTTGATTTTTTTTAAACTAGCTGCAAAAGTTATGTCTCTACAATGGAAATTAAACCCACAGTGATTTGATTCCTGAACACTGCTGGGATTTTATATATCACTGTAGGTAGGAGCGTGTGTTAACAGCACTTCTGTAGGCAATCTCCCTTCTCTAAAAGCAGCAGAATTCTGAAAATCCAGTCTCTGTACCTGCAAAGGCTTCACTGTACTAATCTGAGCAATTGGTTTGCCTTCAGAAGGACTCACTATGAATTTCAGGTTAAGCGTGCCTTTAGGATACTAATGAAAAAGAACAAGTAGAAACATCCTTGTTGGCAATTCAAAACTCTAATAAAACCTCAGATTGAAGCTTACAACAACTGAGTTGTTGGTTGTCCACTGAAAACATCAGGAATAGTTTTTAAATAATTTCTTTTCTTTATCTTCCTCTATGCCCTTGTTCCGAGACCCAGGAATTAATCACACTGTATTTGGGAACTACAAGGAAGGATCTATTCGGATATCTCTTGTATCATTAGCCTTGTTAAAAATAACAGGAGAGAGCATATGCTGCTTTCATTTAAAAGGGGCTGAACTGTGTCTGCTGCAAACGTTATTCAGCAGTCCCTGGAGAAATTTAAGAGTCAGCCAGAATCCTTTCTGGGTCTCCTGTTGCAACACAGTCTATCAGCACTTTCTCAAATAGAAGCCAGTGCCTTTTAAGTACAATCCAGCTTTTAATTTGAGCAGAAATGAACAATACATCTTTTTTATTCTGAAAATAATTGTATTTTTATAAGATTTGTGTTTCACTGTGGAGTGAACAGGTTACTTTAAAACAATGAGTGAAAAAAATCCAGATATAAAACAGAGACACGGACCGTAAACACCAATGCTGAGATGATAGCTGCCTGATCTACCACACCTTCACTTTGGTTGGTAGCAGAACAGTTCGTCTGAGTTTTTCTCTGCAGCCACGCCAGGTTAATGAATATGTGTTTATTCTCAGGAAACGGTATTCCGGCTGGATACTCAGAACTTGGAGTCTGGCAGGTTGAAATGCCCTTTCGATCCTCAGCAGCCGTTTGCTTCAGTGATGGCAGGTAAGGACCGACCAGAGCCGGGTGCTGCTCTCGGACGTGCGATGGCTTTGTAGGCGAGCCCGGGGTGAGAGGCTCAGCCGATGTCATTGCTGGAGTCCCTCTGGCCTTAGTTGTGTTTCCGACGGTGGTTTGTGCTCTCGGAGCTGGGGGAGCCTTCAGTCTGCAGCCACCAAAGAGCTGGAAATGCAGCAACACCAACAGAGACATCTGAGCGGCTGAGAAGTCGAGCAGGAGCGGTGTCATCCTCGCCCGTCATTGCTCCTTTAAGAAGACAACAAAAAACCCACACAGCCAGACAACGTTTCAAGCGCTTCTGGGCCTCTTTCTGCAATTATCAATATGTACTGCCCTTTGAAGTCTGCTGACATCCACTATTTCCATAAATACATTTTTGAGGTTTCTATTTACTCGAGTAGCCACTTCTGAAGCTGGATCCTAGGAACAAGATAGTGCAATCTGCCTGCTGCGTGCATCGCAGTGCTGTGTGGTCTGACATTTGGTGCTGAGGAATGTCAGCTTGACCTCGGGATTTCAAATCACTATAAGAGCTACTTTTGTCATGGTTTGGTTCATAGCTTTGGACAATTTTCATTTAACTTGTCCGTCAAACATATGAATGCAAGATAAGGGTGAAGCACCATGACGTTTTCATTTACAGCCAAAGAGCAGTGGTGACAATGCTTTGAAGTATCAGTCACTCTGTGTTATAAAAAGAATATGAGTAATGTTCAGTCTTTATTCTCAGATAATAAGATAGATGATTTGTGATTCTGACCCAACAGATGGGGCAGGACTTCCTTTATTAAAAACAATAGATTAAAGCCAGTGCTTATTCTTCTCAGGGACCCCTAGTACTGTTTAATGACCGTGAAGTCTATTTTTAAAATGCGATTCTAGAAACTTTAACTTTTTTCTTTTTTTTTTCCTTTTTTTTTTAATGCAATAGAACTCCATGATTTATTATAGCGTTGGCTAATTTCAGTAGCACTCTAGTGCTTTGACTGCTCTATTAAATCTTGCGAAATGAAGAAGCTGCCATTTTTTAGCTAACTAAAACATGAACTTTGGTACATAAGAATTTTCAGGCTAGATAAAATTAATGATCAGGGTATTCTAGTATCCGTTCTCTCTGATTATGCCTGGTGACAAGTGCTTTGCAACAAGGTACAAGAGCACTGTAAAGCTTTACAGGCCTGACCAGAGAATGCGTTCTTGGCCTATCTTTTGATGATTGCTTTATTCCCAAAGTACCAGGAGAGCAGTACAGCTCATGGATGAGGTACTGCCCTGGGATTCAGGGGAGCTCAGTTCCCGTCTATGTCACTGATGAGAGGAGTAACCTTTGGCATGTCACTTCTCTCTGTCTAGTTTTATTTATCTGCAAAATGGTGATTAAGATTACTTGTATCCTTCAGAAAGCACTTTCTAATCAGTTATACATATATGAGCTAAATCATATTTCATTATTTTTTCACTCATGTATGTAGGCTAACAGAACTGAGTAATTTTCATTCTTTGTAGAAATACGTAATCTCTCTTTGAATGCTACGCAGCATTTTTCCCCAAGTAAATTCCACAGCTAAATTTGAAAAGCTAGTCTTTTTGACTGAAAATTCACCTGCTCATTATCCATCTTCTATTACAAATTATCACTCACCAAAACTGTTCTGGACATAACTGGAACTTGGAATGAGAGATACCAAAAGCCAGGAGAAGTGCTGAAAACGCCTTGTCAGCAGAGCCTAAGCAAGGATGGAGAATTTCTGTTAGCCCTTCAGATTTATCGATCACTGAGTGCCTGTCAGTTAGCAAACACCAATTACCCTGCCCATTCCTCATTATGACAAATACCTTTCAGAATGCACTATTGTTTCTTTACAAAGGTGACATGCTGTCTGAAAGATGTGCTTTCCAATACTGTCATGGAAACAATACATAAGTAACAATAATAATGAGATAAAAAGAAAGCTGATGGATCTTTTTTGCCAGATAGAGTACTTGTGGATCGTGGTTGTGGTTTTGGCTTTTTTTCTTTTCCCCTTGATCTTATTTTTTTAAGTGCATTTACATCTTTTGCAAATGAAAACACAAACGTCTATGTTGAATGGTATTTATTCTGCATTCACTCCCAACAAAGGACTCCTCTCTAAAAGGTCTTGTGAAATGGTTCTACCCAGAGTGTCAGAAAACCTGGAGAAGGAACTCCTGGAAGGGGATTTTTATGTATGATACAGCTTTTTATATGATTATTTTTTATGAACATGAACCTTTTTTCTTTTTACAAACTCCAGGGATTTATTGTTGCAAGTCATTAAACAAAAACCAAACTCCTCCAACCAATACAGCTATCTTGTTATTTTGCAGAAAAAAAAAAAAAGAATTGTAAAGTACACTATGCGGCAAAAAAAATTCACAGTGATACTGTTTCTTTGCTTCTTTTTAGAAAAGCAGTGAGATCTGAAGGAAAACAGAAAATGTTGTGCAATTTTTAAGGTTGTGAAGTTTTGCATTGCACACAAAGCTGGCAGAAGACTTAATAATAACTGCAATTGCAGCAAGCACACTGCATTGTATTATAGATATAGTTTCCTTGTGAGACAAATTCTGGCTGCCTTGCTCGAGTAAGATGTCTCATTTATTTTAGTGGGACCACTCGCTATGTTAAAATGATCACGATTTGGGTCTGTAGCCATATTCCTACCATTAACACGTTACATAATGGAGAAGAATTCCCGTAGTGCCTAAATTCCTCTTCGTGAATGAAGTGTTGGACGGAGATCCCTACACCAGGAAAGGGCCAAGCTGCAAAGTTCCCATAGTGAATCGTCCATCATGTTTACTATTACTAGCTCAAGCCCAGGAGCAGCAAAGCCATCGGGGCTGTGGCAAGCCTGGGACACAAGAGTCTCTATTCTCTTGAATGGAGAGATGGTCGTGTCCTCGCCACGGCCCCCAGGTCCATGGTCGACGCTCACGGGGCAGGATGCTCAGGTCGAATACACCTTTGTACCCTTAAGAGCCCAGCACCCATTCAAGGCTGGAGAATTTACTTTTCTGAGTGTCTAAAAGATCTGAAAATTAGACTTGGACTTCTTTACTTCTCAGGCATATAATTACAAATATCACCCTCTTTTAAATGTAAGTTATTTCACAGAACCCCAAATCCCATTAAAATACAAGCCAATAATACTTTAAATTAGTTCGCAGGCCGATTAAACACAGGTGTTGTTCACCCAACAAAACACAAATAGTTTTAATTTTGTTTACCCCACAGCTGTAGAAACCCTGTTTCTTTTTCATTTGCAGATGAGTATCTTTATGCTGGAACAGCTTCTGATTTCCTTGGCAAAGACACTGCTCTAACACGTTCTCTGGGCCCTTCTCACGACCACCATTACATCAGAACTGACATTTCCGAACATTACTGGCTTACTGGTAAGATCCCAAACATATGCTGTTGTCATTTGCATTGTCCCTGCCTCTCTGAAGTTAATAGCCCCTTTCTTATATAAATATATGTCCAGTAACTATAAATATAGATCGTGGTATCTTTGGATTACGTAGGCTTTTTTTAAAAAACACTCAGTGGAACAAAAATGCACTTGAGAAAAGTCACAGAGGTGAAAATGCTAATTAAGGAAAGAGTAGGAGCATAAGACCTAATCATTCTTTCCATCTTTGATCTATACATCTGTATATAGTCCTGTAATTGGAATAATATCATGACTTAAATGCTTCTATTTCCAGTCTTGTTGGAATAATTTTTTTTTAAACCCTTTTTTCCGATCACTTGTTAAAAGCTGTTCCCTACAGCATGTTGAAATGACAGACTAGAAATTCCACGTTTTTAGGTAGGAGGTCTTTTTTTTTTTCTTTTTCTTTTTTGAAGGGGAAAAATACCCTTTGTTGTTGTGAGGATCATTTTAAAACCACTAAGGGCACCCTAAAATAGCTTCCCAAGCAAAACACTGCTTTTCCTTGCCCGTTAAAAAACATTCTGAGCTAGTAAACCCTCTAAAAAACTGGCTGCATTTACACCCAGCCAGTCTCAAACCACACACGGAGTAACATGGAAAACTTCACTCACAGGCTAACCCTACTCAATTAAAGCATCCCCCTTTTAGCCGTCAACTGTCTTTAAAGATGTGGCAACACTGGCCCTGATTCAGGATGCCTGTATAACTATTATGGGTGTATTGTAAAGCCAGGGCCTGCTGACCACAGGGTTAAGTTGTCTTCCCAGCAGACAACTTCTGAAAGGGATAATTTTGCCTCTTAACTCTTTGAGACTTCAACAAGAGGAAATGTTCTTTTCTATTATTATTTTTTTTTCCTACCCCTACTCCTCCTCTCCCTTCTTCTAAGCTGTTGCCTTACATTTCTGTCTAGATGTAACTCTGTAACCTCAGGATTTCTGCTGTGAGGAGGAAAGGAGAAGCCACTTAAAGTCATTTTACCTTTCCAAATAGGAGCAGGGCTTCAGACAGATAGAAAAATCTCACATCTGACTCTGCTGACTTATCCCACTTTCATCTCCTGTGCTCAAAACCTTTCCTGTCCCACCTCTCCTATTTCCCATTTCCCATTTCTATGCATCCTTTGTGCAATGTAGACGAGAAATGGGCTATAAGTGATATCAACCAGGATGGGTCCTTCCAGCAGGCAGTTCTCTAACTGTAATTAACTGTGCAACTGAATATCCACTTTTATCACTGGCGACCTGCTGATGGTCAGAATGGAAAGATGGTTGGGGTAGTTGCTTTCCTAAGGGATGCTATAATATCCTAAAAAGAAAGATTTACTGCAGTTTGGTCCTGAGGAGCATATGGTGTTATCATTAGCATAGATCCACCTTGATGAGCATTACAGGGTTCAGTTCCCTGTCCGAAAGAACTTATAGCTTACATATCCAGTTCCAAACATATCTTTACGCTATTAATGTTTCTTCATGAGCAGTTTGAGGCAAGGGAACAGTACAAGAACACAGAATAAACTAAAGGTTTGAGAACTGTTTATGTGTTTTAGTTTGGAGGCTGAGTTTGGGGGTCTGCCTTTCTTCTTTCTTTTAGATTGATTCATGTTTTATTCTGTTTTCACTTAAAGCATCTGTATTTGTGAAAGTTTTCTAAGGAGAATAATATATTAATATGTCTGGGATTGAAAAACAGCTTTAGTGTGCTAGACTGCGACGTGAAAATTACCCCACACTATATAAACACTGAAGACCCCACATATTCTTCAGGTTTATGTTGTTTCCAGCAATATAAAAAACTACAGCCATGCTCTGTCTAAGACTTCAGATACACAATTCATGCAGTGTTATACTAAGAGGCATAGATATAAACTAGGTGCTTTTAATATTTTGAAATGGTTCTTTTAAAGTTGGAGAAAATTTTGAGAACAACTCTAAATGATGGGATCATTTCTGCAATAAGCCATAGGGTAGCCAATATACTTCTAGTTTATGTGTACCATTACCAATTACATACATTTGTGCTTTTAGCCAATATTGGTATAAAGAAAATATTTACTTGATTTCAGGTTTAAAACTCCCATCTCATCTAAATCCCGTCTTCCCTAAATCTACCACCCATTTACCAAGCATGTGTTAGACCTCCAGGAAAAGTTGTACATACTTGAGTAATTGTACAATTAGAAATAAATTATTTCCAGGCGTGACTCATGTTTTACTTAGGATAAGCATAAAATGTATAACTTGTTTTTTTCCAGAGGGCTGAGGAGGTTTTGCTATAATGCACCTTAATATTTTTAAAGTTTAGTCTTATGCTGTTTCTGGAAACAGGATTATCCTTTCCTGAGGGAAGGGAGGGAAAGACAAAGCATAAGGGAAAAATGCGTAGGATACTTTCCAGTTCCTTGCAGGGCATCTCTATCTTGACTAATTAAGACATGTCTTAATCTCAATGACTGAATAGCAGCTCCAGAAAGGAGAAAGGGAGGAAGGCAGCTAATCTTTCCCATGACTCACACTCACACAGGCTCATACTCCTGCACGCGGTGGCACTGAAGACAGAGGGGATGCTGCCTCTGCTCGGACTTCAGCCCTTCTCCCGCAGAGCTGAAGAATCAGGCGCTCCCACAGCCGCTGACCGGAGCTGTCTCACCCGCGGCTGGGGCAGAGGACGAGGCACGTGGGGCTGGTGGCCCTGCTCCAGATGGCAAAGCTGCCCACTGGAACCGAGTCTGCCCTGCTCCAGCCCGGCGGGCAGAGGAGAGCATCCCATGGTGGGACACCCCAGCCCTACGTGCAGGCATGCGCTAAACAGCTGCACATTCCTCCCTCCTTTATAGGAAGCTAAAGCCATAGTTGGAATGAGTGCTTCCCTGAATTGCATTCATCTTTTTTTTATTTTTTTTTTTTTTCCATTGCAATTTAGTCGTTCTTTGCCAGGGCAAAGACTTGCAGGCAATGACTTTTTTATATCCTGTGAACTTTGGATGGGGTTCAGCTCACTTAGGTCTAAAAGGCAAAAGTTAGCATCCTGTCTGAGCTCAGTCGTTTCAGTTGTCTCTGTAATTTACAGAGAGAGGTGACACTTCCAGAGGGTGACTCACCCCACCTATTGTAGGAATCTGTCTTAAAATAGGATTATTCATTGTCACTTTCTTCCTTGTGTCCCTCCCTGAGAGAGGACCTGGATGAGTATAGGTTAGGAGCTTGACTTCTAGACGGTTAAAGGTAAATGAGGTGAGCGCTATCCTTTGCATTTTATCATGCCACATATTTCTGGCAGCCCAGCTACAAAGAGCTGCTGCCTCCCAGTGTTTTGGGTTGCTTTTTCATTTCTTCATGCTCTGGGATTTGCTGTCCTCTTTTTCTGAGCCTAATGAATCTTACTTCTCTGTAGGTCTTACACATGCACATGCACGGTTGCACTGTCTAAAACTACTGCTGGCATTAGAAGGGTGTGAGAACCAGCAGGTAACCAACAGCAAACATGACCACTTTGGCAAACCCAACAGTGAAGGACTAGAGGCAACAGCTCTTCCCACTAGGCCACAAGAGCATGTTTAAAAAACACGAGCAACACCTGGATTTATTGTACCATCTATTGTCAGAGCTCATGCTGCCTTTAATTCCCTGTTTGGTTACATACAATCTAGCTATGAAATTTGTATGTGGGAAAACCTTCTATTGAAGCAACTAGGAGGGGGCAACTCTGTGTATGGGAAAACAAACAGTGGTTCAAAATCGTCGTCATATAATTTGTTTCCCATGCAAAGAATCCAAAAACCTAATTCACAGTTAGTTTAAACACACTTTTCTATGTTGTATGGATGGATTACAAAAGATGAGACAAAGATCTCACTTGCAGCACATAATATGCTTTTCAGATCATGATCTCTTTCATTAAATTGTTTTCAGTCTCTTTGTCTTCATATATTTTACAGTGTATTTTTGTTTGGATTTAACTTTCAACTTCAGTGTTTTCAATTGTGATTTAAAATCATTAAATATTTGTGTTCCTTTAATTTGTTAGAGATTCTTCTAAACCTGTTCCAGGAATTGGTATCGAGACATTTGTTTTTGCATTTGGCTTGCCAAGTAAAGCAATGAAATTTAATTTACAAAAACCATATATTCAGAGTTTTGTTCTGCGAATGTGGATTAAAAAAAAAATCTATGTGAAATTCAAAAGCATGCTATAGAAGTATTTCACAGGTTTTCCTGTTAAATGGCTATTTAGCTAACCGCATATTTAAGAAACCATACTAGAAGTGTATTTATGTATTTATTCACGCTTAGAGATCTAATCTTCAAAGTAGCCTTACAGGCCCTGAGGGGTAGTCGAATATTTTCTTTAGGCTCATTTTGAAATCTTAACTTAAATTTATAGAACTTGATGCCTGCATCATTTCATTTTTCTGCTGACGCCATTCTCTAGTGTCAGAAAGGTTTAAAATGGAAGCAGCGCTGTGGCTATTTTGACCCATAAATTTACTCTTCTGTCATGAAGGTGCACATTCAGCACTTAAACACATCGCATTTTTGTCTCAAGCCTTCGACTGTGAACTTCTGAATCAAGGACCCTCTTTTTGTCCTGTGTGTACTGTAGAGTTCATGGTGAAAATTCCTTAAGGCTAATATAAAGTAACAAGCATTATAAAAAGGACAAAGGCATGACGATACATTAAAAGCTGATAATAGTATTCCCCACGTATCACCGGTGTGCTCTGTTTGCTCTACCATCTTACACCACCCTCCTTACTGCTTTCTACTGCAGCCTGCCTGCGTATGGGGGACAAAGACTGTGTATTTTATTGCTGAAAGAATGTATTTTAGAGTCAAGGGTCTCTTTGCACCGTATTTGTATAGCCACTTCTGTTTAAAGAAAAACATCATTGATCCAAGGGCCCTCAGAAGAGCTCATCTATTATAACACACTGGGGAATGTCTTAAAAATCACTTCCCCAAGTATCTGGTTTACTTGAATAAGACAGTGTTGTTGTCTACTCTGCTGCAGTCAAGGACCCCTGGAATTAGTTTAATTTCTGCTTTTAGTGCCAAATTTAAAGAAAAAAAACCACACCAAACCAAACCAAACCAAAACAAAAACACAAAAAAAACCCCCAACTGGTGAACAGGTAGAGCAGGACCGGAGATCACGGACGAAGGAGCTGAGGAAGACAGTGAAGGACATGTATTAAATTCTTGTCCCAGTAAGCATGCCTATAAGATGTAGGCAGAGACACCCAAGCTTGCTTTGGAAGAGACCAGAAGTAATATAATGGCTCAGCATATCCGGGCAAGGCATGCTGTAGCATTTCTTGCAAAAAGCGGTTTTAAATAACCCAAACAAACCGTTATGTTGATATAGCGAATATGTTTTCATGCACAACAAAGAACTGTCTCCTTAAGACTAACCAGTCAGTTGTGGAGTTTGGTGTGCTAACTTGGAAATCCCAGCCTGGCACTGTATTGGATTTGGTAGGTATAGTCAGTAAGATTGTTACAGCACAGACATGAAGGAAACTTTGAACTTGGGAAAGCTGTCATTTATATTGAATTTTTAATCCCATGGATCAATAAAGGTTCTTTCATTCCTTTGCAAGCTATCTCTAGTAAACAGTAGTGTATTTCTGTCCTAACTGCTGCAATGTGTAATTAAATTAATTTAAATTCTACCATGTGATTTCAGAAAATCTACTTAGCTTGGTATTGGTGGCAAGAGCAGTAAGGCAGATTTTTGCAGGCAATATTTTGTACTGAGAGTTATTCTATTTTCAGAGAATGATAGTGCTGCATATTTATGGAATTGATAGAAACATATATAGACAAAACCATCACACTAAGAGTAAATACTTCAGAATCTGGTGGTTTTCTCTTGGACCTAGTAAGAAACTTGCCACTACATGTCTATGTAGTGACATTTTTATTTCGCTGGAAGATGCAACATAAACACAGATATTGCAGCAGAAATTTAGTAGCAAGTATTAAGACTTTTCTTCAGATTTTTAAAATCTTTTTTTGGTAACTTCTAGGAGCGAAATTTGTTGGAACTTTTCCCATCCCAGACACCTATAACCCAGATGATGACAAAATCTACTTCTTTTTCCGAGAAATATCACAAGATAGTGGCACGTCTGACAAGACAATCCTTTCCCGAGTTGGGAGAGTTTGTAAGGTGAGGACTCTATCTTTTTATTTTATTTAAAGAAAAAAAAATGTTTGGAATGTTTGGTTTGTTTTCGCCTTCAGATCAGAAGGAAACAGTGTTTTTACCCAATGAGCCATCATAGTAATTTTTCTGAACAGAGATTACTAATGTTGTTTGAAATTTACTCACTTGAAAAACAGACTTGGTATTGACTGTGTACCTCTTCGGGAAAATCTAATTTGCTTATAAATTATAATCCTGTTTCTAAACGATAATATATTGACGTTCAGATATGCAACAGTGACCTGCTTTGTTTCATAAGCTTTCGGTGAGGATTGACTTGTCGAAGTGTAGACAGTGGCAAGGTACTTGGGTTTTTGTGGAAAGCACCCAGTGAATGGAGGGATATGAGCCTAGCTCAGTACATCATTCCTGGGCATTTCTGAGAGCTGGGGTCAGTCATTTGTTTCTGCACATTCCTGATAATCAGTTGGGGTGGGGGAAGGCTCAAAATGTATATAGTTTCTGAGCTACCCCCACATCTGCCCAGAGGTTTCCTCCCCTGGGAAGAGGTGCAGCCCTTGACCTGTTGACCAGGAGGAACCAGGCCCTGGGTCTGCTGCAGTGTAGAAAGTTTCCTTTGGTTGGTGCCTGACCTCCTTTAAACGATTACTCCCTTCACTTTCTCTTTCATTACGCTTGGTTTTGCCCCTTAGGAGAGATTTCTGCCCCTATGGCATTCATAACGCAGACTCAGATTTTCATGAGCTGCGCTCTTTTTGAAGAAGCATCTCTGTCAAGGGCAGAAGCCTCCTCAAACCGTAATGAGAAGATAAACCAATTCCTGCATATGAAGACAGCAGTCAGTGTGGAGTGTGCTGTTTAACAGCCGGCTGGTTTTGCTAAGGTCTTCTTCCCACTACAGCGGGAGGGTGTCTTGACTTCTGCGTCAGACACGCTATCCACTCCTTTGTCCCATAATACTGTGGGAACAGAAGCAGTCAGTATGTGTGCTCCCATCCTGTACTTGGGTCTTCAGTGAAACCAGGTACCCAGGAATCACTGGTAAAAGTCAGGGAAATGGGACTTTAAAGTTGTCTTCATATTAATAAATATAAGCTTTGAGCAAATGTTTATCTCATGATGAACAGATATCAGCAACACCATCACAGCAATTACACAAGTAGGTACATTTCTGTGATATTTTCTTCAGAAGCTTTCATTTACTTGTATTTTCTGGGCAATGTGACTCTGCTGGCAGTGAAAATTATCTTCTTAAGAAGCTTGAAAATTACTAAACAAACAAAAGAGTTTGTGATTTGCAGTAAGATGTGTCTAGGAGAAGAGCACCCAGTCAGCTAATGGACACACACTGAAAAACAAAGAGTAGACACACGTGTATGAATATGTAAATCTACAACTACTCTGCAGTCCAGCCAATTCCTAACTCCAGTTGAGATTTCAGTGACCACAGCCATTTCACACTTCTGTCCTTGACCTAAAGTGTTAAGAAAACAAAAAACTCATTCATAAATCAGTTCTCTAGTAGGTTTTTAGCCAGATGAAAGAATGGATAATCTTTAGTTGGGTATTTCACTGCAGTGTGATTAATGGCAGAATGGAAACGCAAACATATATGATTTGCTGCTAGACATGGCATTTGCTGATTGTGAGAAAGCACTTAATGCACTAGGAGACATTGGTAGACAACATTTTCAAGCCAAGGCACAGGAGAGATTATAGTAAACTAAGATATATTAGCTAGAGTTCTCCAGCATCCTTTACCTAGAGAAAAAAGGAGATAAGATATCATAATAAAAGCAAATGTATTGTAAGGAAATCCTAACGACCATGCGTAATTGTACCTCAAATGAGACTGAATTTATAGAGTAATCATGTTAACGGGAAAAAAAGTCTTGAATTTTATTTTTAATAGTCAAAGCAAGACAATGGAAACTTATAAGTAAGTTGATTATTATTAATGTTAGTTTTGCACTGTCTTCTTTATTTACTGAGCACTTCCTGATGGATGCAGAATTCTCCTGAAAATTCAGATTCCTGGTTTTTTGTACGTTTGTCTTGATTACCTGCAAATAAAAACAAATTATAATGCAAATTATTATAATGAAAGTACTCTTATGGGTATTTAATAGAAATTAAAATATTCAAATAGAATCCTCTGTTTACGGACTAAGATCCTCTGGATCTGTGCTCTGGTACGAAACATCTGCTATGTTTAATTCTCTCTGATATGGGATCAGTGCAAGAGTTGAAAACATAACAATTTCTACTTGCACTGTTTCATTAAGCTAAGCCTTTGCCTTCTTTCCCTAGCAAGCAGAGAGTAACAGTGGATGGGAGGAGCCCAGCAACGTCTGAAATCATTTGCTTGGTGTAAACCCAGTTTTTTTCTACTAGAATTCAATTGCTTCCTACCTCACTGTGCCTTAGGGCTCTTGTACATTAATGCCAGAGACACATGCTCAAATTAGAATGGGCTTTGTTTTTAATAAGGAGGTTATTCAGTGCAGCCTATTCTTTGGCTAATTGTCAATGGCTCAACAATATGGTCTCTCACTGATCCTCCCCCTTAGGGAAAATCTTCTCTGGAAAGCATTCCCTTTTCCCAGCTACTTTCAGCCCCAGAAGATTACAATACTCTTGCTGGCAGCTCTTCGCCCAGAGTCAAACAGCTGTCACTTGTCCTGTTCATAAGACCATACTTACCGTCTCGAAGCATGCGTTCTAATAACGCAGCCACTGTAGCGCTAAATAGCACTAATTTAGATTTACGTCATCTGCCTTCTGTATATCACTGGGGGATATCAGTATGAACTGGGGGGAAGTGCTTTCAACAGTCACTTTCAGAATGAGTTGTGTAATTTATCATGGCAAATGGCATTTCCTATTTTTGGTTTGAGGGCGGCAGAAAAAGTACCATTGGCCCGTCCGTAATACCTGATACTACTTATGGTATGCTCCTACTTACATTAAGTATAATCTGTTGGGTTATTTATTTTCTTTTCAAGTAAGGTCATAAGTAAAAAGAAAAAAAATAGTATTAAAGATTAGCCAGCAATGTTTATTTTTTTTTTCAAAACTCATAAAGATACACATATGTGTATTACATGATCATGCAGACCTTAACTTCTTAAGACCATGTACCCATGTATTTCTGTTTCTAGAAACACAGACATAAGCTTTCACAGCTACATTGTCTTCAAGCCCCTACTGCTGAACCAGTCTGCATCAGCTAAAGACATGACACAATCATTACACACTGAGCCAGATTTTGAAAAAAAAAATTGCAGCATCCATGCACTGTGCCCTCTGCAGTCAAGTAACAAGTCAGCCACATTTTTGTATACATATCCACCACAAAATGATGACGGAATTGTTAATTCTATTTCAGGACAGCCTCACATACGCACAAATATAGCCCTAGAAAAGACCTAGGTTTCCCTCCTATTTTCCCCACTCAAATAAATTGAGAAATAGAAATCCTAACTTACAGGAGTCCACAGAAAGATGTTGGAGAGGGAGGAAGGTTGTTGGGGTTTTTGTTTATTTGTTTTCTATATAGAAACACATTTTCTCATAGTTACAAACTCATTCTATTGGAATGGAGTGGAAATTAGCCAAAAGCAGTAGTCTCGCTGCTGCAGTATGAAAATCCTGTTTATTATTAAAGCGGTTTGCATTTGCTGTGTTACAAGCTTCTCTTTAACAGTTTTGGTGATGTATTGCAAAAGTTACGGCCTGCAGTCTTAGAGACTGATTTCCAAGACCTCAACTGCCAGGAAATCGGACTTTGGCCCCTGAAGTTTTCCCATATTTCCTAAAGTGTGCTGTATCCAGAAGCGGCCTTTGTTCTAGTGGGAACAAGTGAGCTCTTTGTCTTTTTTTTTTTGGTATGCCATTCCACCCTCATATATACCATGCTGTACCTGGGGATGAGGATATAGCAATTAGGCACAGCCCTCTTGGTTAAACTGTGCTTTCTAAACACACTGGAATGTAATCATTTTAAGAGCTCCTGAGTCGAGAGCCCAGGACACACCCTGCATTCCACCTTTGGGTGATGTGATTTATTTCCAAAGCCATGAACATGAGCAGAGTTCAAGGCTATGACCTTGCCTCCCGTCTGGTGCTTTAAGGCAATTTGTATTCCCAGAATGGCAGGAGGGAGCTATTCCTCCGCCACTCGGAGTCCAGGGTCTCCGGTGGGCTCTGCCGTGGGGCTGCTTGTGTGTAAAACTTAGGAGGTGTTTTTCTTGTCCTGGAAACAGTCTAGCCATGCCGTTAATGTGACTAGGGGTAACTGGGTCATTAACATTCTTTGTATTTCTATATTGTGTAATGCATCACTGTGTAGATAATTGATCTATCTCCAAAACCATTTGAGTTGTCCGCGTAGTGTAATGCTTTACCATTCAGCCGTATTAGCCTGGGTCCCGGAAGCGAAATAGCCATGTTAACATGTTCTCAGCAGGGCTAATTAGTCTGGGCTCAGAGCCATGATCATGCAGCTATCCTGCTTCCAGTTCTGGAGGCAACTCATTCCAGACGAGATTTAACTTACTGCTTATTACATGCTTACATACTTTCTTTGTCACCATAATATTGCCTAGCCACAATGCTAACCATGCCTAATGGTTTTTTTTGTTGTTTTTTTTTTCCTTTTTTTTTCTTTTTTTAATTTCTGAATCATAATGATTAAAACCACTTAAAAAAATGTCATCCCTAGAAAAACCGTGGCCCTCATTTGCCCGTTGAGCATCTTTGCAGCGGTGGGTCTTTCAGCAGCCAATTCATCTTGGACTTCCAAATTTGATACTTGAATATAATGTGGCATTTGAAAGTTTTCAAATTATGTAGAAAAGCAGATGCTCATCAAGATGATTTCATTTTAAGGGCTGATGTGTTGGAGACAGGCCAGTTCCATGTAGTATCTGCTTCTAACTGTGATGAATTAAGAGATATAACATCAGGCTTTGTCAGGTCTTTTGGTCCAGCTTTCCTTATTGGCAAGGGTGCAGGCCTGAGTATAGGAAGTTTTGTATATTTTTGTCCCTCATGGGTGTGTTTCAACAACACAATTGGTGGGGTTTTTGAGGGGGGAAATCATGATTTGCAGATGAAGCAAAAATATGTAAGTTATGCTTATATATAAAGAGGTGTGACTGAAATTTACTGAGCCTCAGGGAAAATGAAAAAGAAATTGCAGTGTCAAGATAGAGCTTTAAAAACTGGATTATGGAAATGCAGCTGCACAACCTCTGAAGCAAACTCTGGAAATCATCCTAGCTGCCAGAGAGACTCATTGCAGAAGACGCTGTCAGTAATCCACTGGCTTGGAAGTGGGAAGCCTGCAGAGTAAGTTGGAGTGGAGTTCCTATGACTAACCCAAAGTCCCTGACTTCAGAATGCTTTCATTCAGATGTTCAAATATCTCTAAGAGTAGCAAATAATGACTTTGTGATTTTGGAAATTTTCTGATGTGACAAAATTAGCTTCCTGGGGTTTTTCATATCAGTACATTTAATATGAAAATGTACCACAGTTTACAGTTCAGGCTTTGCAGATGTTTCAGGATGCTAAATTCTAAAGGACTCTGTAAGACGTTGATCTACCTTTGCATTTTGGTCTCATGCTTACCTAACTCTCAACCTGTATTGTCAATACTGTGGTTGTACTGTCCCACACTAGTGACTTCAGGCACTTCTATGTATCTAAGCAAGGAAAGTAATTATCAGGCATTCACTTCAATCAATAAAGGCAGATGACTATTTTTCAGAGGAAGACTCCTTCCACCTTTAACCCAAATCACTCTTTGAAGCACATATTTTCCACCGACTCTAAAGGGAGCTGTGCCCTACTGGGTCCCGGGAATGTGAAATTCAAGGCATTCTGACTTAAGAATGTGAGATTCTGAATGGCAAATTCAGGCCTATTTGTTCAGAAAAAAAACAGCCTATCCCACCGCTGCATCTCACACTGCTTCGGTTTCACAGTGCTCTCAATGCATTCAAACCATGTAAATACTGATCTCCTATTTGACATTCATTGCATGATCCATCTAGTCACTTGACTTGCCTGTAGCTTCATGATCAGGAATGCTACATTTCATAACCTGAAGGTTTTGTTCTTTGGGTTTTTTTCTCTGTCTGTTTATATACTTTTTATGTATTTATATCATATAATTTATATTAAGTATATATGAAAGTTTAGATGAGACACAGGTAAAGGCAAATCAAACACACTGGAATAAACCATTAACAGATTACTCAAAATTTAAGGTAGGTTTTCCTCGGAATTCCTTAACATATTTTATTAGTTCAGCCATCACCCTTTTCTCACTTCAAATTTCCATTGAAATTGGAGTGAACAGCCTAATGATGGATATGGTAGAGAACATCTACTTTGTGGCAGCCTTTGAACAGTTTGGGGGAATGTTCTTAATACTAGCAAACCCTTTGGAGGTAATCTTAGCAGGACTGCTGAATGGCCTTGTGGTAAAATGGTGCTTAATTTTACTATTTCATTTGTCCCAAACCACATTCAGACTTGCTGTTATCATCTCCCTGTCTTTAGCTGAGCCTGTTAGTTTCTGGCTTTTGTTTTTTTTCGTGGTATGCTTAGTAACAGTCCAGAATTTTTCTTTGCTGTATAGTTAGATTTTCCAGTTTGGATCCCATTCAAAGATAATTCAGTAGAAACCTCTAGGTGTGATGTTTAAATACTTTTCAAAATAGAAATCAACATTTTCTGTAGTGAACCAAACAGTTATGCATGCTTAATGTGGGTACACTGCCATTCTGAATGAAATAACAACAAATCTGCTTGAGGAGCAGGAACTCAAAGCTAAAACACTGTTTCTCTCACTCATAGTTCAGACAGAGGGCTTTTCCACAGCAAATGTGGCCTACAGTCTTGTAGTTTTTGCTATGGTTGCGATAAAGACCCTCTTTCCCATTGTCTTCATGCCTAGAAATATGTGAATGCCCAAAGTGGCATCCTCACCCATAGGTCTCATGTCGGATTTCCAATGACACTGGGTGATCCTGCCATACATTCAGCTACTTGAACTTCATTCTGGTTTCATGCCAAAGGCTTCTGTGGTTCAGTCCTGCTGGGCATTTACTCATTTCAGCTGAGGAAGCCAAAAACGGGCTCGACAGTAGCCACGGCACTCCTGCATGCTGATGACTACAGATATGTGTGCCCTTCTTGCCTAATCCGGCTGTCTAGATAGGCAAGGGCATGGGTTGAGTCAAATATTTAGCTTTTCTGTTTGTTTTGGTTTTGAGATCTATATTTGACCCTGGTTGTGCAATCAACTTTGGACGTGCACAGAGCTCAATGAATGATTTGGTCCACAGCCTTATAATCTTAGTCTGTGGAAGATACTATTTAACCTCTCCAATTCCTTTTGCAACAAGCAGTGTGGTTTACACTAAGGGAATGAAGCCAGCCAGTACAGAGCAGTGACAGGTTATGAGATCAATAAATATACTGCGCTAATGGTGAGGACCCTTTAGTGCCTGACACGATGCCTCTGTCTCATGATGAGGAAAATAAGCAGGAAGCCAGGACAAGCTGTGCATGAGGTTCTGGCCTGTGACAGATGATGATTTCAGAAAGTGTTCAGAAATTACAAGTCCCAGGGGCCAAAAAGCAGTCTGGGGTTTTGCACTTCTGTGCTCTAGACTATGAGTTTTCTGTTTCAAGTTGTGATGGTATTGAGCTCTCAAGAAAGATGTGAAAAATTATCGTAGAATAATTCTCTGAAAACAGGTTTGCCTATGGAAAAGCTTAATGTCCAAGCCACACAAATCTAGAGGAACTTCTGATTATACTTTTGGAGAAGATAAAGGGCATGCAGCCTGCACTCTGATGGTCTGAGGAGCACTGTAGAGGTACCAGGCTGATGCATCACCCTGGAAATCAGGAGGGCTGAGTTTATTCCAGGCATTCTTGTTGAGGTGATGTGCAGCTCTGCGACCAGGGGGCTGTGCGTGTTTGCACCTTTAGTCCTGTTGTCTGATTGTCTGCAAATGCTACTGCAGTGGTGGAGACCTTGCAAGGCACAGTCTGTAGGCTGAAGAATTGCATCATTCTGCCAGGTTAGACTTGATAAAGCATGTCGCTGTGAGTAAGCATGTAGTACGTGGGGCTGAGTCCCACTCAAATCCTCATCTTTGGATCAACTGGTTCAAGCAGCAGAAGTATTATACACTAGCAATATCTGCAGTGTCCAGAGGGGTTGGTGCTGTCCTATATGAAGCAATATGCAATCCTATAATAAGAAACTTTCCCCACGAAAGGTTCTGTAATCTCACAAGACCAGCAGAATTACTAGACAGAGTCACCACTCGCTGTCAGATGGGGACTGCAGGCACAGAGGTGAACTGACTTTCCCAGGTTTACTCAAGGTATCCATAGCAGAGCAGTCACAGATCTAAAGTGAACTGACTTTCCCAAGTTTACTCAAGGTATCCATAGCAGAGCAGTCACAGATCTAAAATGGCATGTGCCTCCTTTCTCTTGTTTACATTGCAAGTGTATTTTTATCCTCTCTCAAGTCTCACTTCATGTGTTGCTTGATGTTTTTGGATCTGACCCACAGCCTGATGAAATCATGGGAGGAATCTTTCATCTTACATCAGTATGGTTTGGACAAGAAATTTTGAACCTGAATTCCTAAAGGAGGAAATCTTACTTTCCTGTGTTAGGTCAGTACCTAACAGAGGTGGGTAGGGCAAGAATATGCAAAATAAAATGAAATAATTTAAAAAAGAATTACTAATCTGAAGACAGAAGTCCGAAGAAGATTGTTGGCTCTTTCTCCATTTATAAAGTCTGCTAGAAAGGGTTGGGGTTTTTTTTCTGTAATATAAGGCTTTGCTGCAGGGGATGCCATTTGTTGCTGGTGGCCTTGTAATGTAGCTGGGCTTCACACAGGAGAAGGGCTCCAGGGCCTTTTGCAGTTTCAGCACTTTTTCTCTCTGTTCTCCAGCATTTCTTTTTATTCAGGCCAGGAATTCACTTTGGATGGTCCTTCTGCACATCTTGCCACTGGCTCTAATTAATAACCTGCTTCTAGAAATTCCACTCATTGTCCTTTTTCTTTTTTTTTTTTTTTAAGAGGCTGTTCAAGATAATTACTGTCTTTAAAGTTTTATGAATCACAGTGTTTGACATCTTTGATGTTGATTGATTTTCAGAAAACTGCACTTTTTGTTCTAATGTTCAATTTGTCACTGTTACTTACAAACAAATAAGACATTTTAAACCCCAAAGATGCAGATGTTCTTTAGCTTTGTTGCCATCTGTTTTCCTGCCTACTGGATTCAAAAATGTGCATTTTAGTGAAGCTACATTTATATAATATATAAGCTATGATAGAATAGAAAATAGATACAACAAAGTCTTTAATATAAATTGATTTTTAAATAATTTTTTCATAGAGCAATATTTTTTCTAATGGATTTTATTTTCATGATAAACTTATCTTTAACTAAAGGGTTTGAAAAACCTGTTGTTTTGCTGTTATACATAAATTGCAGATCAGAAAACTGAGATTTCCATGGACGTCTTCCAAGCAAGGCATATGATATGACCTTAATTTATCTCACAGATTTTACATTGTGGCATTTAAACAGCGTTCTTCCTGCACGTCAGAAAGCCATACACTTACCTGCACTCACGGAAGTTGTACATCAGATATCTGAATTCTTAATGTAGTTTGGTAGAAACCTGATTTCTTACTCCAACAAATTATTTTTTAGAACCAGTTCATCGAAAAAGGTTGAAATTTTAGGATTTGTGTAGAACAAAAGTCTGCCTGATTTATTAAAATTATATTGGATTACTCCCCCATTTATCTAGATAATTTCTCTGTTTAAATCTTTGTGATATTTTTTGGTAATATTTCCTCAACAGGTGACAGATTGAACTGCCCACCTTCTAGGTGGCAATTATCTAAATCTCTAACTCGGGCAAACACAAGTAACCAAGGTTTTACAGGCACTTCTTTCTGTTAAAAAGAAGGTATTTCAGGCGGAAGTGTTGGTATCTATTACAGCTTGTGAGATTACAAAGCAGTAAGTGCTAATTAAACCTTTATTTATATTCAGAAAGAAATATGCAGTCCTAAGTGCCTTCATCTGTACTGTAATGGAGTTTATAGTAAATGCTGCTAATCCAGTGTGCTTAGAAGTGATATTTTGGGAGATAAAATTTCAGATACTCGTGGCTGCTCATCTGTTACAAGTGGATTAGCCATATTTTTGGAATGAAAGGCTTGCTCATGCTGCCTTCCCCTTCTCTCAGCAGTTAAATTTATCTTGTCTTCTTATCTCACCTACCTGAAATATTTACTGTTCTTTGTCTTCAGTACCAGTATCTCTCGCCCAAAATCACTTCAGTGCATCCAGTTTACCACACACTTCCAGCAGGGTTGGGACAAATCATTGCTTGGTGTAAATCAGTCCAGCGGTTTTAGAATTCTGTAACTTTGTGTTGAATTCTTATTTCTGTTCACCTATGTGCTGACTGGCCTTTGCTTTGGTGATCTTCTCTCTTCCATCCATTTTTTCTAATCCACTGACTGCCCAGGCTGTACATCTTATTATATTAACGTCATGCTCTACATCCAGCTCACAGCATGTGAGCATGTCAGCGATTCATCGCAGACACATTATTAAATAATCTTTTCCACAGAAGAGACTGTCTTCTTTCTGTAGCAGTCCAGTCTCAAAAAGATTTTGGGCCAATATGTCCTTTGTCCAGCCTCTTAGAGGCCAATAATCATGAACTATGATGGTCCAAGGAATCTGCAACAGAGCAGGCAGATATGATGCAAAGCTAATGAGTTCATGCCAACATGGTCTGAAGGAAAGAAAAATAATTGCACGTTCTCCAGCACCTGAAACCTCAAGACATGTCAGAAACTGACCTGATATGCACCAGAAATTAGTGTTAGGAAGGAAGGAGTGCACTTTCTGCAAAAAATTGAGATTTCCAGATCTTAATAAGACTACTACTACTTGAGAGTCCAGGAGGAAAGGTATGCCTGTATTATTAATAGTTTTTGAACCTCCTTGGCCAGAGTTGAGCTAATTCTACCTGTAGGTAAAATCGCCATGGCCTTTGTCAATTCCTGCACTTTCTCAGTCAGTGAATCCCAGACACTTATAAGGAAAGCAAAAACATTATTATTAAGGGATGACATAAAGAATTGAAGAGTACTATATGGCTGCTAACCAACCCCCCCGCCCCGAAACCCCCCAAAAACACAAACGAAAACATCCTTCTAACAAAATGTACATTTTGTTTCATTCAGCCATGGCAGTAGGAAGAAGCATGTTGGAGGATATGTCAGCATATTATATGTGCAACTGTGTAAACCAGTGAAAGGTCTTTTCAGTCTCTCCATTTCTGCACCGTAAATTTGTCACTCTCTGGCATCAGAAGGACTTGGTAGATCATGGAGTGCTGGCTGGTTGTTGAATTCCCCTTGCTCCTTTATAAACTGTACAGTGTTATTGGCAACTTTTGGATATGTAAGGCACACCTAGTGAATGTCTGTTCTAATGCCTCTTAAATTCAAGTAACATGGTTAACATCGTGTCCTGGCTTGAGAGTGAGGAAATATGGATACATCTTAAATCCAGTGGAATCTTATACTTTAAAGCACATAGCCCTTGCTAAGACTGCTTCCTTTGAGCACAGTATTTGGTTCACACTACTCTTCAGGAACTCAGTGGAACTACTGATATATTTAAAATAAGCATTTGTGAAAATGCTGTGTTGGATCACGATGCAAGAGTGGTAAAACACAAGTACGTATTTTCCCATGTCTTGCAGAAGCTGAACGCCTGTGATGACAGGAGCAGGAGCTAGACAAGGGTGATTTTTCCATTCCAGTCCCATCACATCTTGCTTCCTCCCCGCTTTCTGATCCTAGCCAGGCAGCTAGAGACATCTCACCTCCTGTGATGCTGCACCGCATCCACCAGAAATCAAAGTAGAAGCCCTGCAACGTGAGAATTGCTTAGCTAATCCGAATTGCCAGAGGAAGGAAAAGCTTAACGCTTCTTGCTTTTTAAGATTCTTTGTTGCATCTTTGTAATTGTTTGGTTTTAATTACACCACAAAGTTTATCTGCTGTGCCTTTGAACAGAACACACACATGCAGAGCTTCTTTTTCCTATTGGCTTCAGGCTGCTAATTTTGACACCTTTGTAATAAATCTGTTGGCTAGATGCAAAGCTTCAGGCTTGGCAGGACCTCAGGAAATCAAGAGAGGAGGTAGCAATTATTGTAAGAACCGGAGTTCCAAAGGCGATAGATTAACAGGAATCATTTCCAACTGAGCTAACCTATTTAGAAGTAGCAAGTACGTGAAATGGGAAAATGGTTAGAGTGCATTACCAGAGAAGTGTTACTCCTTGTGAAGTGAATTGCAGCACTTAAAACCATCTTTCTGAATGTCTGTAATATTTATGATACAGCCCTGAAGAGCTAAAAACAATCTATGGAAATACCACGTAATTTCCACCACCCAGTGTTTCCTAATGGCTGGTTCTATACTTCAGAGTTGCAAAGCCAATTAACAAAAAAGTGATTTCTCCTAATGAATCCATAGAGGATAATATTAATGACTAAATTTGTGGTGCTTAAGTTTACAGCCCAGATCCCCTAAGCTTGAGTTTATAAATGAAAAGAAGTAGGCACCTTCATGGGGTAATTCAGAACCCATAGCTGGGATACTACTGTTGTTGAAAACATTTCTCTTAAGTGTTTGAATTCTCGGTTCCTGCTGCAATATCATTGCCCTTACAGTTTTCAGTATGAAAAAAATTGGGGCCTAAATAACATTGCGGAACCTCAATAGATCTGTTATTCAGGGCCAAAGGAGGCAGATAAATGTCATTCATTAGATTTTTCATGTACTGAATGGAAGGAGGTAAACTTCTAAGCAAACTCCTACTTCCAGCTTCTTAAAATTTAAAACTTTCTTCTAAGATCCACTCTCACCACACCCCTCTACTGATCCGAGTCAGTAGAAGGACACCTACCCTTCAGAAGGGTAATTCAAATTTTGAGTGACCCTTTATAGATTTTTTTCTATCTCCAGTGACTAAAGGAAATTTGGCAAGTATGCTCATATCTTGGAAACCCATAGTAAAATAACTGGAAAAAAAAAATCCCTTTTGTGGGGGATAGGCTGATATTCCATAACAATTATTATTAAAATAATATGACTGGTTTTCCCTGGAATGCGTGTATCTTTGTACTATGGACACAAAATAAACAGCCCAGTATAGTTTTTCTTTTTTGAGAAATCTATTCAAAATGTTCTGTATTATTATTAGGTTTGTAAAGAATTCTTGAAGAGCAACTGTTTGCAAAAATTAGCATCACAGGGAACAAGAAATCACATGATAGAGACATATGTTTTCGCAGCATTCCAGCTGTAGAGCTGGTGAGAGAACTTTGCAAACAGATTTGGGTATAATTAGGAAATTTGAGTTGCCCACTCTCTGAGCTGAGAAATGACTACTGGAGCTACTTATAAAAGCTTTTAGGAAAAAAAAAAAAGGCAAAAAAAAGACACTGTGGTTGTTATGGTAAGATCAAACTGTGGAATCAGACTGAAGAAGCACAGTCAATACTGTGCTACCATCGAATATAATATGTTGAAACTCTTCTTATTTGTTTAATACTTAAGTCTTTTAATTATATTTTTATTAGAATGATATGGGAGGTCAAAGGAGCCTAATAAACAAATGGACTACTTTTCTGAAAGCCAGGCTTGTGTGTTCGATACCTGGTCCTGAAGGAGCAGACACACATTTTGATGAGCTGCGTAAGTTGATTTATCTTTAGTGGTCTATTTTAACACCAGTATTGCTTGGGGTTTTTTTGTTGTTTGTAGAAGCACTTTGTCTTGTTCTGATTTTACTCCTCTTGCAAACAGTGCCGGTAATATCTGTGACTGTTATCAGAAGTCCCTGATTTTAACTGGAATTACTCTGATCAGAAATATGTTTTTTTCCCTTTCCCTCCAAAAGCGGGAAAGTGAAAATCTGATTCTGTATAAAAAACAAACTATCTGCAAATGGAAAAACTTAAGAATATTAGCAGAAATTCACATGGCAGAAATTAAAATTCAGACAAAAATAAAGTTTTATTATATATTTACAAATCTCCAAATTATAAATGGTAAATGCAGAAATATTCAGTGGCTGTTTAATTAAAAAAAAGCATTTTTCCCATTGCAGAAGATATATTCTTACTTTCTACAAGAGACGAGAGAAACCCACTTGTATATGGAGTATTCACTACAACAAGGTATGCATTAGGATCACGTTTGCCTGTGGAAACAAATGCTGAAGATCTTGCTCAGGCCTTTTATTAAACCCTTCTATTACCAGATCCCAGTTCCTGAGAGCAGTGAGAGACTGCTTGAATAAGGTTTGCAGTATTGGGGCTGTAGTCACTAAGGACAATATTTTCAGAAATGGAAATAATAAATTATGTCCCTAAACTTTTGTGTGCCTGCCTTTTGAGAATGATTGTAAAAAATAATGAAAATTTAACAATCAAAAGCGTGCTAGTTTATTTCAACCTCATCTAGTTGAATTTGCAAATTTCAATCATATTTATTGAGCAACCAATAGTTACTATTTAAGGCAAATCATTGTCGTGAAGCATTATTTCTGTAAGCAACAACTTGACATCAGCTGTTTCTTAGGATCAAAACCTACTGTGCTCTAAAGTGATATTTCAGTGTTTTTATTGAGAGGAGTTGATGAAAGAATAACCTGTCTTTATCTCAGGGGGATAGAATAACTAATTAATGAACCTCTCAGCTGCAATAGTGAGGTGCTCTATCTAGAATTGTCAGAAAGGAAATAAATAATTCTTTCTTTTGTCTCTGGAACCTTTGAATTAAGTGTAAATAATAAGGAATAGCCAAATGCTGAAGAGTATGAGTGCAATGAAGAATTGCCAAGGCACTCTTTAACTCAGAAGCAGCCACACAGTGGCTCCATAGAATATATAACTACATAAAATATTTAAAATTGAATGAAACATTGCACAATGAATGAAATGGTATCTGAAGTAACTAAGGTGCCTGCCACTCAAAAGCCTGGCATGGTGTTCTTTGGAAAACTGAACTGTTTGGGGTTTTTTTAGAAAAGTATGTTAAAAAAAGGAAAAAGACACATGAAAAGAAATAAATATTTATTTCTATTCCTTTCTATTTTCTGTCCAGTGCAACTTGTAATTCTCAGGCACATCATCTGTAATATCACTAATATACGGACTTCCAGATGTGAACACAATGTAAAGGAATGTCCTTCGTTTGCAGAAAATTCTAATCAAAGTAGCTACTAAATGATAGCTGGAAGCTGTCAGTCACTAGGAAAAAACGGTGGTCTATCGAGTGGTCCCAAAGGCTAAGTCCAGGTTTCACCAAGCAAAGCTTTGACCAGTAATGACAGTGACATTAAATATCTGTAGTTATCAGACCTGTACACATCGTCTGTTATTTAGCACCACTTATATCAGTTCTTAGGTGTAGGACTGATCCAAACCCCATTAGACTCTGTGGAATTAGTTAATTCACTGGATGAGGCATGCACTGAAGCGGTGTTTGCAATATCCATATCAATCCATCTTCTTTTTCAGCTCTGTCTTCAAGGGCTCTGCGGTTTGCGTGTACAGCATGGCAGATATCAGAGCTGTTTTCAATGGCCCTTATGCTCACAAAGAGAGTGTGGATCATCGGTGGGTGCAATATGAAGGTCGCATCCCATATCCCAGACCTGGTACAGTAAGTGTCTCCTTAATTACATACTTCTATTTTTACTCAAAAGCGATCATACCTCACACCCCTCCCCGGATTGGTAATTTATATTTTCCACTCAGGATGTTTCAAATTATCCTCTCAACCCTTTCCCTTCTGTTGACAGCTCAGACTTCTACCTACCCTGTAGGTATATAAATATACATTTTTCCATGTCTCTGAGATAACATTGTGTCCAGACTGTCTATTTCCTGATTGTCTCTCATATTGTGGTCTCCTACTGTACAGCTGTATTTCTATCTGTTGGGATCACCTCTAAGGCATCAACACTTCATAAAAAGCCAAAGGCATTTCTTTATGGAGTATTAAGTTATGATGAGGTATTTTATTTGAAGTCTTGTATTTCTGATATCTTTGTGTCTGTTAAAATCCTGTTCCTTGAGATATGGTCATTGATTCTGTGTGTTTGTGCATGTGTTATGTTTTGAAGTAAAATAAGGAGTTAGCTGCTGGAGATTTTATGTGATGAAAGATAAGTGATTGGAAGAAAAGAGAAGTTTAATATCTGGAAGCACTTCTAAATCCCAAATTCTCAGACTTCAGATGTAATAATCAGGCCAAAACAAAGAGGAAAATTTTGAAAGAGTTATTAAAGACTTCTTCCCCCACTCCTGTCTTGGTATTAAATTTGGAAAAGCATGGACCTACATTACAGCTGAGGAAGAAAACGGTATTTCCAAAAAATGCGTCTGCTTTTTTACAGTCATCACAACTTGGAGCAACTCTTCATACGTAGAATGTAAAAGAGCAATGATTTAAGTGTAAGACAGATATTATCCAGGATGGCTTTACATTATCGTGGTCAGGTATTCAGTGAGCTAGTACTAGGCAGCTGCATAAATCCAGCCAAACACTGAGTTACTGAGGTTGGGCTGCTGCTGGCACCTTGCCTAGAAACCACCTGGGTGTTTCTGCACGATTTCTCTGATATCAGCACTGGTGTAACCTTTGCTTCAAGCCGCATTATCTAGCTTATTTAGCTCTTGTTTTCACACATTTCCTCGTGTCTCTGCGTTTTCTTCTTCATCCTTCCAATGGACCCAACTGCATCATCCAAGCCCCTGCTGTTTGCTGCACTCGGTGGTCCCAGGCTTCAGCAGGTCAGGCCCTGAGCTCTGATTCCCTCCTCTCAACCGCAGGCACGTGGCAGAGGGCACCGCTCTCTAAAAAGACTAGGGCACCTCTAGAGATCGATTTGGCTTGCCTAGGATCTGCGCTGCTAGAGCAAATGCGCTCCTAATTTAGACAATTTGGGCACTGTAGGCTTACGCATCTTTCTCTCATGCAGAATATACAGTGCCCCAGAAAAGAAGATTACATTTAATTTTTTATATATTTTTTTTTAAAGTATGCGCAACTCCATTACTGGTCAAGAAGTGCAGATGCATTTAGTTTTAAGTACAAAAATGGTGCCAGTGAGAACAATAGCTGGTCCCATGGCATATAAAGAGATTAAAATAACTCTTTTGAAAAACTCAGAGTGCCCCATAAGGATGAACACTCTGCACAGATAGATGGATCATAAGCTCATTGCATTTTTGAGTGTATTAGCCATCACATGGTTGAGCTGGGACTCGCAAGGAAGGAAACATGTCATGCTGAAGCATGTCAATGCTGATCTTTATCACTGATTTGAATAGCCATGCTTGCAAGTATTTTAAAAGTTGGAAAGTTTAAAAATAAATGGATATTTTCCATAAGCCACCCCTTAACTCTCCAATTGCTTCCTTTAAGCACCTGATAACAGCTGTGGGAAAAAGGTCTTATAAAAATCCTTATGACCTCCATACTCAGTGGTTTTCTGTAGGAGTTTGTCTGACCAAGGACCGAGAAGTAAAGTGGATTTTACCGAAGAAAGCCCTCAGAAGAAAGATATCTATAATATTTGCTATGTAGATAAGGTAAATTTATTGCTGAATAGTTATTTATCTTTTGTCTTAGTGACTGCAACATGCTTCAGGCTCAGTAGTTTAATATACGGTATCGAAATAAGTAGATCCATGCCATGCTCTCATCTTATAATGGGCTGTGCCAAACCTCTGGCTATGAACAGATTTCGACTGGGATCTGAAAAAGCAGTGCAGTGCAGTGCTCAAAGGCAAGTAAAAGCAGCAGCATGCTACACCCCTGCAGAACACTGCAGTAGGAATGCTGAAATGCTCTTCCTTAAAGATTAATTTCATCATTTCTTGCCAGCTATGAGGTGGTTCAGGAATGCTCAGAAGAAAGCCAAAGAGGGGTAACCTCCCCCTTTTTAAGTTGCTAGAACTTTTTGTAAATTTAAGGTGTGCCTAAGTGCTGCCTACAGTTAGCATAGCCCTGATTTTATATTTCTTACATTTTAAGTTACTGGCGAAGTCTAAAAAAAGCTACGCTAGGAAATGCGTTTCCTTTGATGTTTGGCTTTAAGAGAAGCATTGCCTTCCTTTCAGCATTTCTACAGAAGCAGGAGACCGCTTACCCTAATTTAACTTTCTGCTCCGCTGCCTTTATCTCCTAAGTAAATAAAGCTGTTCGCCAGAGAGCCTGCGACCACTTTGATACTGGAATTTTGACAAAACGCTTCCTGCGGCAATTTATGTCCCAGATAAACTCCCGCCACGCCTATGACATCATGCCTCCGCAATGCCCAGCAGCGCGTGGGCAGCAGGAGCCCGTGTCCCGGGGGGGGCAGCGGGGGTGTCCCCTGGTGGATGAGGGACCCCCCTTCCCTCTCCACCCCCCCACCGCCCTCCGCACCGTGGGCGATGGACAACGCGCGGCTCTTTCCCTCTGGCTTCCCCCAGCAATGCTAAAGAGCAAGTGGAAATGATGGGAATCGAAGAAAGACAAGGCTTCGCATCTATTTCAGTTTGGAAGGTGGAAAAGAAACTAAAAAAAAAGAGATGGAAGAAACCTGTAGTGGGCAGCCCTGAAACAAAGGGCGATTAGAACACCAAGGGAGTTTTTGCTCTGTCTTCTTTAACTGGTTAAAAATTGGACTTGCGTATCTGCAGCTGTCCCCAGCCAAGAAATCCAGTTTTCTTCCCATCTCTTAGGGTTTCAACCAGGAAATTGTCCATTGGTAAAGAAATCATCAAGGACTTTCTTTAAAGTGCGTTCTGTATTCTGAAACAGGGTTTTCACAGCACCCTCCCAGTAATCACAAAAAGCATTTGAACAAGATTTTCAGTGAATTAGGAAGGAAAAACATTCCTAGCTTATTTAGTTAGTTGTAACCGTTGCAGTATCAGAGCAACTCATAATGCCCAGAATTTGGAAATTCTGATAGGATACACAGGAGTCATCCTCATTTCATTGATGGTGAGTAAATGTCATTGAGGTCAGATTTTGAGAGGAATGTCAGTATATAAAGATGCAGATTAACACTTAGTCTGATCTACTGCAGAACATAGGACTCTAACTGCTAGCCAAGGCACCACCAAATATTTTGGTAGAGCTAGATATTTACTAACTGATTTGCCAAAGGTTCAAAACAGAGCTCTGAATCAGCAAAGTAAGATTCTTGCTGTCTGAGTCACTTCTTAGCTACAAGAAGAAACAGCCCAGCATGTTGCTTTTGTCCATTTGAAGAGTTTTATGTCTCATGTCTTTCCACTCTAGATCTGAATATGGCCCTGAGCTCCTGAATTCTTTGTTTTTTTTTTTTTTTTAAAGTTCCCTTACAAGCCCTCAGATTCTCCTGCGATTTTTTAATCTTTTTTTTTTTCTCTCCCTCTATTGCTTTTTCTCCCTTTCTTCAGTGAAACACCTTCCTTTGTTTCCTCTGCTAATCCAGTACACAGGCTGATTGAGATGTGGTGTCCATCCCATTGGGACTTGGCTGAACCACAGAGAAATACTGCCTGCCAAAAAGCCTCCCCCTGTCCTCCTGTCTGGTTAGTTTTGCTGCTTTAATAAGTGTGTTCATAAAACATTGAGGGTTGCACAGGTTTCCCTTGTTATTTTTAGACTTATCTTCCTCTTTCACCTGATCTTTTATGGGATAGACTGCATTCTTTGCTTATCCAAATCCTCTCTCCTTTGATCTCCCCACTGTAAATGGGGCTGCTTAATTAAGTGAAATGTTTCACTTCATGGGTTTATTTTCCTGCAAAAGCCTCCTCCGCCTCCCCTTACTTACCAACCTGTTTTCCCCAACATGAATCACCTTTCAGTTCATAGCAGCCTTTTGAAACGCTGCGAACCTGGTCACCTTTCACACTGGCAGAAGTCAGCAGAGAATTACGAAGTGCCACCTGCAAAGTCAAGTTCACTCACCTAGCTGGTCTCAGCTCAGTTAGCCTCAGATTAATGCTCTCTTGTCTCAGCCTTTTCTATCAACAACACAGGTGCGTTAAATAGAAAAGCAATACAAAGTGCTCAAGACAAACAGTGGAACAGGGTAGAACAAATCTCGCACATCCAGTGGGATGCAAACTCTATCTTAAAAAAAATATGGGGACTTCAATTTATTTGTGGGGATTTTTTGTTTGTTTTGTTTGTGCTTTTTGTGGCAGGGTTTGGGTGAGGTTGATTCCATTTAAAATTTGTGCTGTTTGTCTCCTGCAGAACCTGACTCATTCCCCTCTACCCTACCCTCTTCCAGGCTTGCTGCTGGAAGGTTAGCATCAAAGTCTCCCTGCTGAGTGTCCAGTCCTTCTGGCACAACCCATCCATCCTGTAGAGAAGCACTAAGGCTTTTTGCAGGCATGTCCAAATGCAAAATGTATTGCGCAGCTCTGATAAGACTACAGAGAAGACACCACATGGTACTTAGGCCACTCAGGAACCCGAGTTTCATCTTCAGAATGGTTTATGGTTGAATCTCCAATGGCACATAAGCTGTTATCTAATCCACAGAAGATCATAAACCTATAAGTACCCCATTTTTTAAAGTACTTCTGGGCATCTTGGAAGCTCACACCAGTCCTTAGTGTTACATCTTAATCCCTCAGGACTCAGACTTCATATTTCTTTATAAACTCTACAAATAAAGTTGAATGTGTTGGGTGCGTGAGAGGACCCCTTTAACACAGAAGAGACTAGTTGAAGTTCTTCAGCTTCTCTGCTTTTTCTTGATGGATCAGTGATAAAGGAACTTACTTAGAGCTTGGAAAACTTTACATCATAGGAGAATGCTGACTAGAAGGCCATATCTCCTTGCTTATTAAATACGCATTCACTGAGAGCTTGGGAGAAAAGGACCATGTGGTTGATTCATTCCCTCTGAGGGAGGGTCTGGTGCTCCAGTTCCTACTGCACTTAACACAGAGAGCTTTTCAGAGGAAAACAGATCTTCTCCCTTCCTGGTTAACATCTGAGCAACGTTCTTACTGCTTTTGGCTAAGCTGAGAGATAATTATCACATGAAAGGTGAAACACCTTCAATAGGAAGGAGCGAGGAGCTCCCAGGATGGCTCTGGTCCACACACCTGGCTAGGAGGGAAGCCCAGACCAAGACATCCAATTCCCCAATATGGGAGAAATTTAAGAAATATTTCAGTCCTTAGTGTTTCACACTGGCTACTTCAGATGGTCCCAAGAGAGTGACTTGCTGGTGTGGTGCCTAGTTGTCCTTGTGAAATGCATGACAATTCCCAGCCTGGACATTGCAAAATCTGCCAAGCAGATGCCTACTGCACTCAATATTATCAAGTCCCTGTTGTGTATCTAGCCTATGGGTGTTTGAGTCTCATTGTTAAGTGGGTTTAAGGCTCAATGTGACAAGTCACTTTTAAAACTGGGATTTTCAACACACTTGAAATAGAAACCCTTTTGAAGCTCCCAGGGAACAGCATTCTGGTTTGAAACTGTCAGTAGACAACAGCACTGCTGAACCACAGAGGCATCATTAAAAGAAAAGGGTATTTTTTTACATACCTTATAGCTAGGTTCCCAAATAATTGTCACAATTTCAATAGGTGTTAGATCCAGCAGCTCTTACTGACTTCACTGGATGGTGTGAAGCATTATGCATTTTGGCAAATTGGAGGTTTATTTAGGAGCCTAACTTCTGGCACCAGCTTTTGAAAATCTTGGCCAAGGTTCCCACATAATGTTAACACAGTCACACCGTATGTCTCAGTATTGTGCGAGATCTACACATCCAGCACTCTGCTAAGCTGCAAATTTAATAAGACAAGTGAAAAAAAGAGAAAAGCTTACATATGTGCGGTGTTGCACACAGTGTGTATTTGCTTTTATTTGAGAAAGATTAACCTTAATTTACCACCTCCTGATTACATTTGGATACAAATAAAAGGTGAGGGAATAAAAGGCATCTTTGTAGATCATCTGGGATCAGGACTTAGTCTAAGGTGATTATTGTCAAATCAAGCTCACACAGAGGGCACTGGAAAAACTTTAAGTAACTACTGAATTCATTCTTTAAAAGTTTTGTGCCACAGACTTTATACAGCAGTTGAATAGAAAAGCCCTTAGGACTTCCAGTTCTGTTTCTATTGTGGGTTTTTTTCTTTGTTTTGTTTTGTTCTGTTTACTTTTCATTTCCTAACCTGTATATTTGTATCAAGTTATCATTCACGGCAGTGAAGGCCTAAGAAACCTCAGAAGAATAAATTATATGGTGAATAAGTTTCTTGCAGGATTCTTATCTAGCAGTACTAATTTTACTTATTTCATGTGATTCATTTTTCTTGATGTCAGCTATCTGGAGGAAAAGCATCAAATCTGAGCTAGTTGTTTAGACTTCTCTATCAGAAAGAAAAAGACACCTTCTCTGTGCAGTTCCCACACAACCAAGATAAGAATCTAGGGCAGGTGAGACGAACCCCACCCTGTTGCAAAAGCAGAAGATGCTGAGAGAACACAGTGATGGTGTTGTACTTTTATGGATCCAGATTCTCATGTAGTCCACGTGAAACAACCCTGCCAACCTGCTCCTGTGACATTTGCTAGAAATGCAAATCTCTTATTGTCTCCAGTGGGAGATGTCACATATCTGAGACGGCATCTGCTGCTGCTGCTGTGAATAAATGTCCTCTGTGAACTGGGCAGAGAACACCGATATCATTACCACGAGACAGGCAACAGGATGTGAACTGACATTTTCAGAGGTGAAAGGCTGCTCCACTCACACACTTGGCCATGCAGCCTTGACCATCATACATCCTATTGATTGCTACGAAAGGAAGCACAAGCCTACAGGAACTGTTCTGCAACCATGGGTGGACACAGCTTTAAACAGCTGCCTGAGGACTTTGCCAATGGGTGGCCAAAATGAAGTTTTCATTCCCTTGCTCCATCCGTCATGCCACAGTGAGTGATGCCTCTGGAAAGAGCTCCCGTGTCCAAGCATAACAGGGTCACACCTGCCCAGCTGTTCTTGGTGGTCATGCTGTCTTAGGATGGGATCCAAAGCCCGCTGAAATAATTGGAAAAGGCCCTGTTGACTCAAGCGGATCTTTGGATCAGACCCTTAGTCCTTGCTTCTACTAAATTAGCTGCGCAAGCTGGCAAAGATTTCCCTATATCCCTATATCATGCATGGTAGGGTTTGGGCCTTTGGGATTACTGTAACAATTTATAGTTCTATAGTGGTAGACATTTTAGCCTAGTGTTTTCTAGTAAGTGATGTCATTGCTCTCCTCTTCCTCTGTTAATGCATTTTTGGCAAAAATCTAGGACATCTTTAAGACCCATGGGGCTACTCCCATTTTTCACATAGAAATGGACTTCTGGGATTGAGCTGTGAATAGCTGAGCAATCAGCGAATTTCCAGAGGATGCAGACTGTAACTCAGAGTAGCGAGAGAGAACATGAACCACAGAAAATGCACATATAAAGGAAAATCAATGTCTAGTACATAGTAAGGGGGAAGAAAGTTATTGCATGATTGGGGAAGTGAAGAAATGAACTTGTTTCTCATACTATTTAGAATAAATTGATGCAAAATTTTGATCCAAAGGCAGTTAAAGCATGTGTGTTTCTTTCTATTAATTCCCACAAACTTTGGTTCAATCCCTGCAAAGATAAACATGCTTTTGATATCAGTAGGGTTTTGATGTCTGATTCTGGTATGAGTGGCAAAGACTGAGACCTTTGTTGTTCTAAAGGTAAGGGGAAATGGTCATTCCTGAAGTACTGCTCGTGTAGCAAGTGTGCGTGTGATTTGGTTTCTGTGTAGTTATTGTGCTGTCTGAATCATTTATCCTGTATTATGGTTTGTTTTATTTTTTTACCACAAAGTCTAAGATCAAAATTTTCCTCATGCAAAAGTTTTGGATAATGCCAAACCTTACATAGTGGAACAAATCCTAACTGCAAGCCTTTAACTGGCACCATAGATTGAACATGTGTCAAACTGGAGATGTGGGAATGTGAACTAAAGTCTCCTCTGTTGAAATTAGGCACAAAGGAGGACTGTAGAGCAACTGCACCACAAATCTTAACTTTCTCCCGGCAGACTACAAAGGCGTTATTTAACCACATTTCTTTCTTCACAGACTATGTTATGGCTCCACCTGGCAGGAAACGCAGGGATTACTTAGTTAAAAGTAGTGTTAAAAAAGAAGCATCAACAGTTTATATGTAAAAGTATGTCACCAACTGGAACAGTGTTTCCAGTTTGTCTTTTTATGATCCAGTATTTGTACTGCCCCATTAACACATCTAGATGCCTCTGAATTCGAAAGAAGCTTTCTCAGACTCAGCTTAGAGGCTAAGTGTAAAACAAGGGATGGGAAAGAGATACAAACAGCCAGGGGAAGGAGAGCAGAGATAGGTGAGTGTGAGATGATGGGTCACCAACATGATTGGCCTTGCAAGTATGTTCCTGGGCTCACCCTGAAAGGCACAGAAGGGAAAAATTGGAAGGAGTTTGAGGAGGTAGGTTTGTGGGTAGTCTTCAGGCAAGATGTGTGAGAGCCAGCTTGCTTTGTGTAAGCCAGAGAAACAGCTGAATTGATTAGTTTGTCAGTATGGGTCAAATAGAGGTGGGAGCCAACCCCAGCAATAAATGAGTGACGCTGAGGAAGTGTCAGTGATCGCTGTAACAGTTGTCTGGACCAGAAGAGGATGAGACTGTGCTGCTCAAAGCCAGAGAAAAGGATGCTACAGCACCTGAGCCATGGGGCCGGGGCAAAAGTTTCAGCTATGTGGATGAGTAAGGAAAGTCACTTCTCAGAGATAATAAGCTACAGGGATCATCTGGGATCTGGAGAATATCCTTTTTTTAGAAAAAAAAAATAAACAGGAGGCATAGGAGGTGCAGCTCACTGAAAAGTTATAGCTTCTGATTGCGGGCCATATACAGGCAAAAGATAGACGTGGGTGTTTCAGTCTGGAAAAACGAACGTGGTTAAAGCATTTACTAGGGGCTTTCTGCCACAGTAACTCTGAGCGTATCTCCCAAGAGCGATCAAGCCATTAGTCTAACATCGGGCCATGCTGGTGGGGCTCTTGCCCAATTCTAGCTCACTGCACCAGCAGGGCAGAAACTCAGCCCCGGTAAGAGGAGCAGAAAGACAAAAAGCAGAAAAAGCGTGAGAAGATGCCGCACTTTAAATACTTGCGATTACTCCATACTAGCCACCGGAGGGCACTCTCAGACTTGCTGTTGAAAGTCCTTTCTACGTTAGTTTGTTCAGCATGTAGGAAATTTAACCGTCTGTTGGTACCTGTGCCTTCAAACGGAGAGCCAGACAGCATGACAGGGGTCTCCTTCACTCCAGACTTGATATCCTCGTCTTTGTAAAATATCCAACGTGATATTTAATTCACATTTTACCCAACATCAAGCAGACAAACTCTCTTTCCTAATGCGGTCTTCCTTTGCTGAGTATCTTAGAGAAGCTGAAGTTCATATCCCCTCTAAGATTTAATTTATGTTAGCAAAATGTCTGACTGAGAAAGAAGAAAAGCCTATAGGAGTTTTTCTTTAAAGCTTGTATATATCTATAGGTAGGTGCAGGTATGGGCATATAACTAACAGGAACTTAATATTTATAATTCTGAGTTGTAGTGCAAATGAGTGAGATGAAACAAATTAACAAGTTTTGGGTGTTTTTAGAAGATAAAGGAGAATAGGTGGGAGCAGGATAAAGGAGAATGAAGGTGAATGGGAAGTGCTTTTGAGGAGAGGTAAAAATGAAAAGAGAAGAGGAAAGAGTGGAGAAATGAGGGGAAAAACATCCCTTTGAAGACTCAGAGGAGCACACACTGCCAGTGTGCTCCCCTGCTTTCAAAATAACACCAAGCTTTTTCAATTGTAAGTCAAATTACCAGCCATTGGCAAATGTGCTTTACAAACTGATATAGCTGATCCGGACCAGGTAGCTTTCCTACTACATGAAGAAACATGCAGATTACTTATATCCCTTTGCTCATATTCTTCTCATCTTGTTCTCTCTCTTTCATTCAGTGTCCAAGCAAAACCTATGATCCACTCATAAAGTCTACCAGAGACTTTCCTGATGAAGTCATTAGCTTTATTAAACGCCATCCACTGATGTACAAATCCGTTTACCCAGTGACGGGAGGACCAGTTTTCACTCGAATCAATGTGGACTATCGGCTGACGCAGATTGTGGTGGATCACGTCATGGCAGAGGATGGGCAATATGATGTTATTTTCCTAGGAACAGGTATGAGAGAGGAATTCCACTATCATTCTGCACAAACCACATCCTTTAAGAACATTTTTTACTCCGATAGGTTCTGAATAAACCTGTTGATTGATATCTTTTTCCTACACATGCAGCTTTGGGAAGCATTTAAGTTGCTCCTGATTCTGTGCCAGGACTTCATGCAAATGCTAAGATTAGATTAATTTGTCAGCTCAAGAAATGGCTAGTATTGGGATTTTAATGCCTCCTGGTCCCTAGGTGATAAACCAGTTAAGGGTCAGATTACCTGGACTTTCTTACCCTTTGACTACTGTTCACTACTTGTCTTTACACTACATGGTTGTCCAGCTCCAATTCCTGCTGGCAGCACATCTATAACCAATTAAAAGAAAAAAAATTAACCTTAAAAACTTGAAGGAGTACTTCCTGTTATCAGTAGTGACATGGTGCTTCAGCATTAAATCTCATGTGACATTGAACAGCTAAGAAAGATTTAAAATTGGGCCTAAGGCAACAATTCCACTTAAATACTTTTAAAGATATTACTTAGCAATGTGAATAGCTCCAAACAAGAGGACCAGAATTGAGCAGAGAGGTTAAACTACTCTGTCAGGGAAGAAACCTGCTTTGCAGTTTTTCTGTCGATAATTATGTATCTCTTTACATTTTTATGATAGTTATATGCCTTAAGGAAAAAGTCTAGTTTTACCATAGTAATTAAATTTAGAATCACTGGATGAATCACGCAACAGCATGGTATGCTAATAAATATTAACATACCTATTCATAACATTTCTGAAGTAATAATCTACAGTCTTACTCCACTGGAATTTCTTGTTCTTAACCCACAATTTGAAGTTCTCTCACTAGTAATAGGTCTTATAAAGCACTTCTTGCTTTACTAAGAAGGTCATTGCCATTATCTGCATCTCACAGCAGGTGAAACTAAGGTACAGGGAGGTGAAAAGGTTTATCCAAGGGCAGTGGATGAGCCCCTGACATGAGCTGCAGAGAAACTAAGGTTTCTGTTTGAATCCTACCGCAATGCTAAATTTCATGTCATATAGTGTAGTTTGATAGGTATGGATATTCTGAGGTGGTCTGGGGAAAGGAGTGAATTGTTACAGAGCATCGCCTCTTAAAAAGTGTGGGTTGTCTCAGCCTTCAAGAGTTCCCCAGCTGCGTTATCACACACATGAGTGCAGAGGTAGTCTCTCTTGTGGACCATTTATGTCTTTCAGCTCAATCTCTCTCACTACTCTTGTTTTCCAAAAAAAAAGATGGTGTGAGAGTCCCTCTATGATCCCCACAAGTCAAGTACAGTGGTGTCAGAGAGAAAAGCACAGTTTCATAAAAAAGAACATTAAAGTGCTATTTGCTCCCCTGCTGCCTGAGAAGGTTAGGCATAAGTTTTAGCAGTGGTGGTGGAAAATACTTGTTGCTTTCTGAATGTCATCTTTCATATAGTCAAAAGAGAAGGAAAGGGAACACATTCCCAACTGTGAGATGCCTAGGATTTGGGAGTACTCACTCAAACTTACTTTTCTTCTGATAATAGTGAGAAAAAATAATTTAAAACTTAGCTGTCTGAAAAGATGAGTTCACTGGTTAAAATGTACAAAATGTTCTTTTAGTGGCTTGTGGTGGTTTGACCCTGGCTGGACACCAAGTGCCCACGAAAGCTGCTCTATCACTCTCCCCCTTCAGCTGGACAGGGGAGAGAAAATATAATGAAAGGCTCCTGGGTCTAGATCCTAGGGAGACATCACTCACTAATTACCATCACAGGCAAAACAGACTCAACTTGGGGAAAATTAACTTAATTTATTACCAATCGACTGGAGTAGGATAATGAGAAATAAACCCAAATCTTAAAACACCTTCATCCCACCCCTCCCTTCTTTTTGGGCACAGGCTCACTCCCAAATTTTCTACCTACCCCCCTCCAGCAGCACAGGGGGATGGGGAATGGGGGGTTGGGGTCGGTTCCTCACACCTTGTCTCCGCCGCTCCTTCCTCCTCAGGGGCAGGACTCCTCACCTGTCCCCTGCTCCACTGTGGGGTCCCTCCCACGGGAGACAGTCCTCCATGAACTGCTCCACCGTGGGTCCCTTCCCATGGGCTACAGTCCTTCAGGCACAGACTGCTCCAGCGTGGGTCCCCCGCAGGGTCACAAGTCCTGCCAGCAAACCTGCTCCAGCGTGGGCTCCTCTCTCCACGGGGCCACAGGTCCTGCCAGGAGCCTGCTCCAGCGCGGGCTTCCCACGGGGTCACAGCCTCCTTCGGGCATCCCCCTGCTCCGGCGTGGGGTCCTCTCTCCCCGGGCTGCAGGTGGAGATCTGCTCCCCCGTGGACCTCCCTGGGCTGCAGGGGGACAGCCTGCCTCACCATGGTCTTCCCCACGGGCTGCAGGGGAATCTCTGCTCCGGCGCCTGGAGCATCTCCTCCCCCTCCTTCTGCACTGACCTGGGGGTCTGCGGGGCTGGTGCTCTCACATGTTCTGACTCCTCTCTCCAGCTGCAGTTTCTGTTGCACAGCAATGTTTTTCCCTTCTTAAATCTGTTCTCCCGGAGGCGCTACCACCATCGGTGATGGGCTCAGCCTTGGCCAGCGGCGGGTCCGTCTTGGAGCCGGCTGGCATTGGCTCTGTCGGACATGGGGGAAGCTTCTAGCAGCTTCTCACAGAAGCTGCAGCTTTTGCCCCCCCCAGCTACCAAAACCTTGCCACACAAATCCTATACATGGCTATAGAGGTTGCTTTCAGATGTTTGCTATCCTCCACTATAAAATTTGTCATAGGAATAAAATTATATTGAGAGACCAGCAACTAGAATCTTCCCAGTTTAACTGTTACTACCCAGCACGAATGTTAATTCTTGCAGGGTAAATGGTCGGGTTTAGGTGTCAAGGCCAGCATATACCATGCAGTCACTAGGTGGCACTCCATAATATGCAGAGATTTATTTATCTTCAGTGCCTTCCTTAGAAGTGAGTTTTCTTTTGCAGAAGCACATGTTTTTGTTCTACTTTATCCTCTAAACTCATCTTATGGAAAAAAAAAACTTGAAGATAAAATTTCAAATATTATATAGATAGACTGAATACAGATATACCAAATAACCCAGGAGATTTTGAACAGCAGCAGATCAGAAGCTTATTATATGTTTGAATGTATGCAACCAACTTGTACATAGGCAGGCTTTAGCAATTACATCAAATAAAGAAACAAAAAAAAGCTCTAATACATAAGGCAAACTGAAATACTTTTGGCTTTGATTGATAATATGACCTCCAGTAGTTTGGGAAAACAAGAATGAAAATCTGATTCTTTCCATTATAATGTATTATTTTTCATCATTTTGATGGTATGCATAGTGCTTGGGACTAAGCTGCACTGTGTCCTTTCCATGCTGCACATCCCACCAGCCAGCCCACCTCCCCTGAGCAGTTTTTAAGGGTTCTTTTTAAGGCCATTCAAGATTCACAAGTGTGTAATGGTCTGAGATGAAATGAGCAGCTATTTCTTTCACCAAGCAGGAATTCAGTTTAAAATTGATGAATAGGTTTAATTTTTAAAAAATTCTCTAGATAACTCCAAAGAAGTAATTTCTGTCACGATTAAGTTAAGATTTTGATGTTGAATGGAGATTTTGGTCAAAAATTTCCTTAAAATTAAAAGATAAATGAAAAAAGTGCATTGCTTAACTCCCCACATTAAAATGAAACCTACTTCGATTAAGGTGCTATACTGGATGAAAATTAATTCTATAAAAATGAGGAAATAATTTTCTGTCAATTTAGCCCCCTAAGCTGGATCTCTTTGGGGTCAGATGGGCCCCAATTCTGGCTCAAGGAAATGTGCCAAAACTTCTAGCTGGCAGCATGGACGTGCTTGTCTGTGTTTGTGTAGCAGGAGAGTTAGACCATCCCTGCCAGACACAGCCTGCAATTGTGTTGGCTCAGCCATACAGTAAAACCATAAATGTATGGTGTAGAGCTGTGTAGATAGCAATAGAGGCAGATAGGGATAGATATTTGAAGGCTACATCCTTGATGCATTAGCTTTGTCTTCAGGGGATGAAATGGAGTGGCACATATGTACTGAAACATAAGTGTGGGGTTTACATGATGAACATTTGTTTCAGACATAGGCACAGTCCTGAAAGTTGTGAGTATCCCAAAGGAGAAGTGGACTAAGGAGGAGGTGGTCCTGGAAGAGCTGCAGATATTCAAGGTAAGCATTAACAGTCACAACATCAATTAAATATTATTCAGGGGACTTTAAGGCCCAAACTGGCTTTGTCTGTCTGGTTGTTTGTTTACTGGAACTCATTCAGGTTTCCAGAGGGACACTATGTAAATTTTTAACTACTTTGGTATTCTTTGGGTAAGTCAATTGAAAAAAGTCCAGAACCAAACAGACCGTGATTTTTCAAAGCCATAGAAAGTCTCATTTATCCTTCCTTGTTGTAGTTTGAAATGTTATAAGCCCAAATTTTTTTATTAGAAGTATTTTCTTTTTAATGCCAATTTTTCTATTCTCTCAGGTTTGGGACTATTCTTAGTACAATTATAATTTTTTTAAAACAAACAAACAAAATTCCACAGATACAGAGAAATTCTTTAAAATAACAACTTTAGGAATTGAAAACATAAAGAAAATAAAACAAAGTTAGTTTTGATCATCCGTGTGTTTTAATTTATTGGTGAAGGCTGACTCAACTTTTTTGACCATTTTAATTTGGTTATTCTGGATGAGTGATAAAGAAGAAAAGTAACCGGACCCCTGCTAATACCAATGACTTCTTCATAAATAGAGCTTGTAAAAAGCCCAAACCTCCTTTCTGTTGTTCAGGCACAATTTCTGATTAACCTCATTGCTGGTGAGGGAGCTGATGTCAACATACCATTACAGTATGAAAACGGAGACCTGTGTCTTCCCTACTGATTTTCTTTTCCATTTAGTAGCTCCTTCTTCATTCTTTTCATTCTCATTTTGCTTTTTTCTCATTCTGTATAGCTCTTCTTCAGTTTTCACCTTGCTTTTTCATCAAATTTTATCTGCATCTGTGGCATTTTGATTACTTTCTCACACATCCTCTCTCCTATGTGCTGTATGAAGTTTTAGCCAGAATTTCTGCCCACACTAAATGAATTTGGGACTTAGAGACAGCATTTTCCAAATGTAAGGACAGCTTCTTTAATAATTATTTCAAAGATTATATTTCTCCGTATGCCTTTTGATATGTCATGTGTATGATGAAGCTTTGATTTAAAGGATCTCCATGTCTTCTTCCCACTGTCTTGGACACCAATTATAAATATCACCTTGAAAATTTCAAGATTACTGAGTGGCCTGCCAAGTAATCAGCAGTTTCAGTATGCGCACCAATTTGCTGCATTCTTAAAACATAACGTCAAGGGCAAATGTACCATATCATATTTAAAACAAAAAAAAGGTTATTTTTTTTTCCTGCTCAGCAGACATTCCTTCACATTTTTATTGGTGACATTTATAACTGTTACCTCTATGTTTTTGAATATAGAAAATTGAAGGGGTTGAAGGGCTGAAAAAACATCCCTTATTTCCTCAAAGTGCATTAACATTAAACAATAGGCTTAGATTAATCATCTTCTGTTACATGATAGATAATACTCTGAGCTTTGTCCTGTTCATACATCAGTCACTGGCAAAAAATTCGCTGTCTCTCATAGCAGTGAAATACATCCTGGTGTAGAGGATCTGCCTATGTATCCCTTAAATACCATCTAAGCCTTTCAAATAGTGCTTAATAAGAACTTAAGTTGATGTGAAGGCTCATTGCCAGTCTCCAGGATGGAATAGATCGTGAACTCTAAGAATTAAAGTCAGTTGCCTCATAAGCAGCAGGGAAAATTTATGGGAGGTATTTTTGGAAGCATAGATTTAGTGATTTCTGGTTTTTTGTTTTTAATACTTGTTTAAAACAAGCAAATGGATCTGTAATTTTATTTACTTTTTGTATGTTAAACTAATACACCTCACTAATTTGTTTTTCAGCACCCTTCATTTATCTCAACCATGGAGATTTCTCTGAAGCAGGTAATCACAAGCTCGCTTAATTACTGCGGGATATATGGTACACTGAACACTTAGCTTGTTATTTTCTGGTGATGCCTCTTACTTACTGGCCAAGCTTTCCATGGATGACTCTTAAAATGTATCTGGAAGGAAGGAGATATGTTTGAACTTGTTTGCCTGCCTAATTCACATTTGCTTACAAACAGTAATTTGTGTACCCAAGCTGGTAATTATTCACGGAAACAAATCTTTAGTCATACAGTAGTGGGATTTGTGAATGAAGTCAATTCACGTTCATTTTCTGGACACTAGAACTACCTGTCTCTTTACAATCTAGTAATAAATTATTATTACTATTATTGTTGTTATTTTATTAGTAGTCAAGAGAGATCAGGGCCTCACTGTGCTAAAATCTGAGTGCACACAGACTGAAAACCAGTCCCCCTCCTCTAAAACTGCAGCCTAGATCTGGGTGGTCCAACCCTGGCAGTCACGGGAGCCAGTCCCAGTTGGGAATCTCCCAGTGGGAAACGGTTTTATGGCAGCTCCGCGCTCTGTCATGGCTACGTGCACGTTCGGGAGGCAGCGTGACACCAGAGCCATCCCTCCCTGCCCCGCAGAAGTGGCCGGAGCGGCTCCGGCACAACACGCTTCCCTCACACGGGAGGGAGGAGGTATTTTGCTGTTCAGGCATGCACAGCACAGCTGGGTCCCATCTCCCCTGAAAAAAGGTGGCAGGCCAGCTGGAAGTACTGCATGAGCCAGCTCCGGCTCAACAGCAAGCTCTGGGACCACCCTTGTCTCAACAGGCGATCTCCTCGCACGTTGGGGAGAGGGGAGTAATATTATCCCCATCCTACCCAAGAAGCAGAAGCAGAAGATGAAGTTTTATTCACACATGGTCATCCCTAGTTCCCAGATTCTTGATATCACAGCTATCCAGCCACTTGTTTTTAAATGTGTTATTAAACCATTCTTTCCATGGTTTGCTGCCGATTTTTTACTACAGCACAAATCTAAAGGTGTAAGGTGTTACGTGCTGGTGTCTTTCCAGGACTGCAGTCCCCTTTTCTCTCTGCCATCTTGTCAGGGATGGATGGGGTCTGGCCAGTTCACACTGAGCCCTGAGAAACATTTTACAGTAAAGGAGGAATCCTCCCTCATCTTGTGAAATCTGGGACAAGGTTGAAAGTCTCCAAGTGTGGCACTGAAGAAGGGAACTTTTTAAATGGGCTACTTGGAGAACGCTCCTAATTCATTCGCTTTGCCTGATTTGCAGCAACAGTTGTACATTGGTTCCAGGGATGGATTGGTTCAGCTCTCTCTGCACAGATGTCACACGTATGGGAAGGCTTGTGCAGACTGCTGCCTTGCCAGAGACCCATACTGTGCCTGGGATGGAAGCTCGTGTTCCAGATATGCCCCCACTTCTAAAAGGTAAGAAAAAAAAATACAGCGTGCTGTAAAAGATCTTGCTGCCTGCAAGAATTTTAGAGGTTCCTAATCAGAACGTGTTGCCTTTTTACTTAGCATGTCATTTGCCTTAAAATTCGATCATGCTCTGGCCATGTTTCACATTTCTACTCGAAGAGCTGTGAAGACAACATAGCTTTGTTTAAGTGTGTGTGACAGTAACTCGGCTACTGCAGCTAACGTCATAAATCCATCATTTTCCTTTTTTATGCTGAATGCTTTAAGGCACAAGATGCTAAGATGGAGGTCCAGGTTGTGGTTAGCTCTGCCTGAGATGCAAGAGCCTCTCAAGCTTCTGACTTTTGCATAGAGCAGCACCGTAGTTATAAAGCGGAGTTTAACACAGTATCCCAGAGTGTTCAACAGTAAAATACATTTAATTCCCTGATCTAAACAAACAATTGCATTTGTGGTCTAGCCATAAGAGGGAGACAGAGATTTGAGTGCTGTGACTTGACTGCATCAGGAACAGTTTTTCCACAGTGAAAGAAGCTTCCTCTGAACTTTCTGTACCCAGCAGCTAGGACAGCAGCATGAATCTGCATGGAGGGAGAGCACACTGCAGGCTCTAGCAGTGCAGTTCCTAAGCTGCTGGATGTGTCTCGGAGTTTTTGGCTGATTTAGCCAGAGCTCTGAGCTCGCTCGTTGAGCCAGAGTCCTTCACAGCCTCTTCATTCCCCTTTGGACGAAGCCTTCCTGACAGTAATTCTTGCAGTGCGGTTGCAGTCTGATCTCAAGCTCTGGAAAGAGACTTTCTGCCTTAGGGGTTGCAGGGCTGGGACCTGAGCAATTAGACAAACCATTGAAGTTAATGACTCATAGGTTATCATGTCATGGTGTCAAGGAACTTTATGCATTTTCCCTCAAAGGCAAAGCAAACTAAACTCAGAGAAGCATAAATGAAAGGAGAAAAGCAAGTGTTCAGGCTCACTGCAAAGTTAGTGACACATGAGGCTTGCTGAAGTCTGAGGTGGGCTGGGACAGGGAGATTGATGGTCCGTGCTTTTTAACAGATGTGCAGTTTGGTGGGAAGGCCAAAAAGTCTGTGGCTTCAAAACAAAGGATGAGTGACCGGCCTTGGGAGTCCTCCAGTAGATCAGTTACTTGAATATTTTTCTTCTGTGCAGCAGCCTGTGCTTCCAGCATGTCTACAGCTTTTACCACAGCAGACAGCTCGGCCTCGGGAACCTGCTCGTCTGCCGAGGCTTTGCTCTGCACATAGGAGGTCCCGCTCCGGTTATCTTCAGTGTGGCTGTGAGGGAGGAACCAGTTCCTCCCTGGGTCTCCAATTCTTCTACTAAATAAAACAAAATACAAACTTTTTTTTGTAGCTCTTGGGAGATATATACAATCATCCACAGAGGAAGAGTTGGGGTTTTTTTTAATGCTATTACACTGAAATTACACTAAATCGCAGTGAGTTTAAGTAACACACCCAGAGATTAGCAGGCAAGTTAGTTGTGGAAGGGAGCAGACCATCTCAGACCATTGTCTCAAGCATTTTTTCTCTCCATAAGAAGAAAGATAGTCAGATTTGTCAAATTTTTGTTACCAAACTAAAACATATGCTATTCTCTTTTCATTTTAATGATTGGTTTACTAGTATTACCTTGGGCTGATCTGGAGCTCAATTTTGAATATCACCTGTTGAACCTCAGATGTTTTTCATGTCCTACAACATTAAGGATGGTTTTGGGTATTTCCAAGAAGTCCACCCCTTCAGGAGACCTGTGCCCCATGCTCCTAAAGCAGGTTTAGATGCTCTTTCTGTCACTATATTGCATGCTGCTTATGCTAGGCAGACTTTTTTCTCTTGCTTTTTCTCTTTCCCCTCTCAGTGGTTTTCCCGAATCACAGGGCCTTCTCTTGATGTCAATTGTACAAATCTCTCTAGGCCACATGCTGCTTTGAGGGTGAGGCTGGTTTTAGTTAAGACCGTAATTGTCAGCAGTAGGGTGGGAGCAATGCGAGTCCACATCTGCTGAGCTCCTCTATATTTTGTTGTTGAATTCCAGCAATTATGCCTGAAGTGTTACAAGTTTGCATGCTCTTCCCGTAGGCGAGCCAGAAGGCAAGATGTCAAATATGGAGACCCCGTTGCACAATGCTGGGATGTGGAAGACAGTGAGTATTTTGCACCTTTCTTGCTCTTTTGTCGCTTTGTCAGCAGACTTTGTTGTAAGGGTCTCTGTCTGTGAAAACTTGCTGAGCTCAAGCGAATGACACCGTTAAAGCAGTTGCCTCTCCCACACTTCATATACGTTACCCGTCCCGCAGTTAAATTCGCAGAGCTGGGGCTGAGAACGCACAGCCAGCATGGGACGGCACCTTCGCATCCCTTATGGGCGACCCTCCCCAGCACTCATCCCAGGGAGGTAGATGTGCCCCTGACACAAAAACATCACACACATCCCTACAAGTAGCTAGTGGGACGTGTGTGATGTTTCGTCCAGAAACAGGGGAGATAATCCCACGAGGAAACCCCAGGGGTGAACGGGGAACACGCCATCTTCTCCCATTCCGCTGCCTACACTTGACACAAGTCCCAAGGCGCAGCTCCAGCTGCCAAACCAGCCCCTTCCCCTCCCCGCAGCTACTTAAATACTCCCGTTATTAGCAAGAGCCTACCCCGCTCTCTCCATCGACTCCCCCCTCCCTTTCCCACACCCTCTTTTAGGATGCCAAAGGGTCTGGTTTGCTCCTTTGGCAACGGCAGCGCTTCTCTTACAGCGAGCACTGTCAGTATGAAATCCTGCGGTTACGCGGCAATCTCTGCGGCAGCGTAAAATAAATGAAAAGCATTCAAAACCAAGCTTGTATTTGTCTGGGGCTCTTCTAGCCTCTTATTAAAGCAAACAACCCAGTCAAAACAGTATTGATTGTATCGCTGCGTTGAACGTTTGGTCGGGACAAGCCACCGCTTTCCATTGATCTCTGGGTATTTTCGTGCCGCTGCGGTGCTGGGTGCCTGCTGCAGATCTCGGCATGAGTCAGTGCAGAAATCAGAGCTGCTTGCCACAGGATCAAAGCCTTCATCTGTTGCACAGTATAGAGGGCTCTGACTGTACATGTGTGCTTGCAGACATAGTTAAAAATCAGGGTAAGATCTCGTTTCCATTAAAGTCAATGACAAAACTCCTGTTCATTCCCAAGGGCCAGAATTTCCTCGCTTGCTGCTTACCATGGCTCTCCAAATAGTGGCATCTGAGACTGTGCAAAGCTCAAGGTTATAGAAACCCTAGCAGAAAGGCTGACAGTGTCACATTTTCCTGGAAGGATAAAGAGATACTGGAAGAGTTGGCTTTACTAGACAAATGTAAAATGACTTAGCACAGAAATTAGTATTAATCCTTTGCCCTCATGTAGCTCCACCAGTAGAAATTTTATCCAGCTGGGGATGACTCCTGTGTGCCATAAAACCATGAAGCTGACCTGTGCCACTCCAGGCTCTTGGCTTATTTATGCCATTTGAGATAACTAATAACATTATGACCCCAAAACCTATTTAAATTCAGTGCTCCACTGTGTGAGATTCACTCCCAGAGACTTCATTGGCTGCATGAAGTTGTTTGGCTCTGCTGAAATCTCAGTGGCACAGTGAAATAAAAAAAAGGCATTTAATGTGGAGAGCTTGAATTTCTATAGATCTCATATAGGTACTTATTATACTGAAAAAACAATCCAAAATTGTATTCATTTTGTTGTTGAGCTAACTTTAGATTTAGGAGACACCACTGCTTTCACCTTCCCTTCTGTTATTGGCAGGGTGTAAGAAACAGCTTTGATCTGATGGTAAGGCAGATATGACACAGATAAGACAGGCTGGAAGGGGAAATGGAGATGCAGAGATTAGAAATTACTTGCTCAGGTTTACAGAAGGCCAAGAAAGGAGCACAGATCTGCTCATGGCTCCTTCAGTGTTTGGTCTTAAAAATACTACAGAGCATTTCAAATTATACTGAAGGAAGGTAAACTTCAGTTTACTTTAGCCCTGTGACTCCTTTAAAGTGTTTGGGATGAACAAACCAGACCATACAAGCTGCCTTCAGCAGCTTTAGTTCAGGTTTAGTAGTTGCATTACTTAAAGGAAAAATACAGGTCAGATTTTAAATTCCTCAAAGGTGAAAACCTCAACTTTAAAATGGAGCAAGCTTGTGATATAGATTTTATTGACCTCCTTAAAAACCAGTTGCACTGAAGGAAGGTTAGCAGCCGCCTCTAAATCCTCATAGTTATAGTTTAAGCTAAAAGTTAAGTTTCCTTTTGCTTTTTTATAATTCACTCACTCTTATAGCATCTGTTCTGAATCAGGCTATTTTCCCATTGCTTTAAAAACCAGGTCAGGGTTAATCTCCTGTACCATGTTTGCTTTCCAGGCATTAGTCATGAAACTGCTGATGAAAAGGTGATTTTTGGCATTGAATTTAATTCAACTTTTCTGGAATGTATTCCTAAGTCCCAGCAAGCCTCTATTAGGTGGTATATTCAGCGCTCTGGAGAAGAACATCGAGAAGAGGTAAGTTATAGTCATCAAGGCAAGTTTCCTCTATAGAGAATTCAGCTGAGCATTGAAAGGCAGGAGTTATTGGGATTAGTCGATGTTTTACTTTTCCTTGCCTCACCTTAGGTATCACATAGCATTCTGGTATCACCATTTGGGGCATGCAGTAGGGAAGAGAGAAGCCATTTGCACTGTGTCATAACCAGATTTAGATATTTATTTTGACTTACATGTTCATTCTATTAAAAAAAAAGAAGAAAAGATAAATTAGGCTTTAAATAGTGGTAAAAAATCAAAGTACTGAAAAAAAAAAGCCCTTTTATCCAGTAATTAATACAACTACTTCTGTAGGTAAAAGTGTGTTCAAACCTCTTTGTTTTAACAAAATCTCTGCTCTATTTAGTGTCTGATTGCATTCCCTTATCATGCTAAGCAGCGTAGCTAGGAACTGCACGTGTGGCTTGCTGCTTCTCTGCATCTCTCCCCAGAGAAGGAATGGTCTGTGCAGTAAAAAGCTTTTTATTTGCTTTTTTTCATGTTAGTGGAGTCTGAGAATTGTTCTTAAATGGCACTCTGCACTGATGAAGAGATGTCAGGTTAAAGAATTGCACCTTGCATCTGGAGTAGAAGGCGATGAGGCTTGTGATGGCCCTTAATTCCTGCAGGAGGCAGATTTGGGGTCCTCACTAATGGAGAAGCCCTGGAGAAGCCTCCAGGTCCCCACATACCCCCTGCCCAATTTTCCTGCTGATTCCTCTCTGATCTAGTGACAAAGGGACCCTCTGACATGCCCAAAAGGACAATGTGCTGGGACTGATTTGGGCTGGGTCTGAGTGAATTTCAAACCTCAGGAGTTTTCATAGTCTTTGTCTTACATGAGTGATTTTGTGTCTGAGGCCAAGTCCTGCTGTGATGGCAACCATGGCAACGGGGAAGGAGAAGGGAAAAGAACTGCCCTTTCAAATGAGCTGTTAGGTGTTAGATATGCTTTTTTGTTATGTTCATCCAAGACAAAAGTTAGTTTAAATAAGAGGAACTATCAAACACCCAACCGGTCTTCCACTCTCAATGATAATTCATCCTTTCTGACTGCAGAAAATGTGCTGCTTCTTTCTAAAGGCTGGGGAGATGCAGGCCAGGGCAGGTGCTCATGAGAGCATCACCTCTGGGTGAGGTGGGACTCGTAGCAGTAGTCCCAAAGTTGCAACCTCAGTTATGTCTTGGCCCAGAAAGCCAGAGTAAGGGGATACAAGGCACTTCTGATCTTCCACCAGATAAGACAAACAACCCGCAAAGCTGTATATTGACTACGACACTGCAGTACTTTAATTTACTCCCCTTCTCCTACTCATGCTTTGGGTTGGCAAAGATTCTTTCCTCTGCTGAGAATAAAAACGTCATTAATTTATAGACACAGTGCTTGCACAACATGCACTAAACACTGAAAGAAAGAGAATACTGGTTTGAAATATCACCTCTAACCTCCATTACAGTCCATACTTGGAAAAAAATTTGATTTTCTGATCAGCTGGCCAAGCACACTCTCAGCCACAGGTAGTTGAAGTGAAAACCCAGCTAGAAGTGTATCAGCCTTTAAAGACCTATGGGCATTCATTGTTTGTGCTTTAATTGATTTACCTTTAACTGCCCTGTACAGAAGACTCTGTGCTCTACTTCCCTAAGGCAGCAGTTTGTAAATGCACTTACATATTTGATCAGAGAAACAAGTAAAGTACTTGCTTAATTCTAACCATGTGTTTAAGACTCATTTTTAAAGTAAATTTAAGCAGATAGTTAACAGGTTTTTGGTTGGGGGTTTTTTTTGGTTTTGGGTTTGTTGGTTTTTTTCTGTGTGTGCTTTTTTTCTATTTTCTTTTTTCTGAACAGGAAGTTATGTCAAGTTTTGAGGACACTCAATCATTTTTTAAAACAATGTCTTGCAACTACAGCATGTGCCTGAGCTTCTCAAAAGGAGCTACTAACTTTGTGAAAAGCAGACAGTTCTCTGTGAAAAATGTAATATTTCTGCATCATACGAAGTCACACTTTCAAGATTTGAAAGCCTCTTTTGAAGGGCTGCTTTTGGTTTTATCTGTGTCAATTTAGGGGAAAAAAAAATCAGTTGATTTTCTCATAAATCACAGCCTCAGATAGGCCTCTGAAGGTCAGGAAGCCAAGCTCAAACTATCTTTCTTATTTGACTGTAGAACAAACTGCAGGTCAAACCAACTTTTGAACAAAGTTAGGGCAGGCTAACCTATATAGCATAGCCTAAGTTAAGGCTATATTCTTTTTTTGCCACGCTTTATATTTCCAAAAGGTTCATTGTGGCGGCGACCTGGCCTCTGCTACTTGTCCTGGGCCAAATGCCAGTTACTCAGGCACGGTGATGTCCAAAACTACAGGACGGCCCAACGTGCCAAGGATGTGTGCGTTGAGAGAGAGGAAGGGAATGCGTGCATATATGTGACGGCATTTGAAGCTCCAGCAAGCACACAGCATACATCTTTGCACATTAGCAGCCTTCCACAGCAATGTTTACTGGGCTTGCTCTGTGTAAACAGTCTGACATCTGTTTGTATGAGAAAAGTAAAGCTTTGCTAAAAGGCTAGATTAACCTCTGAGGCAAATTTAGAAGAAAATTTGAAGAAGAAATCTGCAGACAGATTTTCTACATTATGAATGCTAACAGTAGGCAAATAGCTTTTTACCACATATTGTCCCTAAAGCCATAGCAGTGTTTCTGTGATCTATCTTTGATAAAATAGAAGTTGGAGCACATGTTCTGCAACTCCTTGGGGTGGTTTTGTTAGGTTTTATTTATTTTTTGGTTTTTTCAGTCTTTGAAGATAACAGCCTATATAAATGCATATGCACACACTGATGATTACAGGATCAGATCACTTAAAGACAGTGTATAGCTATTAGTTTTGTTTGATTCCTGTCAGAAAATCCGTATAGTAGCAGAATTTCTAATGTTTTGACTCAGGTTAGTTCCAGGGTCCTAAGAACTTGAAGTCCTTCTGAGCAAACTCAGCTTGCACATCTCATATTGGGAGATACCATTTTTAGAGAGAAAAAAAAAAAAAAAAAAAAAGAGAGAAGCTTTGTTGGCTACTTTTTAAAGATAAAGATCTTAATCTAGAAATGTCACATTTTCAAATGCATGTACCTGAAGTTAAATCCCTAATTTCATATATGGCTGCCTAAATAAGTGACCGGATCTATAGAGGTGCTGAACGATCAGTCCTCCTATTAGATAGAATAAGGTTAAAATGTTAATCTCCAGAAATGGAGATTTTCAGGTTTTCTAATTTGACTTATCAGTGAAAATGAATTCATCGGTATTAGAGCCTAATTGGAGACCTTCCTAGAAAATCCAAAGATTGGCAGAGTAATTTACTTTCTTTTCAAAGTACTTCAATTTGACAAAAATACCATATGTCACAGAAACAGTGTGGTCATATTTAATGTGTAGCTTGATCTCTGCTCAGCCAATACCTTACCATAACTTTTCCCATTACAATTATATTTTCTGCTCTCTCTCTCCCTTCCTGCAGCAGATTTCTCAAATAACACTGCACATTATTTTAGTGCATGTCTTAGTGGTGTAACTTATTGTGATGACGATACCATGCTATGCAAGTGACTCCGTGCACCTGGAATTTAGGTTACGGACTTTTAGTTCCAGGGCTGTAACTGTAATGTCTCATCAAGTCTTTAAACCTGGCTTTACAAATAGATGGCTATGCAGTGTCCCGGCCATGCACTACAGCTTCCTGAGGGAAGGAAAAGGGCAAAATCCAGGCTGGATGGGAAGAGTTTGGCCCAGCAGGATGTTCCCGACATTTCACCCTTAGGGTCATGGTTCAGAATGTGACTTCCAGGCAGAGCGACCTGTGGGGAGGGACAGGATCTCCTGTGGTACAGGAGCTGTCACCAGGTCATTTTGCTGCCAGTGGGAGTACATTTCCCTGTAGTTTGAGGCCATTTTAAGGTCAGGAGTCAAATATCTAGTGCTTTTGTGTTTCGTGTTGCTCACGCAATTGATCATGTTTGTTCCTGTGCGTGCAGGGTTAGTCACTGAGAGGAGGGAGAGCGTTTCGGTGACTGCAGTTCATAAAAAAAAGTGGGGACGTCATCTGTTCGTAACGCCTTAAACTGCTGAGGTTTTCTGAAGCTTAAAACAGATATTTATTTATTTCTCAAAAAAATTCCGATGTGTTATGTTATATATATATAATATGTGTCAGGACTGCAAAAAGCAAACGCTCCCTACAAAGACATCAGTTTTGGTGCCCCATGGCTCTGAAAAGTATTAGACCCCCCTGCTTTAGGCTACACTTCACCCCGAGACTTCTGCAGCTCCAGGTCTGCCAAGCTGCCACCTCCCCTTGCAGGGGACAGAACAAACCGCATGGTCTGAAGCGACAGAATAGGTGCAGTTCGCTTTTAACTCTCTCCTTCCTGCTCTATTAATACCTGGGGGTGAAAACAAATCCACTGAAAGGCAGGAGGACATTCCAGTTTCTTCTTCAGCGCTTCTCACCCCCCATATTCCTGCCCCACAGCCCTGGGCTGTGTTTTTCTGACAGACCCAGCTTAATGACCGTCTGATGGTTTGGTAGGTACAAGAGTTTGACCCAGTCTTGGACAGGACATCTTGCCAGGCACAAGATTGTCACCTCGCTCCCCCATAAGAGTGAAGAGATGTTGTTTCTATTCCACATTTTAGCCAGACTGAGAAGACCTTTTTCAGTTTATCCAAGACATAAGTTTCCATGTCTTTTTGCGGCTGGAGGTTTTTGCGTCATGGTGCCGATTTTCTTTGTTACAACCATCTGGTCAGCAGCATCTTGTGAACAAAGGTCACAGATTCAGCGCCAGCCCTGAAATCTAAGAGTTGGATGAGAGCTGAGTAAGGAAGAGGACATACACCAAGGACTGAGTTTCCACTAGTACCTTCTGTTAGAGGAGTGTAGTTCAATGTTTGAATCCTTAGGTCAATGAGAAAGAGATCAAGAGAGTGGGGAAAATAAGAGATTCATTCTGCAGCCTAGGCACTACTTACAGCTCTCATGCTTTCACTCTTTTATTTTATTATATGACTCACTGGCTTTTTTTTCCCCCTAATACCTTGAGATTCTTAAGTAAGACTAATATTTTTGACAGTTTCCTGGGGAAAAAAAGAAGTAACTCTGAATTGAGATACAGCACATGACATTTCTGCTTTGATTTGGATATAAGGGGGGGGGAGTGGGTAGGAGTTTGAAATTTAGTTGCAGAATAAGAAGTTAGCTACACCTTGCAAATAATAGGAATTTTGTGTTTCCATAATGACATTGTACCAGCAAAGTGTTCTTCATTTTTCCTGTGGCTTCTTGGTAAATAAAAAAAGAAGTTTAAAAAAAAAAAGAAAAGAAAAGAGAAATTAACTCTACAGCTGTGTTGGAGTTAAATGATTATTTTCCCAGTACAAGAGAAACAAAGTCATGTGTAACAATAATGCCAAAAAAACCCCAGAGTGATCTTTATTTCCAGTCAAATGATGAGGATGAAGAAGAAAACAATAGAAAATCAAAGATGAATGTGAATTCTCAGCAAATGTTCCTCATTTTCCTTTCTCCCCCTCTCAATTTGTTCAGGGGTTGCAGCTAACCCATGATTAGTCCAGCTTTACCTCTAACATTTTTTCACATGTTGATTAATGAGGGAAGGCAGGCTTTGAAGCCACTTTCTTGTCCCAGACAGGTGCAGTGTTTTAACTGTGAAAGAGTTGACATGTGAATTATTTGTAAAGAGGGAGCTATCTAAACACATCATTAGCAAAGGACAAAAGGCATTGACCTAACCTGGTGCCACAGCACTTTCAAATCCTTGGTTGTTTTCCAACTTACTGATTGTTTAAAGATTTGCCACGATTATTGGCAATGCCTATTTTTTCTCCATTGTTAAATTCAGGCTGTGAAAATCAAGTGTTTGATTTGTATGGAGATCTTTTCCCTTTTGTCAAATATTGCCAGTATCTGTGGCATGTGCCATAATTCAGGTAATGTAATTTTAGGCAAATTTATGTGCTTATCATGAAGGATGAAAAGTACAAATTGTTGATAAAATATTGTCAAAAATCTGCTCCCACTCCGCTAAGAAACGAAAGTTAATGGTAATCAGTTGCTTCATTTTTGTGGTTTATAATTTGTTCCTCATTGGACAAAACTGTCTCTCATGTTTAAGCTTTATCGTACGCTCAAATTTAAGCACATGTCAGCAAGCTTTCATGAATTAAAGCTTTTGTGCTTCTGAATAGTTAAATCCTATTTACAAATATTTTAGGAGAGTTATTGATTTTGACATGGGGGGAGAGCAATGAATCCACAGTTGATGTCTTTTACCTAACTAGTCTTTTCACTCACCCCAAAATTTAATAAAATATGTTTTACATCTATAGGTCAGGAACCAAAGAGCACATTAAGCATTCAAGTGAAAGGTTAAAGATCTACTACCAAGTAATGAAATGCCAGGTGTTTATGAAACTCCAGAGCCCTGTGGAGGGAAAAATAGAGAGGAAAGGCAGGAAGAGTTCTGAACTTATGGGTAAAACAACATAAACAGGATACCAAAAAGAGAAGTGAGGGGGGAAAACAGTAATGAAGTGTTGCTCAATGCATGTGAAATCGGAGCCATAATTTCATCCTGCCAGAGGATAAGAATGGAATGAACAATGAAGGCACAGAGAAGGAGGAGGTGACAGTCACCGTAAATCAATATCCAAGGTTAATACAGGACATTCTGTAAGAACGCTGCTTCATTAAAAATAGGAGTTGTGATGGGCTGGGATTAAGGGACACAACCAATTTAGACTCTGTTAGCTTTCTCTGCAGTATCCCAAGGCGGATGGAGGGGCAACTCTACCAGTTAACACGTTTACAACTAGAAAGTGACGGCTGCGACACAAATGGTAAATAGTTATGAGTAGCAGGGTGCTGGACTTGGGGGTCCAGTGATCTTTTCAAGTCTAGATCTGCCATTATTCTGCCTTCTTTTCACTGAAAATAGGCGAAGCACTAGTGAGGGCTCTTTGGAGTGGTGCCCAGCCAGCCGAAACAGCCAGCTGGAGATCGTCCAAGTGTAGGAGGTACACAGCTGTCAAGACACTCTAGACTACAATACTGGCAGAGCCACCGATAGGCAGATGCTACTGCTGCAATTGCATCAAGCCCTGAGCTCAAAGAGATCCGTCCTGTTTTCACTCAGACAATGTGGGAACTCGGTCTTTGCACAGTGCCTTATGAAACCCGAATGTCTGGAAATTAGCTGCTTCTTCCCATCCTTTTCCCTAAATTTCTCAAACTTGGGTCTTCATGTTGACATGAACCCTGGGCAGAAGAAAGAGGGGCTTCCTTGTCATATTGCAACAGCCAAGCCTCCAAAAACACTTCCACCTGGCCCCTGCTCCTGCTTCTCTCTGTGGAGTACAGCACCACAAGGAAACACCTGCCCCAGACATATTTCTGCCTACAGCTACTTATTTGTGGATTCATTTATGCATTTTATGCTCCTGTTTTTACTGTAAGAAAGGTACACTCACTTGGAACGAAGTGTCGCTCGCTGATAAAATTGAGGTCTACTGCCCTATGCTGTAGGTTCTAGAGGGGGTTGTTTCTAGTCTGTCTCCCTCCTGTCTTCTGTGTATGTGCTTGTGGCTTGACCATGATTTCTCTGGTTTAAACTCAGTGTAGTAAATCAAAAGTAGCTTGTGCTCATGTAGCACCTGTTGTCAGGACAATCGATTTTCCAGGAATTTCCTGAAATTAGTATGATTTCACCCGGCTGGTGCCAAGTAGGCATGCTTATATACAGTTTACAAACAAGGAAACTAAAGCTCGGGCTTGACCCAACACCGTCAACTGGTGGCAGGAGCCAAAAAATACTTGGCCACAGAACTAGGCAGCCACAGCCACTTTTAGACCAGGCTTTTGTAGCAGCTGATTTCTTGTCTGTCCTGCAGTCTGATCAATAGCAGTACGGAGGCCTATATCCATCCATCCACATCTCTATCTATCCATCTACCTACGTATCTATCTACCTATCTGATCTGCATGTTACTGAAGACTGTTATAGCTGATACAGTAGCAAGTCAAAGTGTCTCTCGCTCTCTGTGCATGTATTATATACATGTGTATTGCTTTTTCTGGTGATCTCAAAATGGTCTCTAAAATTATTTAACCCTTCCAAAGTCAATATCATAGAAACTTAGGAAAGGGTAAAGCAAAAAGCCCTGGGAGGTCATCTCATCCATCTCTTTGCTCCGAGAGACCCTGTTATGATAAAGTCCTAGTGAGTTAGAATCATAACAGATGGAGAATCCTTATGTATGTGTACATTTTTTCCCAGGGAGTAGAAGAGGGAATCGTGTGCAGATTTTCTACATAAAGAAACAGTGTGTAGCTTACCCACTGTGAATAAATCTAATTTAGTCATCTTTATGCCTCCCTGATCTTCATCCTCTGAAGTTTGCTGGAGGGTCAGATGTGCACTCTGGGAAATATTCCAGATTCTGTGTTGGTTCTCTCTGCCCCCACTCCCTCCGTCTCAAACCCACTACTCAGCCTCGTGCTGGAGTTTTTCTGTGTTAAAGCAATGCCCCCGGCAGCGCCGGGGCTGTGTTTAAGGCCTTGGCTTTGCTGTGGGCTGAGCGAGCAGCGCTCAGGTCCTCGGTGCCGGTGTGCGCTGCAGCCTCTGTGCGGCAGCAGAACATAGCGCGCCTGGGAGGTGACAGCTTTGGACGAGACCAGGATCGTTTTCAAAGGAAATGCTGGGCTTGGACACGGAGTTAGGGCTCTGCTTTCTACTTCCACCTCTGCTACTAATCTTTATATGGTCTTTGGCAAATCACTTACCTTCTATGTTTTCCAGCTGCAAAAATACTTGGGTGCCCGGTGCCCCATCCTGGGTTTTTTGAGGGGGGGTATGCTTTTTTTTTGACTTAGGTTATTTTGGAAATCATTTTCAGATCACCAGATATGTAACTTACCTGACAGTTATTACTCTAAGGTGCTCCTTATTTTTAACAAGCGAGATCGTGCTGTATTTTTGGAAATATTTCCATTCATAAATGAAATTACAGTTCCACGCTGACAGACTTCAGCTCTCACTTGCAATCTCATTCTTTTCATTGCCTTTTTTTTGTTCCTCTTTTTTTTTTTTTTTTCCTCTTGAGTTCTTCTTCACAGACCTTAACAATAAAAGAATTGTACTCGGTTGTATTTGTCTAACCTCATTGGGTGCTTTTAATCACATCTCAGTGAGTCAAAGCCAGGATCAACTTCCTTTTGTAAAACCCAGTTGAAGAAGATCAGAATCACAGCATTCCACTTTAACAATCAGTAGTAGTATTTATTTTCAGCGTAACAGGGCCTCGGCACTCCAGGTGTATACAAGCACACTGGTATATTGGGTGCATTACAGATGCCTCAAGAAGAGCAGTTAAAAAATGAATGGGGTTTGTGGCACTAACTAGCTACCCTTCCTGGGAGAACGTGGTCTAACTTATTGCATTGTAGTGCGATGAGTGTTACTCTCTGTCCTTGCAGCTGTACAGTATGTATCTTCTATTACTGCATGCTGAAATGTCAGTGATACAGGTGCTATAGTTAGGAGCAGAACTCAGCCATTGGAAGGATCTCTGGTATCTGTGCCAGCCGCACGTGCCCCACGGTGTGCTGGCACCCGAGGGATGAGGCATGCCGTGTGCCAGCCCAGCCTCTTCTCCACCTCGGTATAGCGCTGACACGCGGTCTGGTTTTGCTGATGAAACTCACCTACCACATTCTTCCTTGCCCACAGCTGAAGGCTGACGAAAGGATCATCAAAACGGAGCATGGGCTGCTGATCCGCAGCTTGCAAAGAAGGGATGCGGGAGCCTATTTCTGCAAAGCCCAGGAGCACACCTTTGTCCATACCATCGTGAAGCTGAATTTAAACGTCATTGAGAACGGGCAAATGGAAAGCACTCAGAAAACTGAGGATGAGGAGGGCCGGGTGAGGGATTTGCTGACGGAGTCCCGGCTGAGGTACAAGGACTACATCCAGCTGGTGAGCAGCCCCAGCTTTAGCCTGGATGAATACTGTGAACAGATGTGGCACCGGGAGAAGCGGCGGCAGCGGAACAAAGGTGGTGCCAAATGGAAGCATGTGCAGGAGATGAAAAAAAAGCGAAACCGAAGGCACCATGAGCCAGCCAGGCCACCGTCTACATAGTTTGTAAATGCTATTTAAAGAAAGGACATTTTCCATGCAAAAAACTATACTGTGTTCTGGTTTTGTGCATCTTGCCTATGAATTAGTACTGCTTCTTATTGAAAACAGATAACTCACCATCACTATTAATCTGTATGAGACTGTACAATGGGATTCGATACCAAATGAAATGTTCCTTATTGGAGTACCGCACACCAGGCAATAATTTCAAATGCATTCATTAAAAAGAAAAGATGTACACTTTTAGCTAATTTCTGGGTAGCCTGAGGCTACGTGAGCTGTATTCTGTATTTCCTGCATAATTTTCACATAGAATTTAGTGTCCGTGTTCCCTTGTTAGTATTTGCTGCCACATTCCACCGCAGGGGTGGGTACATTTCAGGGGAGGGCAGATGTATTTCTAGTTCTTTGGCATCTTTCTGAATAAGAAGCATGGTAGACACGTGTGACAGATCTGCAAAAATACCTGCTAATTTACCCATTGGGCTTGTATACAGGCTCATGGGTGGGGTTTGCTAGCACAGAGCCACACAGCAAAACATCACATTAAGTATTGGCTTAGGGACAACATTCACGCTCCCCATAAAAAAAGAGAAATCATAATCATATTTTAAGAGAGGGGAATTATCGAGCGTTACTCATTAGAGTTTGAGTAGCCACCAGTTTGCAGTCCATCTGCTGAAATGAAATGTTGACTCTAATTGAAACTGCCACCGAGATGCTTGGGAGTAAATTTCCTAAGTGGTCCGTGGGAGGTACGTGCACAAATCCTATTAACGAATAATGGGATTCCTGCCTGCACTTCTATCTCTCCAAAGGTTTGACTCTGACTGTTTCTCTGGCCCTTTGCTAGCTTTGTTTTATGCAGAGGAAAAGAAAAATAAGACAACAAAGCTAAAACAAAAGACGATGAGGGAAAGTATTTGGTGGCTGAGACCAGTGCTCTTGACACAGAGCTGACATTCCTCAGATGTGTGTATTCTTTGGGATTTTCTCCCAAAGGTCTTATGTATTTTTAAGTTGAAAATTTGCATTGTTGGAATTAATACTTTTATTATAATTAAATAAAACAAAAGATGTCCATGTGTAAATAAAACTTGTAAGTTAGGAATTTGCTTTATACCATAATTTCATTTGTAAAGTGTTCCTTGTTCCTTGGTTCATATTTTGGTTTTAATAATGTAAATTTTCCCATATAAGCAAGAAACACTGGCCTCGTTCTTGGCTATTTTACGTCAATGTGATTTCATTGATTTTATTCCTGATATGCAGCAACAAACACAAGCTCAAAATCAGGCCTACTGTCTCTTCTCATGAGTCACAGCCCCCCTTTCCTCTCTTCCATCTAACCTCCCTCCGTTTTGCCTTTCACGCCTTTTTGAGTGTGAAATGACAAATTAGCCACTTCCTCACATGGAAAGAGAGCTTTGATGGATACCAAAACGACAGACTTTACTTGTTTCTCATGCATTCTACAGATCTTGAGAGCAAAGTCTGTGGGAAACCCGTGTAATTGGTGTGCACCTCATTAAGGAACTGAAAACGTTGGCTCTGAAATTTGTAGATTCGCCCTTGCCCGTGCTAGTGTTTGTATGCGCATTCAGTCCCCGATCTATAATTGTGTAGATCCAATTTGCATCGCTGTTAATTTCCTCTCTGTTGAAAGTCAGATATGGCGAAGTGTTTGTCAGATTTCAGAAAGGAATCTCAGCTTACCCACGTTCTTGTAAAACCCGAAAGCTGAGTTTGCATGTGTTGTATAAAAGCCAGCGATACCATATGTCATTAATTTTAGGTGCTTTTTTAATAGGAGATGTATGAGTTAATTAGGAGATATTAGATAGCATGCGTACAATGCTTTGATCATGTAAAGCACTGAGTGCTAACTATTATAAAAGATGTCTGTGGGGAGAAGGGCATTTCTCAGCACAGGACCTTTAATCAGCAGAGACACTGATGCTGAAGATACTAACCAGTCGTACAGTACTTTGAGAACAGGCAGAGAACTTTTTGGCATTTTTGCTGCAAAATAATGTAGGCCAGGCATTTCACAAGAGGCTTGTCATTTTGGGTACCTTGATTTTAAGGCCAATTAAGACTACTTAAAGGAGGGGGGCTGTATTAAGCTACTACATATAAAGCACCCTAAGACAGGGATATTCGATATTCTTGGCTGGAAGGTTATAGTGTCACCATAGAGAAACTGCCCAATTATTCCTTGTTAGATTTTTATCAGTCCACAAAGTCCCATTTCTCTGACTTGGACATTAAGTAAATGAGTAGAACCACACCAAGGCTATGGAATAACAGGTGGTCTGCATTCGCATGCACTGACAAAGGACCTACTCTTCTCCCCAGTGGTGACGCAGTACTTCAATTATTGCATTTCAGACAACTCTCATCACATGTTTGCCTACTTCATAAAAAGGCCAATCAATTTCTTCTTTGATATTTTTTCTCCTCCATGAAAACTAAATCATCTGATTTATGTTTAGATATGATTGGGGGTATGTATTCTACAAATGAACCGCTCGCCCTGACTTTAGTAGAAATCTGGGATGACTAAGGGCCTCAGTGCTGGGAGCATTAGATTTGAATGGTTGAATTAAAATGTTATTACTCTTAAAAACAACTTTCATTTCTTTTATTTCAATGTTGTTGCAATGAGATTCTTCTTAAAGAAATGACCTCATCAGTCTGGGGTACAGTGGTAGCGTAAAACCTCAAGTGAGATATAAGGCCTCTTCCATCATGGGAAATAAATTCAATATCCTCCAAACCGGTGTGCTGTATTGGGTTCATGCCACCCCAGGGAGCATATTTAATAATATTGCGTAGATAAAAGTCTGTGTTTTGATACACTGGGTAAGATGTATGCTAGAGCTGGCAGGGCTAGCACAGCTCCTCATGCACAGCAGGTATTACACATGCAAGGAGGCCAGAGGACCTTGGAGACCAGGGCAGGAGAGGGACAGATCAGGGATCACTGCAGGAGGTAAGACAGGGTTTTGTTAGGCAGGACTCAGCAATGCAAAGCCAGGAGTAGGAGCAGGAGGAGCAGTGGGTCATTCCACAACCCGCAGTCCTGAAGAAGGGTTCAGAGGATGAGTTATCCCAGAAACTGTAAAAGGAGAGGATCGCCCTCTTTTAAAAAACTTTCACCTTCTCTATAATTTAAAAGCTTAACTCTAAGTCTGCTTAAATTTCAAATCAATGATTTGAGGGTCAGCTGGGCTGCCGTGAGCTGTACTATGAGCCACAACAGGCCCGTAGTTAAAATGAAACTGAGCCTTGACTCCTTCAAGAGCTCCATAAAAATGAAGGTAAACGAAGTTTTTGTCCAGAGTGGAAAAAAGTTGCCTCCACCTTAATAACTGTAGGTCTTAAACAGATCCCTTAGCGCATATGATACAACATAGATATCTATTTACATATGCATTCAACCAGGAGTCCAATTATTAATACATTATCTTTTCCTTCCACAAAACTTTTCCATTGACCCTACTTCAGCAAAAAGTCAGTGTTGGACTGAAGCGGTTTCAAACAGATTCTTAGAATAACCAGCACAATGTGAGCTGTAGTTATAAAAATGCTGAAAACTGACATAAGCTTTAAAGCCCAACAGGGCCCTAAACTTTGTAGCAATCTTGCAGTCAGTTAAAATAAAACAGAAAATGGGATTAGCAGAAAAAGGAATAAAGTATTAACACTTATTGTGATAAACCAGTTCCGTTACTGGAAACTGTTCCAACAACAGGTGTGAATGTGTGTTCATGCCATAAGCAAATACTTTTCTCTCAAGTAGTTAAACTTACATTGCTTGAGCTATCTAAGAACCTGAATACTTTCCAGTTCATACGCAGATTTTGGACCTGGTTCTTATGTCACTTCTAATGAAGTTAAATGCAACAGATTTCCTCTGGTTCGTGTGCTTTTGAGATCAGAAGATCCCTACAGTTCAAATGCTATGATCCCTTTGATCTAACCATTATGGGTATCGATCTGCATTTAACATTTCAGAAAATGAATAATTATTTGTTATTATTACTCATTCTTCATGTAATGAGCCTGTGTCTCATAATAATGCCTCAATATTTAATAATGACTAATGGAAATTGAGTTTGCTAATGTTTTGTCATATGAGCATATGTGTATAGGAGTGCATATACAAATATCTTATTTTCTGTTCATTTTCTAACAGAGGTTAATTTGCAAAGGCAAATGTGATTTCAAGAGTCAAGGTTCAGCTCAGCTTCCACTGACAGCAGAGATTAAAATCCTTCGGGAACTGAATCGTAGCCTAAGTAGACTATAATCTATTTATAGTCTGGTAGTCAAACACCCGAAGCTATGTATTGTTCTGTAGAGTATATTGGCCTGGTCCTTCTTGCACACAGTTGTAGATGAGACATGGAGGTCTAAGGAATTACATCTGCCTGAATGGAAAATTAAGCCCATATGTCTCTCTAATATATTCTGTTACAATTTATAAACTTTAAATGGTCTCTATTGTAATATTTTACCATAGTGTTGCTAATATTACCCTGAACTAGGCTTCTGTCGTTGGCTGAAGTGTGACATTCTTTGCAGTTGTAATCCAGATTTCGAGGTTTGTAAAATAAGTTCATTACAGTAACAAAAAAGAAGGCATGGGAAAAGAGTTTAATTATAAATTCTACAAGGCAGATTTGTAAGATTTTATTTCTCTATATAATAATAGTGGTTATCCTAAATGCGTTAGAAACAGCAGTATTTGTTTTCCTTTTTTGGTCAGGTAAGGATACAAAACAAATTGTAATCTTGAGTTTATCACTTGCCAATGTGCAGCTGAAACCTCTGGTCTGACAGCTGTAGCAAGACTGGATTTTTACTTGCTTGTTTTTTTCTTCCACTAGTTAAACCCATTGTCTCCTGCCTTTGAGACTCTCTGGTTTGTCAGGTAACCCCAGTTTTATATGGAGGAATATTCTGGGGTCTGGTGTTTCCTCAACATATAAACATCCCTACAAAGTCGTAGTATCACAGTCTGCCTTCAGACGATGACTTTCCTAAGCATTAACTTTTGCATTCAGTTGCAGATGCAAACCAAACACTGTGAGGTAAATTGGAGACCAGATGGGGTTTTCATTTACAAAGGAAATTTTTGGGACTGTTGCTTAGAGCTCTCCTTTCCCTTTTTGCTTATGTGGTTGCTGTGTATAATTCTCCAATTTAAAATCAAAGCTTTTTGTGCTTTAAAGCATAAGATTTTCCATGCGATGTAAAAAAACCAGCAGAACATTTCCAGGTGATTTTTTTTGATTGATATGGACTGCTGGTTAATAGTTTCAAAGAGTACAAGCCAAGGAAATCATCTGTCCAGCCATAGATGTTGTGATATTTGTAAGGAGCCCAGACACATCTCGATTTTGGTGGTGTTTCATATTCTGTTCCCTTCCTCTTATGGTATATAAATACTTCGGCTGGGTTTTTGGGGGTGGAGTGGTTTTTTTGGTTTGGTTTGGGTTTTTGCAAGGTTGTACGGCATTTTGTTTTTATTTGTTTGGGGGTTTGGTTTTTTTGGGGGGGTGTTTGTGGGTTTTTTGTTGTTGTTGTTCTGCGTGTATGTGTGTGTTTGATTTGCTTTTTGTGTTCTGCTAATATTTTTCATGTTATTTTTCCTACTAAAAGGAACCATGCCTAAAGCCAGATGCTTTCTGATGGTGCAACATATGACAAAGCAGTAAGAGGAACAGAAGGCTTGGGCAGATATTTTGGTATGGAGACAACATAGCACATTTGCAAGGGGAAAAGTCTTATTGCTAAAATGACTATGCTGAGAGTGTAAAGACCACTGTGCCATTTCTCTGGCCAGGCTGAAGTCGAGGGTAGATTTACAGAAGGTATATATTTTAATTTCTGAAATATTGTCAATATAAACAGATCCAGAAAATCTAATCTGTTATCAGGTCTGTTATCTATACTTGCCAGAAATATCAAAATAAAAATACATGAACAGAATTTCACAGATTTTCACTTTCTAAATTTATTTTCATATTTTAAAATGCTTTATGTTTTAAAAGTGCTGTCATTTTAATTTTAAAATATGTTTATTAAAAATGCTTTTCACTAAGAAAATAATTTTTTCTTAAAATCTGCACTTTCAAATCTCTCTTTGCAAAAACATCAGAAAAAAAAAGGGAAAATTGTAAGTAGAAGTGGAAATCCTTTTATAATTCCATATGTTTTCAAAAAAGACAAAGAAAAAGCAGCATCAGAGGTTGTTAATGTCCTCTTCTGGAGACTTTATGTGACTCTCTTCAAGGACATTTTCTGTAGAAGTGAATTGTAATAATCCCATTTTAAGACTGCCTGTGAAAATATCTTGGCTGTAAAAAACAGATGCAAAGCATAGGAATCTATGAAAATACAAATGAAGAATGAAAACAGATTCCAAATGTTTGTGTAATTTTTTCATTTTTTGATGATGCATGCATCTCCATTCCCCTCTCCCAATGACTATCTCAGGATGTATATTGGCTGGGAAGAAAGGAAAAGATTACAAAAGCATATAATCTCCAAATTCCAAATTCCAAAATGAAAAGTCACTCCAAATGGACTGGCTGCAAGGATTATGATTAATACCACGTATTTGACCAGTAAAGACTATATTTACCCCTAAGGTGAAATTCATCACTCCTTCAGAAGCCCAGCACAGGAATTGTACACCACGTACATTCTTTTTTAATTTGTAAGGCATGAGTGGTACTTAGATTGACTTTGTGAGTGAGGCTGATTTTTACTATGTTGTATAACTATTTATAGAATAATAAGACTGAAATGTTTTGATAAGAGTATCTATTCGTAAATGGTGCAGCTCATTGAGTTGATATGATAACTGAAGTATAGCTTAAATAAGCTATGTGTTTGCCATGCCTGCTGGTTTACTAAATATTTCAATCTTATATGCAAAGGTAACTGAAACAAATGTATATTTCGTTCATACTATAATAAACAGCAAATTCTGAGGTTTTGCTTCTTTTTTAAACCCATGTCAAACTACAGAGTAAAATATGAGTTTTCAGAGAAACAAAGTCTGAAGCGTGTCATGGAAATGGCAAGAATATTAATGCAAGGTTCAGTAATCTAAAGTGTCTTACTTCAGAAGTCTTACCTGAGTAAAGACTGTCTGAGATTCACCCCTCCACTGAGGATGTGCCTAAGACCAACAGAGTGAGTCTACAGAAGCAGCTTAGAAAAGCCGCGGGCCTCACAGTGATTTAGATTAATACATGCAAAGCAATACACAATAGGCAGCTCTGTGCTTATTAATTTAAATTCAGTAATAGCTTTTTAATGTGTGCATTTCTAGATGATTAGCAACTACCATTGTCCTTAAAGACTGCACTGACATTGTGTTTTACAGTTACTCTCAAGCCAATTGATTGCCCATCCGTCTTGGACTGCCTCAGGAGCATCTTTGGCTCTAAGGGAGTGTGACTGTCTCCCGCCCCTCAGAGTGTTTTCAGGATGGGGATAACTGGGGAGAAGGAAGGGTTGTTCATTTTTTTAATCAGGTATTGATGCCTCTTTCCACAGTTATGGGGAGAGGGAAATTTTTGAAAAAAAATTTTTTAAATCTTTAGGCAGGAAAATAAATAGGCTGACTGGTCCACCTCCTCTTCGAGCCTTCAGCACAGCCCCCTGTGTTTCAGGGGATTTATTAAAGGTTAAGGAGACTATTTTGTTAACAGACGGTCAGCATGTTATTTCCAAGGACATCCACATTGGCGCACTCAAGGACGCCTGATTCCCGGTCCCATGCTGTGTCCATTAGACCACGATGCTTCTGACCCTTTGTTGGGAAAGGTCCCCGGGTACTGCTGGCCTGAAAGCTGACGCCAAATCCCAACTGCGGCAATAGCATTCTGCTCACCTAAATTCCACCTGCAGTTGCAATTGGATATGGTATTCTTCATTTCCGAGCCTGAACTCTTGTTTCTGTGTTACTGTGTGCTGCTAAACAGCTGCTGTGTTCCCCCACTCCCTCCCCACAGGTGGCTGCATTTGATAATGTCTCATGTAGGATCAATCTTGGTCCCATTGAAGTAGTGGGAATTCTGCCAGCGTGTCCCAGATCTGGTCCTGTACGCAGCTGGTAAAGCACTTTTAGCTCCTGCAGAAGAAGAGGTGTTCTGCACAGGCTGGCTGATTAGCCGCGTTCATTAGCAGAGGCGGGTGTCGGGGGCGGGGGGGAAGTGAGAGAGAGAGAAATCATTCAGCTTCTTTCTGCCACCGCTTGCTCAGTTAGAACTTAAATGCAGCACTAGTTTGTGTGCACTCAGAGAAACACAAGCTAATTAAGCTGAAAACTGTCATTTTCTCTGTAAGGATTTTGCAGGGTCAAACTTCAAGACAATTAGTGATGAGTCTCGGGAAGAAGCAAACAAGCTCTTCTGCAGTTGCTCAGAAACATTTCCAGAATTGATTGGCTTCCTGAGCTCTCTCTGCTCCACTCTTTTCCATGTGTGGTGCCTCTTTCGGGCCCTTAGAAACCAGAAGGGCTGTTAGCTGAGGAAGTCTGTGCTTAAAGTAAGAGGTATGAGGTAAAATCCGGCCCTTCATGATTCAAATGGCTGGAAGTGTTCTGGGATGTGTTCACACGCAGAATGCATATGTACTGTGAAAACAAGCGACTGGGAGCTAACAGCCTGTTCATAATCATTTATATTTCTGCAAAGTAAAACAGGGTGTAGAGGATACTTAGGGGTTCATATATTTTGCACAACTGCGTCCATGTAGTTACCGTGTAGAGTAATAATGATATTGGTGCAGAATGACAGAGTCTGCTGTTCCCAAACACATTTCTGCAGGAATGCTCATCAAATACCGGACAAAAATGTACACCAGCTTACACAGGACAATTTATGAAATGCTAATACACATTATCTCCCTCCCTGCTTTTGCTTAAAATTCTTTACAACAATTTGTAACTGAATATATGATGGAAAAAGTTAGCAAGCATTTTTAAGAGTTGCTAGATGAAACTGAAGTGTTGTTAAGACAGGAAATGACAAACCTTGACTCTTTGGCCAAAGTTTATTCTTTACCTTGCAATAAAAGTGTTAATGGCTATAATTTTTTACATCTTCCAGTGTCGCAATTACATTGCATTACAATTACGTCTTCCAGTGTTAGATATGTTTCCACATGCGGGAAAGAAAATCAGCAGCAAAAGAGTAAGCTTCTCCTTTTCTGCTTCTCTCTTACAGGTCGGTGTGGTCCCTAACTTTCTCCCAGGAAAACTTGGCTATTTTTTTTTTTTCCTCATAAAGAAAACAACCACGAACACTCAGTGTTTGGGCTGTATCTGCTAACACATACTAGACTTGCTTCTCTCTGTGGTTGGGATTATTCTCAGTGATTTCAAGTTGAGCACAGGTGTTGGCATATGCAGCACTGAAATTGTTGTTTTAGCTTTGGAAGTTGTCAGCTTGGGCACAGAGGAGGCTTTTCAAAAATACTCACAGGAGAGTCATTGCCATTAAGGTTTATTATTTAAGGAAACACAGAATTTTTTTTACAGAATCAAGGTAATACACGTTTTGGGTAATGCTGCATTACAGGGAAGACCGGTCACAGTATAAAATTGTTGCTCCCCTTAAGGAAAAACCCTTAGATGTCAGCAGCTAAGGTAAACCTTGCTCCATTCCCCAAAGCACAGCAGTGGACCAAAGATTTTGAAGAGCAGGTTTCCAGAGAAGTAATTAGAAAGTTGTAGGAAACACTGATAATTCTCCTTTAATGAAGGAAATTCCCGGTCTCTCAATTTGACACAAGTCAATGTTCAGAGTGTGTCTTAATTTGTGTCTTCCAACATATTTTTAAGGTGAGGAAGGTAGGGTATGCACGGTATACCTAGGCTATACCAAGGATATGCATGGGCTCCTGGGTGAGAGCTACTTTAGCTAATGACGAACAGGAAGATGTATCTATTACTGGTTATTATACGAAAAGGGTACCACTGCTCCCAGTTACACAGGAAACGGTGATCTGGCCTTGATAATGTAAAATTGCAGATTCAGTGCCCATCATTCATCTGATTCTCCATGTATGTATCTGTGTAGGGCAGCGAATCTAATGTATTGGAGACAAGCCACGTGCTCAGAAAGTCTGTTGGGCTTGAAACAATTCCGTAAGTGACCCAAACAGGCTGTGTGACTGTGGCATACACAAGGATTTGTGGATTTGTGTGAGTCAGTGAGGCACTGAGAGCAAACCCAACATGGCATGGTACAAGAAAACTTGCCAGCTGCTTTTCTAGGGAACAAGCAGGATTGCCAGTCATCATTGTTAATCTAACCATCAGCTGTCGTCCCCCCTCCCACTTTTCCAACACCTTTTCAGCTTTGTGTAGGCAGCCCAGTCATAAAATCCAGAACAAAAAATTTCATTCTGGAGACTAAGCAGCTAAAGCTCAGGAGCTGTGTCGCAGAGTGGTAGCAAGTTTTTTTAAGGATCTGGCCCTAAATCACATATTTAACATTTGTGGTACAGAGAAATAAGTGAACTCTAAACCTAGACATTGGTTAGCAACTTAGCTATTGAGTTAACCTTTTTCTGGGTGTATCTGTCTTTTATTGCAAAGACAAATTCTGAATGTGTGTGAGCTTGTGAGCTTCAGTTGAACATTGCAGTGTCATCTGCAGGATGCCACTAGCTAAAGAGGAGGAGAATTGCTTCAATTAGATTAAAACCCAAGGTTTTAAACAGGGAATTTATAGCATTTTTCAGTTTTCAGAATGTTTAGATTTTTCTGGCTGAATGAAGTTGTGGACAAAGCCAAAGCCATGAGAATCTGTTTTCCCTTCATTAAGGCAGTTTCAGAAGGAGAGAGTCCAAGTATTTGCTGATGTACCTCTTGTCCACACAGAAGGTAATGGCAGTAGAGGATATGAGCCCAGGTCTGAAAATCATAATTACATTCCCATTTTGGATAGAATGGACTATGAGTAAAGTATGTTGCACAAAACAGGCATATTACACCTTTCATTTCAAATTACTTTCTTTTGTGAAAAGAAAATTGTAGAAGAACTTGAATAAGCAACAATCAACCTTTCTGAATCTGTGTATTGTTTCCATTGTCTCTTTCCCCTCCAGCTGGTACGTATTTTTATTTCCTGCTATATTTTTTTCTTTCTTATTCCTGAGGGGATGGCATATTCTCACGTGGAGCATGCTTCCAAGTGCATTCCTGACTATAGGATTTAAAACATGGTGAAGAGGGTAACGATGTTTTATTTCACTTAATACAATCAACTCCATTTTGTAGAGGTGCCTTTATGTCAGGAATTCACAATTCACTTGTTGCATACTTCAGCTTCCCTCCTTGGTCCTTTTCGATGTCACTAAAGCAGCATATGAAAGTCCTCTATGATAAATGAAAACGCTCTGGAATATAAGTGGTAGGAAGCACATGCTATTTTACGCACTGATGCAACTCCATTCTGTTCCTATTAAAAGAATTTTTTTCATCATGAGTGCTCTTGTCCTTTTTCTCCACACGTGACACTAAATCTTCTGGGTTTTATTTTCTAGCTTTTGTTGCTTGCTTTATATGTTCTGCTTTTGTTTAGACTCTGAGGAGAACGTTTTTATTCATAACAGAATGTGGGATTACATTTATGGATAGAAGTTATTTGAAAGAGGAAAACATAATACTAAGAAACTTCCAAAATTTCAAACATAATATGGGAAGCTTGTTTTATGCAACGTGCAACCAGTCGGTTAAATGAAATGACAGGAACGCAAAGACCTGGAAAGTATATGTGGAAGACTGCTGTATGTCTTATACTATATTGCATTTTGTCATACACCATGGTTTTTCAAAGATGAATCTTTTTTGTTTGCATAATACAGCCTTACATTTAATCACAAATCTGAACGTTCACTGAGGCATATATATAAAAAAATTACAATAACAGGAACTGTTTAAGAAACATGTTAACAGCATTATATGTGTTAAGAAAGTTGAGAATATTCAAGGAAATCTTAGACTAGAAGAAGCAACCAATATTTAAGCAGCCACACCACCTTCTTTGGCAGTGATTTGATATCTGATACCTGTAAGAGAGAGAAATCCAATATATGGAATCTTGATTACAGCTTTTTGGGAACAATGAGAGATGTATGCATGACTTTCAATGACAGATCCTAAAACATATTAGGACAAGGTAAGTCCTAAACTAGCTGAGTGAATACGACTATGTTGTAGTGAGTGTCATAAGCATCCTTGTTTCAGAGGAGGCAGAATGAATAAAAAATCTTATGCTGAAATCAAAATAATAGCAATTTTTCCTTTCTCTTGATAAATAACTAATGGAAATGATAATGTGTTTTCTGGTTTGTATTATTTTTGGAAAAATACATCTGTGGACGTGCTGAGTGTCTATTCGAAAAAAGAAATAAGGTACACAGATGTTGCATATTTGTCCCTATGTCTTTGTAGATATTGTTGCAGGAGCACAATATTTAAAAGGAAAATAAAAATCTTTCAAAGCATTTTCTGAAATGCTGTTTTATAGCCCATACACAGGGATCTTATTTTATTACTAAAGATAATCTATCAAAGGCTATTGGCAAAAGCCATCATTATCTGGCTGTGTCATTTGTAGCTTTACTTCCTATTGAAATATGGGATCCATCTGCTCACTGATCGCAGGATAACAGCCACCATTCCCACTTGCTTACCATAAATGATAGATCTGAAAGTACCAGAAATGTGATGGAGTGCAATCCCAACCCGTGGTCATTCCCTTAAATCATTCATAGTTAACTTGATTTAGGCCAGGCTGATATGCCTCCAGCATACTGACAGAATTCCAGCTTCAGTAACCTCAGTCTGATCCACTTGAAATTTCCAAGGCATGCCTAAAAATCACATCCTCCTTTATTTATTTTCCTAATAGTCTATTTAAATTTGTGCCCCATTTCAATGCTGCATTGGTACATTTGAATCTTTCCCATGTGCTTTAGCTTACTGCTGTGCCATAAATACTTTAGCTTTGCTAAACCTTGAAATGAGTGTTTCACAGAGTTTGAAGAACCATAGCTATGAAATCTGGCACACTAAAGGCCAAATCCATGACTTACCAACCACATGGAAGTTGGTCACAGACTAAATGAATTTGAATGTCACTGAAAAGCATAAGCTACTTCTCTGTAGGCAGGTTGATGTATTTTCAAATTCCAAGAGGCCTGTATATAACATTTTCTAAATAAGAAAGCTTTATCTAAAGAATCAGACTTGAGAATATGAAGTCAGCACCAAAAATCTGTTCTTTTGCACTCTGGTATAGTTGATGTAATAAGCAGCCAGGACTCAAACTGCAAGAGGGAAAGTTTCCTAATTGTGCTGTGATTCATAGGTTATCTGAAAGTTAATCCCATAAATGGATCTCATTCCACTGCCATTAACCCTCTGTCCCTCTTCCCAACCACTTGTCCCACCTTGTAAATAGCCTAAACTCCCAAATTTTAAAAAGGTGTTTTGGAGCTCTGAAGAGACTTTTAGATACATCTATCTCCAGCTTTATTTCTATTGACTGCTGTCAATATGAATTTATCTGCTCTGCCTAGCCAAAATGTTTGTTCAAAGTTTATTCACTTGAAAACCTTCTCCTGATGAACCCACCCATGAGGTGCCAGTGAATATTATTCACCCATGAGTGGCACAGAAATCTGCTGAGAATGGCCAAGTGCTGCTACCTGTAGTTCCCCATTAACTGTACACAACCAGTGATCTCTCAAACTCCATACCAAAATTGCCTAAACCATATGTTGAGGATAAAGGGCTAAAGATATGTCCTTTTAGTATTCAAAATTCGTTCCAAATTAATTGTTTGAAGTGATTAAGAGAGCTAGTAAGATATAACACACTTGGAGTCCCTATCTCCTGCTTTGTGGCAAAGAGAGCACTCTTCTTCAACCTTAATGCAGTATGTGTCAGCAAAGTACAAAATTATTTGTGCTACTGAAAGATTGCTGCTTTGTACATTCATTTAACACATAATGCAGTACATGGGTATGGTCATAAATTCATTCTGCTTGAAAATGGAAAAAAAAGCCCCAGAGCTGCACAGTTATTCCATGCGACTTGACCAAAGACACACTTTCACTGCATAATTTTAGAATCCCATTTTGCTGTCTGACCTGTGCTAAGTAGGACTCTATTAAGCAAGTTATCTTGTTGAAATCTTTTGACCTCTCCATGATTAGTTAGGAGATGATGTAAGCAGCGTTGAAGAAATAGGTTGTAAGTCATAATCTGACATTATTCCTCACTAAGCAACTTCTGTGTCAGAAAATAATTCAGTTGATTAAAATGAAGCAGCTTCTGTTCTATACCAGCATTTGAAAATGCTCAGGCAAGAAGAGCCTGAGCTGGGGAAGAAAATGACAAAAACCAAACAAACCCCAAACTCTTACCTGCCGAGCAAAGTGAAACTTGCTTTGAAATACCTTTTTCATGCTTTTTTTTTTTCTAAAAGCAATGATTTAGTACTGAAAGCAGAATATTTCCATTTGCTTTGGAGTGCAAGAATAAGAATCCAGTGGAATTATTTGTTGATTTACATTAAGATATTGCCATAAACTGTGAATCTGACTTCAAAGAAAAGATTTTCAGAACCATGGCATTAAACAATTGCTAGCATGATCATGAGGAATTGACAGGAATACTTTCCTTTTTCTTATTTGCAGCTAGGAAAACACTGCTAAGGATCATTCCAATGCTTTGTGGAAACAGATGGTATGTGATAGCAAAAGACTATTTCAGACTAAAATATGGTCACTCTTTTTTCTTATCATTCTTATCATTTTTGCCAACTGTCCTTCATTATAGTAATTTGTGTGCATATTTTCTATGGAGTCTTTTTTCAAAAACATAACCCAGACCTTTAACATTTTCTATGCTTCTGTGCTGAATCAGATCAAACCTGGGTCACCAAAGGAAAGATGCTTGTATTTTCTGTGTGTGCATTTTGCCACCCTGTTCATATCATTTTAAAAATCTAGTTAAATCCACACAGATTGGTTTCATTTGTGCATTTAACCTCTGCAAAGGTAAGACCAATAAAGATCATATCCAACTGTCACTGTGTTAGATCAAGATCTCGGGCTAAACATATGGTACAGAAAGGTTTAGGTATATAACCCTCGAATCTGGATTTGCGGCATAGAATTTCTGTTCTTATTTGGTAAAAGATGTGCCTGTCAATGGTACAATTTTCTCAGCTTATATAGCTGGAAGTCTGGCATGACGATATATCAGTATATATTATAAATAGAAAAAGACCAGGCCTCAGTATGCCCTCTCTTCAAATGCCCATCAGTACCACTGAATAATTTAGTAATTAGACCTGTCTTTATCCAATACAGAACAATTTTACTAACTCCTGCTATCCTTGCAGGACAAATGCTGATTGACAGCAGAAGGCTTTTTGTTGTTTGTTTTCTATAGGACAGTACGGAATACTAAAGTGCATTTCTGTTGATTTCCTCTACTAGACACCTCAACTTCTGGAGACAAAGTTTTACATCAGGATGAGTGGCTAAACTATTCTAGTCTGGCAATTCCTATGAAAATAAAAATCCCCCTCGAGTTAAATATAAAAATAATTTTTAAAATGACACTTTTTTGTTTTTTTAAATATCCTCCTTTCTTCTTCCATCTCTCCAAAACCTAGCACTGTGGCTATACTGACAATGCAAAAGAAAATATGAAGAAACAGATCAGGAAAAAAAATGGAACTCGAAGAACAACAAAAATCTTTTTTACTTATTTTTGGTTTACATGCTTAGATACCCTGGATTTCTGCCCTGTATTATGCCCCTTGGGAGTGGCAGGGGGACAGAGAGAGATGATGTACGAGAACAAGACTCGGTGACTCAGAAAGGTAGTATTTCAGAGAAAGAAAGGGAAAGTTCTGCTTTCCAAAAGGAGTCAAATTTAATGTTCATTATATTGACATGCCATTATAAACAGCAAAATCTTTCCTTTACTGATATGTGTATGGCTTTTCAGGCTGATTTTTATAACAAGGGAAAGCTTCTTATTCGAGGACAATTAATCTCACTCACAGATTTTTTTATAGATCACAAGGGTTTTTTCCGTATTTCATGTTATTAATGTAGATTCCATCTTCCACTGTGAACTTATACTAAGTTGAGTAACTATTTAGATAACCCTCAAAGGCAATACTTTCCTGCAGACATTTGACTATTGTGGTATGAATCATTAAAACAATTTACTTTAGGAAAAAGTAAAAATAAAGTCCATTTCTGAAAGAGGAGAGGTTTTCATTCCCATGCTGTCTCAGAATTTATTTGCCTATTAACGATTCCATAATAACCTAACTGGTCATATTGCATTCCTGACTCATCCAATAACTTTTTTGAAAGTTGGAAGGCTAATTGCAAAAGTGATTATTTATAATATCTGAGTGCTTTTTTCATGGGACCCATTAAAAGCATAAACAGTGGGGAGAGAGAAAGGTTACAACTGTTTTAATGAAAAGAAACATATGAAAGTTTTATACAAATATCACTCCTAAACTTGTCCAGATTTTAAATAAAGACTTCTAATGAAAATAATGTTTTTACTCAGAGGATCCAGTATGTTTTATACTAACCAAAATAGACTATTTTACTCCCAATATAGCTATTCCACTTTACTTACCAGTGGTGGTGTCAAGATTTTCTCTTGTGGTATTCCCAAAATCAAATGTTTTCTTAAAGCCATGCTGTTTAGTGAAATAGTGAGAATTTCAGCTTGTACTTTTTAAAAGAAAGGCCCCCAAAGCCACTACTCCAACTTCAAGAGATTTTTGTTTACTTAGTGGTGGGGTTTCTTAAAGAATCTTATTACTGGTAAATCAATGCGGTGACTGTCTGGGATCAGAATACTTTACATTAGCACTGTTACCAATCTGCTTTTAGATGAATAGCACCTCTGAGGGCCAGCAGGACAAGTGGCATTGTACAGCCTCTGCTGTTCCCTTGCACAGACCGAATAATCCAAAAGTATTTTATTTGCCACAGTCATGATTCATGTGCTAAATGATGTGCTGTTTGGAAATAATAGGTTTTACTTTCACATGTTTTCACTTTTTACATGGTGTTAAAAAAAACCCACAACAAAACAAGTATTAGGTCCTCAGGCCAATTGTTCCCCAAAAGGTAGGTAACACTTTTGATTATTTTTTTGTTGTTAAAATGTAGTATTTCATCAAGACAGAAAAGCCCTGCTCTTCAGTTTCAAACTATTTCAGTTTTAGTTTCACAAAAAGTGATTTTGACTAGAAAGAGGAAAGAAAGAACAGGCTGTTTAACCCTCCTTTCTTTGTGTGTAGTTGTCTCATGCATTAATGGATAATGACACTGAGCAGGGATGAGACCTAGGTTTAATCCACCTGTGACAGACTGATATTGCATATCTGCAGAGCTTGAAAGATGATTTGGAAATCTGAATATTTCATATCCTATGTTAATGCCGTATATGCACACTCAGTTCAGACTAATGCTTGAAATCATCCTCTGTGACAAGATCCTGATTTCATTTCCAAAGTGTTATTTAAATACAATTTTAAGTTTTGCAGCTTTTGTGAAGTTTTGTTTTCTTTTTTAATGAAGAATAAAAAGTTGTGAACAGTATCCTGAGAGGCAATTCCAATCCCTCATGTAGCCCTAATCCTGAATATTTCCTAACCTATTGGAATCAAATGTATTTTGGGGTATTCAGTGACTCTAAGGTATTTTGATAGTGAATTACTATTTTCCTAATAGATAAGAACATGCTAGTGTAGTGTGCTACAATTTTTCCTTAATTTAACCAGTACTCTAATTTTTATATCACTTGCTGTCCTAAATCATGGTATTTCTCACCTCTTTCTTTCACTTCCCAGTCTTTGGACATTGTATGAGCAAATCACTCTTTTACTTTGCAGCGCCAGTTCTGCGCTGTGTCAAGAGACAGAAATTAGGGGTGTATGGAGACAGTGAGGGAATAGAAACTTCTGTGGATGGACTTGGGAAGAGAAGGATGTTGCCTGACAGGGTCTGGCAAGCCATACATGAAGCACATCTATCTAAGTGTTTTATGCTACACCCCTCAAGCTACATCTGTGAAATAATCAAGACTATGGCACATAATGCCAGCGTGAATGTAGGTATGATCTGAATGAGGATCCACATCTGGAATGTAGATGCCCTCCTGCAGAGCTAGGTAGCCCAGACATCTGTATCTGGATACATCCTGGAGCAAAAAACATACCCTTACGCAGGGAACAGTGCAACGTCTTGACCTTGAAAACATTCATTATGGCTGGAGATGGATTTTTTTTAGACAGAATGTTCTTACCAGCTCTAATTTTTAGTTGATGGGTAGGGAGGGGATAGCTTGTGTTTGATGTGGTGAAGAGGAAGCCATGGCAAAACTCTCCACTGAGCTCCTCCTGGGAGACCAGGAATGAATTACGTGTGACAGATGTTAGTCACTTAATGAATAATTGGAAGGGCCTCAGATACAACAGTGATGAGAGCACTGTAAGAACCCATGGAGAATATAATCATGATGGTAACAAAAGATGGGAGCTTCAGAGCAACATGCCAAGAACATGATCTAAGATGTTAAACTGGCTAAAATATCAACAGATCAAACTGAGCGAGGCTGAGACATAATGTCATCCTTCAAATTGCAGATTTGGGACTGAATTTGCACTTAAAATAACAGTTTGATACTCTTCCCACTGAAGTCTGTGGCAAGCTGCCAGCTAACCTCAGTGGGAACAGACTTAGGCCAGAAGCTACTGTGCAAGTAGAACTTGCAAAGTGCTGAATTGGTACATTGGAAACAAAATTTACAATTTGCATGCCAGACAATGCAAAATGCGGGGGAGGAAACCACAAATGGCTAAACCAAATGAGAAAGGACAACACACAGTCCAGGATGGAGAGTTAATGGCAGCAGGTAGTTGAAGAAGATAAGGCAATAAAAGATGGATGAGAGAAAAAGAGTGAAAGCAGCGCTAGCATCTACTTGTAAGAGAAGGGATTTAGTCTCCAACCAGTCAAGTGGCACAGCAGAGATGTTCCGGCTGGTGACAGTGGCAATCTGGTGCTGGGGCAGCCCTGCAGAGGGCAGGTTGAATGAAATATTAAAACCAATACCTTCTACTTATTTCTGTGAGTGTGGGCATGAATGAGAGTCACAAATATGCTGATTTGTTAGGGAACTCTTTACTCTTGTGGGCTGTAGGATTAACCACAGTAACCATATACGAATTTGGAATAAAACATCTGCCTACCTGAAAGAGTGGATAGAGCAAGGCAGGTTCTGGAAGCAACTGTAATATTGAAGAAAACACCAATATAAAACCAAAAGAATTAATCCATTTTTTAAGAAGACAAAATGCTAATGTAGAATGGAGCTCCTGCACTGATTTCAGCTAGTGATGTGACCTGCACTTGGAGGAAATCAGCAATGATAGAAAAAACCTCAATGCTCTGACTAAATAACAAATGACATCTAACATAATATGATTGAACAGTTTAAATTGAAACGTCACATTCCCGACAATCTATGCTTCTCTGAATGAATGCGTTAAGAAATTGTCACAATGGATCTGCCTTAGAACACAGTACCATAAATGGAAATCACCCAGAACATTGCCATTGTTATTGCTGATGCTAGGCATTAGCTTCTTGACTTTGATGTGTGTTTGAGCTCTTCAGCTTATTAGCTTCCAAGTGCCAAAGCATTCCTAACATCAGCTTTTCATAGAAATCTCACTGGTATGCAAGATCACTGGAGCATGGATCACCCATCATTGGAGCATATAATAGGATTTCCAGAGCTGGTGGAGATCCATGATGGCCCCACTGGTACATCAGGATGACACAAGCCTACTAGCTCTAGCAGCATGACTCTGGCAGCAGTATTTACTCCATTATGGGGGCCAGAGTCCTTGATCTGGGTCTCCTCTTTCATCAGAAACGAGCTAGCACAGAATTTTACTCACATAGAAACTACATTTTCCCATTAGGCTGCATTTTTATTAGCAACCAAAATTACTGGTTGTTTGTAATGTTACTTATGCTGCTAGTAATGGCAACTCTAACATTGCAAATTTAAAATTTAGCATGTTCAAAACTTTTTTTTCCCCTTGTAGGAAGAGCAGAGTTTTTGAGTATGGGTTGGGGGTTTTCCTGAACTTTGTTTTAGAAGAAAGTTTGTCACCATTTTTGGTACTGAAGATTGAAAAAATATCATGTTGTCTTTAAAATATAATTAATTCAAAAAGAATGCTTCATTTCCAAGGTATACCTGACATATACATTCACGTCACTTTTGTTAATATATGTATCTGAAATCAAATGTCTTATTAACTTGAAAAATAAAAGTTCTTCTTTGAAACCAATACTTTTTTTTAATGTTTTAATTTTCAATGTAGTTCTTTTTTTCATTACCTAAGACAACACAAATCTGCAACATGCTTCAATCCAAAAAAAATACTTTGTTCTTTTTTTTTTTATATCTGAATCTAGATGTGATCAGCAATAGCAGAATCATCATTAACAGAGTTTGTTCTACAGAGGTGACCTGAACTCTACAGGGTTCAAACTTGTCTGTGTCTGCCTGTTTGGTTTCTATGAACTGAGTTGTCTGCTTGTCATTCATCAGAGTTTTGTGAGCAAACAGGGGGGAAAAAAGCAAGAAAAAAGAAAAAGCATTATTTTTTTTTTTACATTGTGGGTGAACTAACATCAGTTGAAAATGAGGCATCTTTTTCTATAGTTATTAGAATATTAATTCTGTCTTTATATATCTGAAGTACAGAAACATGACAGACATATATAAGAATGGCAGATAACAAGGTGAAGGATCAGAGGCTTAATCAATTGCTCCCTGTTGTCAAACTGAGAATTAGCAGAAATAATCATTTTGGCATCAGACAGGAAAAGTCAAAGGTCAGGATTTAATGCCGTCACAGAAGGATTCTTCAAATAAGCCAAACAGGTGCTTACTAAAGCATGATTATTTGTTGTGTTTAGGGATTCAGAGCAGAGCATGATGTCAATGGGAATACAAGGTCTCCATGGAAAAACTGGGAGAGCTGTCTTATATGGAAAATCTTTCCCACAATCATTTCTTTACTTGAACAAGTCCATAGAAAGTAGGTTGGTAGACTTCTCCCCTTTCCTACTTCTCTTCAGCTAATAAGATTTGTATTAAAAGGAGCTTTGTTTTGGGTTTTTTTTGCAATGAAATAAAAACCCAATGTCCTAGTTCACTGAAAACTGGATGTGCTGGTGACCAGCAAATGCAAAATTGCTTGAGTGCCAGCCTGTCAGAGCAGAAACAATGTCTTAGCTATTATTCCAGCACAGAACAGCAAAATGTGACTCCTAATGCCTCCTGTGGTTGAGGATGCTCAGCTGCAGAGCACCAGCAAATCTGTTGGCTTGATTGCTCACCCCCCAACACAAGAAGGTGTCTATTTGTGCAGTCCTGCTTCTTATCAGTGGGCACGTTACTGCCAAGTCAACCAGAAGCTTGGATGAAGTCCCTGGATTTGCAGATCCATGCTTAGGATGCTGGTTCCTGCAGAGCCTCAGAATCTCAGCTGTCAACTTGACAGTCTGATCCAACAGTCATCTCCTGTAAGTCCTCTAAGTATCCACATTCCTTTGATAGCTACAAAAGGTGCAAGTGTGCTACATCTACTTAATTCGAAAAATTGCTATCACACGTTCCTCAGCAGATCCTAATGTATTTGACTGTTGGGACTACTGGGAGAAGTCAAATAGAACAGAGGCAATGAACTCAGTTCATGCAGTATAATTTACCTCTGTCTGTTACCTGTCTTCATGTTGAATTTTCAATCAAAGAAAATGGTCAAAGAGATATGCCATTGCTTGCGGGTCAGGGGTAATGAAAAAGCAGATCTAGCTGAGGTTAAAACTGGTTAGAGTATTAAGCATCAAGTCTGATAGTGACACACTGTTATTCGATGATGAAATTTTGGATATGACTTAGTTATGAAGTTATCCCTCATTCCACAGAGTGCTTAGGAGAGAGGGGAGGGATTTGAGTAACCTCGGATTGCTTCTACAGGACAGGATAAACTTCTGAGGCCAGACTAAAAAAGCTTTCCTCATGATGTTGATTATATCTTCAGAGTTTCATGATTCCATTCCTCCGCCTTACAATATAAATTAAGGTGTAAGTGTACGTGCATATGCAACCTGTGTAATCAGCTGGAGATTTCAGCTGAACGTTTTGCCAACTCTTGGAGAGAATCCCAAATTCATTGCCCCTCCAAACTCTAATCCCATCGGAAGCAATATAACAAATTCCATTTATATGTAATAGGAGCAAATTACATGTTCAGGATAGCTCAATATCTAGTGCATTGAATGTCAGGAGATTAAGAGGGGAGAAAATGACCATATAGAAACAGCAATTGGAAAGTTAAACAGAGAGTGAGACTGCTACAGGTAGCATTGGCCATGCCATCAACCTTGTCCTCATACTTCTTAACAGTTGTAATTTAGGATCTAAATTTTTAGATCCTTGAGAAATTCTCCTTTCTGATTTCTTAGATGTCCATATGATGACCATTTGGAACTCATCCTTGAGTATTTGAAAGTTTTCTATTTCTATTTTTTCTTTAACTTTTTCCTATATTTTTGCTTTATCTTCACCCCCTTTCCCCCTCCTTACAGCATATTTAACACACACTGTAAACCAAGGGATGAAGTCGCAGAAGGACTTGAACACCTGCTGCTTCTGTTGACACCAGCTGGAGGGTTTAGGTGCTTTGCAAATGAAGTTCCTACTGGTTTCCAAAATTATCAAATAAAATAACAGTTTCCCGTTTGCTATGAACTAAGCAAGGAAGTCTCCTGATTCCTTTTCATGGCTTGCTGTGTTGCGTATGTGAGACACCCAAGTTGGAGCTGCTGGAATCCACTGCATGAAAAGGATCATCAGGTTAAGGGAGGAATATAATAGCAGAGGAACTGCTTTAACAGAATAGATCAATAATCCATCTTATCCAGCATCTTTTCTCAATTCTGGATACTTCAGAGGAAGGTGTTAAATCCACTTAGTGCATGTGATATTATACCATAGGGAATATTTCTTCCTTACCCCATCTGGTGATCAATTTATACCCTGAGGCTTATGGATTGAATTTACATTGTAACTATTAAATACTTTCCTTTTCAAGATCCAGAAAATGTATATTTCTAAATGCTGCTACATCTGATTACCAGATATGGCAAGTTTGTAGTTTTAAGCAAACTTCCAATACTGTTTTGCTTAAAAAAAAAAAAAAAAAAAACAAAACCAAAAGCAAAGTACAATCCCATAAACAATAAAAACAAAACAAACAAGCAAACAAAATGGAGAAACAAAAGCACGGAGAAAGAAAAATTATAGCTAAATTGTCACTAGTCTTCTTACTTACATTTGAAAAAATTTACAGTTACTATAAAACTTCTTTTTGTCTGAGTGCCAATGCCAGGATTAATTTCCAAGGATTTTGAGCTGAAACTCTGAATAATGTTCTTTTAACTAACACTATGACACTGAGAAATTTACTTATGCATGTTTCCACTACTTAAAAGAAGAATAAAGGTTAAAGGTCACTGAAGATGTTCAATTTATTGGGTGGAATCAGGACATACAATGTTAATTTTTTCTCACGATTCTAGGGCCAAAAATTCAGCAATCTGTTGTAGTTGAGGGTGCAACCTGCTCAGAGGACTTCCTTCCTTTGTTCTTTGTGGCTAAGATTTTCAAAGGAGTGGAAGGATGATTGTGATCTAATTCCATTCAATTCCATTACTAAGTGGTTCCCAGGTCCTAACATAGCTTTTGAAAAGACTGCTTATTAGTTTATCTAGAAGGATGTATTCCCAAACCACACCTGAATTTTCACTGTTAAAATTTACTGTAATACTTGTCTTAAGAGTGGGCTCTCAAACAATTTTCCAATCCGTGGGAAATTCTGACATTTTGACATTTGTTTTCCTTCTGAGTTGTTACAAAATTCAAACACTTTGAAATTTTATGTCAAACAAAATATTCTAGAATATTTCTGGTTTGCCCTTATTAAAATGTTTTAAGGTAGATTGTATTTTAAAGGTTATCTTCCAAGATAAAGCAAGTATTCTGATGCTTTCCTCCAGAAAAATTGTTGATGAAAATGTCACGTTCCTCTGAAATTTTCAAGCTCATCTAGTCAATGTTTTTGCTGGAAAACCACTCCTTTGGAAAAAAATAATGTCTAGCTCTTCTATGACTCATCATTGCAGTCTTGGACTGTCAAACTATGGGGAAAAAGTGGAAATTTATCTTGCTATTGTCATGGATGTTCTTATTAAAATACAAATCACTTGAAACTTGACTAATCAATCATAAATCTGAATAGTCACTTCCAGTAACATAAGCAGGTCTTGACTCTCCTTGCTTAGCTGTTTCATAAAGTAGCAATGTTGCTGATACCCAGTGTGGTTTGAAACTAAAAGTATTCTGCATTTATCTGAGTTATTGAAAAGTTAGTTCAAATTACACTGAAAAAGAAACTATGCCAAAACATAAAGCCTTTCAGCTAATTGCAGAGTGGTTTTTTTCAGGACTGTTGTTCTTCAAGTGGCATGTGAAAATTGAGTTACTTTTAAGACTTCTATTCTGTATGGTATAATCCATTTTCTTCATCCCAGTACAACCCCCCATGACATCACTAGTAATAAGAAAAGTATGAAAAGATGAGAAATTTGCCCTCAAGCCCTACGGCTAGGTTTTAATCAACATGTAAAAGGTGTATGTGGTCCCACTGCAATGAAAAGGAATTACACAAATGGGAGAACTTTGCCCTTACAGCACAAAGTACCACAAAAGTGCATGTTAAAGGAAGCAAGATTTTCAGGAGCAATCAGCACAGGGCTAACACAACTTCTGCTGAAAGCAAAACAAGCAGGTTTGGCCATAATCTCTCACGTCCTTTCCTAATAGCAAAGTGTCAAAATTGAAAAACATGGTCTGAATGTCTCCATATTTCACTGACTCAGAGTTTATCTTTACATTTTAACAGTAATTTAGAACAAGCCTTCTAAAATTGCTGTGCATTTTCTTGAAGGGGAATAAGTTACAGATGATGTGTTACGTACTAGAGTATTCCCACGTGAAGTTAAACGATACTCTTCATGGCATCCAGTTATGCCATTTGCAGTTGGTCTTATCTTGAAAATGCAGATTGCTCGCCAAGAGGCATTTCTGATCATTCAAGTCTGGGCAAAATCTCACATGATCCAGAGGACGCATGTTTGATTTATGTCTGAGATACTCTTTTACACTCCATTACTCACACACTTAATTGCAAAACACTGCCTAAGCACATGTGTTGGAGGACAAGACTCATTTACTACACAGTCCAAAGGGGAAGCATCAGTTGTTCTAGACTGATATTTAGTACTTGAACAATGAAGAATGTTGTGTCAAAGCCAAGAAGCTGGAATGACTGTCAACTGGTGTCATCTTTGCTCTGGCTTTCAGTCACTTTCTGTAATTAGATATTAAATTTTGTGCAGGCTACACTTGATACTCCAAACATGTCAGCTCTATTAAATTAAATACAATCCGGGAGAGAAATGCAGAGTGCCTAGATCTTGTGGCCAGTGTTAAAATCAGATGTTATAGCTAAAAGTCTTCATTTTTTTACCTTTTTTTTTTTTTTTTTTTTTTTTTTCCCATGAAGGATGAAAGTCAAATAGCTCACAAGTTCCTGGGGGCTGCTGAGTCAGTTGGAAAGTTACTGAATTATGTTCTTCAGTCTCGTGAATTAGTAGATGTGGATTAATGGTTCCGTAAGATCTTCAAAGACTGATTCCAGCTGAGAATAGTTTATTGCTGTATCTGCTGGCTCAGATAAAAGAAAGTTCCTGGTTTGAGTCTCAGAGTTAGACATTTAAATATGCATTTTAAATTAATTCAGTTAAGAGTCTATTACTACCCTGTGATTCTAAACTTGCAAGGCAGTAGCTTTAAATTTAAAAGGTAAAGGGAGATCAGATCTACTCCCTTTGCTGTCTCAGTCTCAGTCCTTTAAGTTCTTACTAGCCTACCCAGTTTGAGGCCGAGTGCTCAAACCTGTAACTTAAATATTTTTGACAATATTCTGCCTGTAGTATACCTTTATATGATATGTCTGTACTCTATCATAGAGTACAGTTATTTAAAAAAAAAAGAAAAACAAAAGAAAGCTCAATCATTTCCAGAGAAAACATTTGATGCTTAACATGAGGTACTGTCACGTAGAGAAATCATAAAACACTGTTGTAGCCATTTGCTTTTCCAAACTTCTCTGTACACTGGAAAGCTTTAAATATATACAGCTTCAGTCTGAACTGGCTGTGTTTCAGCAGCTAGAAATAATCAGGGAACAGAGGCAGAGAAAAATTAAGATGAAATTTACTGTAGATCCAGTTGTGAATCAAAGACAGAAGCAAGGCTAATAAAATGTTGCAGCCAAAATCCATGAAATCCGGAGAGTTTATAACACTTGAACATCTGACCCTTCATCTACCTCATTAAATAGTGCACAATTTGCTTCCATTGGTCCCACATTACAATTACATTTTTCTTCCTTTCTAATTTGCTATTGTTATTAATTGCTGCTGCTACTATTATTGCTGTTAAGTCTCTATTAAGCATTGACTGACCTTAAATGAACTTCAGGAGAGGACTTCTGAAACTCAGATTTAGTGTAATGAAATGGTATTTTAACTCATTTGCTTTCCTGAGCTATTTCAGTTTATGAAATAGTTTTATTTTACCTATTCATTTATTTATTTAATCTCAGTGAGGGTCCTGTATGTGCTGCTTGATCTTCTCACTTCTGAAGAAAAAGGAAGAAAAAGAGAGAGAGAGAGAGAGCACCAAAAATGTTACAGTGACCTTTCAGGCTTCCTACTAGATTATTCAGAAGTAAATATACAAAATAGCCTGCTTTGTGCTTTAAAAACCTATGGAAAAGAGATATTCTAACTGACCACAATATTTACAGAATTCTTTTGTAAATACATGGGTAGTGTGGGGAAAGACAATAGGAAAGGTGAGAGAGAACTGCAGAGAAAGACCGAGACATAGTTCTTACTTTTTAATAAGCCTCACAAATCACATAATATCCTTTAAACAATGATTTCACCTTGCACTCCCGTCGAGCCCACCTCACCGTTGATATTGCAAGCATGACACCTCTTATCCCTTTATTAACCTCTCCAGTTTATGATCTGTTAGTTATAGATGCACATCTGCTTCCCAAGCCGTAACACCACCACCTGCCTAAACATCTTAAAAACAAGGCGTCTAAGTACATAAGCAGGACACGTGGCAATGGGGAGGGTGTCCTGGTGGTACGGCCAGCGGAGCAGCAAGAGCCTCAGCAGCTCATATGGTGCACACTTGTGGTCGGCTGGCATGGGGCTTGGCTGAAGAGGGAGAAACTCTCAGGTTCAAACAGTTGCAAATTATTTAAAGGGAATAGGGGTGTGAATTTGTTATGTGATCATGTAATGGAAGAGCCTCTCACCGTGCATCTGTGCAAGCCACAGGGTCAGGGTTGTGAACACTAAGCCGCAATCTCTGGTCTTTCATGGAGCAGGACTGTACTGTAGCTTTCCGCTCAGTAAAAATAAACTCAGTAAAAGTTCAAATGAGTTCTCTTATTTAAAGCTCGGGGGAGATAGCTTTGGTGTCCTGAATATTCTAGCAATCAGCAGGTCCTGTAAAGGAATACATTCTAGCTTTGAATGCCTCTGTCCCACCTCTCCTTCCTCAGATACTTCAAAAATTCCAACCATTGCTCAGATGTTGAATGAATATTCTTGCTAGGAGACAGCTATAGGAAATAGCTCCTCAGCAGCCATGTGTTAGAAAGAACTAGTCTGCTGCCCTTTCATTTATTTGTTTGTTTAGCATAGGTGTCCCCTGAGATAGCATTACGGTTCTTGTATATGATAAGTTGAATTAATGTTATGAACACGAGGAACGCTTCTTTCCATATTCCTTTTTTTTAGACACAAGTATTGATCAAAGCCTAGAGAGTAGGGGCAGAAAAGCTGCGCTGCTGAACAAGCTCCACCAGTGGCAGTTATATTTCACAAAAATGCAAGCCCCATGGCCCAGCCATGGTTTATAATGGTGTCACTCGTGAGACAGATCTGTGTGACTGTTTGAAGCTGGAGAAAGCTGGACTCTGACCTCGGCCCCTCTGCATACCCCTGAGAACTCAGTGGCTGAGAGCAGGGATCGGTCCCTCCTGCTTGTGGTGCAGCCTGCACCGGGGAGAACAGCCTGGGACAGAGAAGTGACCTTGTATCACCCTCCACCTGCAACCAGAGGCAGCCTGGCACCAGCCCTGCAATCTGAGCGCTTGTTTGCTCCATGCAAACGTTCCAGCAATTTCGCTCGTAAGCTCCTGTGTGTTTCCCACTCTCAGCGTGGATCCTTCCTTACCTGCCCTTACAGTCCGCAGAAAACCCAAAGCTAAAATTGGATCATGGAGAAATTTTGAAGTCATTATTGTTTTATGAGTGAAATCAGCATGATTTTTAATAGAATCATGGTTTGGTTGATGTTATTTGTTGGTTTAGGAGATATAAACTTGTGAAGAAAGGCAAACATAAGTTTTCCAGCAATGAGTTTTTGAATGGTTCTCAGTGGAAACACTACTGCCTTGTGTAGAACCAACAAAACAGTTCATTTAGCTTCTGTCTTTTCGGGAATCCCTTACCTGAATTTAATAACTAAAACACACTGAATGAAATCCTGGTCTTTCCTAAAGCTATTAGCAGCATTCCCCTGGACTCCGCCAGGGCCAGGATTTCACCCGCTCCCTCACATTCCTACTTTGGCCTCCAAGCTTTGTAGCTGAGAAATTTTATAACTGAATTGCTCATCTCAGCCCACAGGGCATGGCTGTTGACCCCACTTTTATGCAGCTGGTGTGGAACACAAGGACATTTCAGGAAATTTCATCTACCAAGAGGTGCTTTCCGCCACACTATCTATCACCTTAACAACTGCTGGGGAGCGAGTACATAATGTGCTTGACATTAGCACCTGTTTTTATAACACTCCAGTTAAATACCAGAGGCCAAGACTACTGGGTCTTATTCAAAATACTACTTACCCTCAAACCAGATTGTTTCCTAGAAAATGCTGGAGAAAAAAATGATTTCCCAAAAGAGAGTCAGCCTCTTTAATCTACTGGCATGATTGCTTGTGAAAAATCACTGATTGCACCTCTAAGTCGAAATTAGTCATGCTTAAATGTCACTGATTGGAATACCTGACACTGTAAACCTAAATGAAGGAGAGATTGACAAAATATCCTAATCAGGAAAGGAGAGCATTAAATTAACTTAATATTCTAATGTACTTAATGAATTATACAAAGGGTGATTAAGTCAATTCTAAACCAAATCAGTAGTGACAGGCGGTGGATGTTTTAGTTCTTATTCTAGTGTCTACTTAAATGTTTGTGTGGCAATGACTTTGGTAAAATCCCTGCCCAGTTCTTCATACTAAGGTATCCAAATAGAAAAACAAACTAATAATAATAATAATAATAATAATAATAGAATAGAAAATATCTACGCCATTTGCACCAAACAGTGAAGGTAGTTTCATCAACTCAGAGAAGTCAAGCAAGGATAGATATCCAGTGGCTCCTGGATCTATGAGCAAAAAGAGGAGTTATGATCATGTGGTTCTATTCTTGATATGGCACAAGCTACATCATTTTACCTACTAATTCCCCTGCAAAGCTCACTATGTCCAACCCAAGCACAAATTTTGCTCATCATATCTTATATTTAAAGTTCTGGTAACTTTACCTCAATTCTAGGAAAATTATTTCAATGACAAATAACCTGACTGCTTGTACTGTACCCTAGTGTCTGGTCTTTCTATTATGGCATTCATGTATTTACCTTATAAATAAAATATCTTTTTCTTAGTTTAAAGGTCTCACTGCATTGATAATTATGGGTCATAATAACACAGTATTAAATTGGATAGGTCTTGCATTCCTAATGCTGTTTCAGTACTAAATTATACTGAAAGAAGCTTCATCATTCCATAACTGTCTTGTAAGCAAAGGTTAGATACATTTATGTTAATGAAATTGTTTATCTGCTACCTTTTTCCTGCTATTAAATAACAGAAATACAGCAAAGTCAACTTACGGCCCATATTTTCATATTTAAAAAAAAAAAAACATTATCTTTTGTATATCTAACATTTATGCATGATAGGCAGAAAAAGAGAAGATAAAAAACTAATTTATACCTTATTAAAAGATGTGACATGAGTAATAGGACACTCATTCTAGGATTTGTATGAATAGTCAAAATACTACACAGCCCCATTGTCAAATGTCCCTGAGTTCACATTCATGAATGGTACCTGGCCACCATAGACTTTTACTGAAGACTAAATAACCTGTTATGTGTGATTGTTTAGATTTTCCTTTCTTATTTTTCAATTGAAATGTAATACTAAGAAACTATCATACCTGTACAGGTGAAAAGAAACCCATAATTTTGGTGTGCATCCCTCATAGATTAAAAAAACTGACGTAAGGTGACCCTCTTCTTTGTCTGACCAGATTCACCCTAGTCTTGTGATTAAAATAGCACACAGTCAAACACAATTAAATTGTCAAGGAGTTCAGCAGCAAGGGTAAGATTTGTTGCCTCTTCATTACTTCACATAATTCTTAAGATGTCTATTGGTTTAAATACAGGTGTTTGTGGTTATCAATCACCTTAGAAAATAAACCTCTGGGCCAATTGTCACTGGTTTGTTGACGGGGTGAACACATCTGCCTGCAGCTACTGGTTAGTAAGCACATGTAATTCAGGAAGAAACAGTTGCTATTGTCTGTGTTGGAGCATTAAAATTATAAGGGTTTACACTATTGGAAGGGTTTATGGGCAGAGGAGAGAGATTCAGCAAATGATTTCCCATTGAAAACACTTTATAGGGAAGCAAATAACATTTTCTACATTTCTGTTTTTTTTCTAAGTTATATAGTTCTTTATTTTGTGTCTCTCAGAGCTGTAGTCTACCCCAGAAACTTTAACAGTGCCTTAGATGTGGAACAGTATTGGAGAGAATATTTAGAAAGCCAGTATCTGAGACAGGGAAACTCGATTTCTGATTTCTGCTTCTGGAGCTGGACTAACTGTAAGTCAGGGAGCAGGGACCAAAGCCCAGGTCTCCATTTTACCCAATGACTGTCTTAATCACGCTTGGTCACCGGATCATGAGTCTTTTTCTAAGAAGTGGAACAAAGTAAACATTTTTGCCTGAAACAGCTCACATACAGTTCTCCCCTGGGGGAGCAAGAAGTGTAGATTTGAAATTAATCCTTTTTATGAGAAGATGAGCTTTGAACCCAGGTTTTCTGATTCCTCCTTGAGTTCTCTCGACAGGAAGCTAATGTACAGGAGTGGTTACATTGGGCTTTCAGAACTTCACAACTTGGGTGTCCAGCCCCGGGAGACAAATCCAAACTCTGAACTCTAGCTGAACATTATCATCAACTTTATCATGAACATAGAATCTGAGCCACCTTAGAAGGAATAGGGATCCAGTGCTCTTTTTCTAAATATCCCTTACTTACTGTCTGTTTTGGTTGGTGATCTCAAGTGGCTTCTGCACCCCACCTTGAGGAGCACTGTACATGGAACTCAAATATCTGACCAAAGGTCTAACCACAGATTGCACTGGGGGCAAACACTTAGAAGTTAAGCATTGTAGCAGTACATGTAGTGATCCCTAAGTTCCTTGGCAGATTCAGATTTTAACTCACTTTAATTTCTGAAAACTGGTCATCTAGAGCTCTTTCCATTATCAGTGGAGATGAATAGGCAACTCTTGGGGGAGAGTGACCTCATCCCAAGATAGCTGTGCTATGCCAGAGGCATTTCCTTCAGGAGATTCATCCTACTTAAACTAGGCTTTTTCTTTTTGTTTGTGGAGATTTCATTGGTTTGGCGTTTTTTTCTTTTTTTTTTTTTTTTTTAATTTAAGATTTTCCATAGAAGGAAAAATTTATTTCTGTTGACTAGAGAAGCATAAGTGATCAATTTAGACTAAATGCCTAACTTTCAGTAGGTGGAACTGGTTAAATGAATCCTAGCCTTCACGACTTACATTGCCATCTGTGAAATTACAGCTGTTCTCTGCCTCACCAGGAGGCTGTAAGGCTAAATGCATTGAAGATTGAGAAATGTCCAAAAATAGAGGTTGTGTATGATTTGTGAACACAGAAGTCAGCAGGAATTTTGCTACTGACTTCAGTTGTGTCAGGATTTAACCTGAATGATTTAACTTATATTTAGAGGAAGATTTTTTTGGTTTTTATGTCCTAGTATTCATAGAACAGGTAAAAAAGTCAGTATTTGATGGCTTTCAGAAAACCAGGCTTTCTTATTATGAACTGCCTACAAAAGACAATAATAAAACTCTGAATAGCAACGAAGGCTTAAATAACCTCTTGACCATATTGCCTGTATTATGTTTTATAACATTTGTAAGTATGATCATTTTTGCAGATGCTGGTCACTAGGGTTCCCGCATGGGGACTTCAGCTATTTAGAGATGCATGAAGGTATATAGCATATTGTTTCACTGCATGTCAGCTACTTAGCCACTAGATACACACAACTAAAGAAAAAATGTTTTGCCATTATACAGGAGTGTGATAAATTCACAGAAAATTTTTGGTCTTGATAATCTCAAAACAGTAACAGCCTTAAAACCATTATTATATTTCCTTAAGCAATGAAGATGCAGAGCAGACATGATTAAGTTCTGCCTAATATCATCAGATGTTGGAGCAGTTCCCAGTTCCTACACCTAGCTGTGCACCCACTTGCACCCCAGCTCCATACCAGTCAGAGTACACCAATTTTTCTCACCTACCTTTTGTCTAGGCAGGGGAATGGGCCAGTAAAACCCTCAGTGCACTCTAAAAAGGTGGTTCATCAATAGAGTATAAACACAGACTTTTTTGTCAGAGGTTGTCTTCTTTTTTAATAAAAGTCAAGCTTTTGCAGACAGGTCATCTTGGCTACTGTTATCCTGATGACTGCTGATCTGTTTTCAATGAAGTTTTCTGTCACTTTTTCTCCAAAGTTTCAGGAGAACTTCGGTATCTAATAAGATAGGGCATAAGAAAATACCTATTCATGTAGGTTTACATATGTATTCAAGTGCATAAAAACAGACTCTGCTAAGTGTTAGGAATATTCTAGCTAGTCAGTTCTTTCTATGGCATCTATAGTGTTGATTCACTGCACTTGAAGGATGACATCTTAGCAAGAATATGTGTAGGACACTCAAAGTCTTGCAAGGTGCGTAGAAGTAACCTAAATATTAATTAAGTATTTTAGCTAAAGACAGAATTTAAATTGTCTGGTGGAATCATATAATAATAGTACCTTATAAAATTATCAAAGAAAAAAAAAGTTCCTTTTATCTCAAACATTTCCCAAAAGACCTTGTGAGATAATAACACTTGGCTTGCATGATGAGAAAAGGAAAAGAACTGTTTATATTTTTCCAAATATAGAGAAATTACACTTCTCCCTACAAAACTCAGCAGAACTTGTGGAATTTAAAAGGCAAACTCCTCTCCTCCTGGAGTTCCAAAAAAAAATAATTCCCAACAATAAACTACAGTTTGCCAGATCTGACCTCCAAGCTTTTGGACGTGATGTGTTTTCAAGCCTTCATAATCTACAAGAGAAAGCCTGGCAAAGGGAGAAATGTGGGCTGCTAAGGGTGTTCTACAGAAAAAGACAACCACGTGCTAGCTCTGTGAGTGAGAGGGTAACCCCTAAATCACACACTGGAGTAAGCCCAAATTTCAGCTACTTATGGGTCAGCAGAACAGAATAACACTGTGAGCTATAGAGAGAAATCTATGATGCCTGAGTGGATGTGAAGTGGAAATAGTACTAATTAAAGAGCGTTTACTGTTTCCTGTTGCTGTAAGTCCAAGTCTTATCCAAGGTGAAAGATGGCCTTGATGTAAAAAATACGTAGTTATTGGAGGATGATGGTTGGTATCACTATGATAGAAACCCCTACATATGACTCAGCACCGTATTAAATGCCTATGGCTTGTGGTGGCTTGTAAACTGAAACATTTTTTTTAATGGGGTGAGGTTAACTTAGTTGAATTTTTATGCAAACATCTGTCAGTGACATGAGAAAAACAAGTCTTGACTATCTGGTAGCCATTCATTATGAATACATGTTGGTAGTAATAAAAAATGATCTGTGTGTTTGGCCCAGGAGTAAAAGCACATATGGAGTCTGTGGTCTTAAACTTCAGTGTTATGTATTCTGAAAAGAAAGAACAATTCAAAGGTTAATGAAATATTTCTAACCTTTTTTCCCCTTCCAACGTTTCTGTGGGAGAGCATAATTTCTATTAAAGGAAAAAAACAAACAGAAATGCTGGATTTGAAAAACTATTTTACATGATATTTTAATTGTTTCAGTGTCATATTCCCAGAAAATAATTTATAATACAGCAGCTATCTTCTTCCCGTAACCCTGTAATGATTTTGGATTTTAAACCAGGTTCAAAGAGCAGCCACCATTCTTTTCCATTAATCAAAAAAAGGGAGTCACAATAGGTAGATCAGGGTAAAAGAATTGTACAATTGCTCAACAAAGAGGAATAGAATCCTTTCTTTACTTAGTGGAAAACTGATTTAAAAGCTGTCTGGTTCACATCAAAATGTCTTCCACAAAACTGATTCATTCTACTTTCTAAATTACACAGAACTAAAGGTTTGGGATTTTTTTCCCTTTTTTTCCCCCCTTTTTTTTTTTAACAATGTCCAAGCTACTCACTTAGAATGTTTTACAATGGTGATCAAATCTGATGCCCAGAAAAAGCTGTGGGAATTGAGGCCCATGAAATCTTGTTTCAACTGCTTTTATATTTGCAGTCGGAGAAGGATATCATTCTCAAAAGGAGAAGGGCGTTACTTTGGCTCCTAGTGTATTGCTGATCCCTCCCTTGTGTGCTTGTCTCAGGAGAAGCAGGAATAATTGTATAGCTTAGCCCTCAACCAGTGATCAGTAAAACTATTTATTGGTCATCACCCTATACTCAGTAACAGCGCAGTCTGGGAGCCTGTAAAACCAGGAAAGAGTTTCCCAGACTGGAAAAAGAAGGGCAGTTATCTGCCCCAAGCCCCTTATTACTGTGCTTTTCAATAATTAAATAGGTTGTTGGAGCTTTCAGTCACTTTCCCCTAGCACTTTGCTTGGACTCCAGAGGAGGGAAGTAAAGGTAATAATTCAACAGTTTCAAGGGAGGAACAAGGCATTTAGCTGGGAAAAGATGGGTCTGCTATAGAAAGCTCAGGTGTTCATTAGCAACCAGTGCTTGAAATTAGGGAAAAGAACAAATATCTAAAAGCAAGAGATGCAAGAGCTTTTTGCATTATTTAGGGCTTGTGACGCATGCCGAGTACTTTTTTCTTCAAAAAGTAGGCCATTGAAATCATAAGGGCTATTAGTGGAGCGTAGTACTATTTCTTGGGAAGAAGAGTCTGACTCATATGGTTGAATTTTTGATGGTTTACAATAAAAAGAAATGATCCAAGTCCTCTGATCATTCTATTTCAAAGCCCAATATACCATAAAAAGCATTAGTAAAGTTTTTTTTATGTTCAATTAAATATTTTAGTGTGTTTATTTTTGCTTATAGTGTAATGTTCCTCTTCTACAGTGGCTGCATGTAACTTATGCTTAGTTTTCTGTTTTGAATTTACATTGGACATCTTTTGCAATTCTCAGTAAAAAGCTGTAAAACTGTGTAAAAAGCCATTTTCTGAAAGTGTACTATAGAAATATAGTGTAAATAGCTGTGATTGCACAACTTCAGGATCTATCACACATGTTCTGCTGCCGGAAACTCCAAAGGAAGGTTGTGTTGTAGAAACACAACAGTTAAGCAATCTATGAGGACATGGGTTTTTCTAGCGAACTCGCTGAGAACTATGTCTTCTAGCTTGGGAATGTTTACATTTTTAAAAAAGCACTGATCTAATTAATCTGTGGTCACTGTCAACAAAACTTCGAGTAATAGTCACTGTGTGAACCGGCACAAAGGAAGCAGTCAGATAACCCTGAACCAAGCTGCCTAGCCCAGATGGGTGGTCTTGCAGGTTGTCACTTGGTTTGCCCTTTCTGTTTACATCACTTAGTTATTTTTTCCATTAGAGAAGGCCTTCAGATGCAGGGCTGATTGGTGTGTTTTCTTAGTTTTGTACCTATTCATCATGTTCTAAATATTGATTCAGCAGCTAGAGTCCAGTGTCAATGAAATGCTGGTTACTCAAATCAATAGAGGATATTCTTGTAACTAGGCTGATAGGATCTGGACATCTGTGACAAGCCTTTAATTTTGACTGCTAAGGCCATCACTATGTGAGATAAATTTCCTCTGAAGGACCTAATTTTTAAGATAGCTGCACACTCAGAATGAACATGCTATGTTCAGAGTTGAGTGAGAAACACCTTTTTTGTCCCTCAATCTGAAATCTCTTTCATCTGTTTCATGCTACTGCAGATTTCACAGAGGCTTTGGGGAAAAAAGGGACTACAGCTCACATCCTAGGGTAGGCAGTAACCTAGGACAAGCAAATCAGAAACTTGGAATTTCCCACATGCCTGCTTCAAGCAACATGTTTTGTAAATGTAATATTAATCAAATAGTTTGCAGTTACACTGTCTACATGCCAGGTTGCCTCCGTTCCACAGTGCCTATTGTGGAGTAAGTGAAGATCTTTCCTTCCCTCCCACATACACATGCACACACACACATTCACTCATCTAATATTGCATTTAGAAGACATTGCTTCCAGCTTGGACTTCCAGATGTTTCCATTGGGAGACAGTGAATACTCATTTGTGTAGCATGAGAATTCAATGCATATGCAATCACTGTCTAATGAGATAAAACACAAACTGAAGGTCTGAATTGGTCTTGGATATACTTACAAATTAAACACTGAATTATATGTCTAAGAAAAGAAGCAAAACTTCACTGTACTGGAAGAGAAATTGGTCAAGGAAAATATCACAAATCTCTGTTTCTGTTTTATGATGGTTTTTAAGTGGATGTTTATTGGTAAACTATATTTCACTTAAAATTAAGAGACCAGTGCAGATAAATGTATATACATGTATGTATGTATATGTAACATATATGACCCATGAATTGCATTGCACAGAGAAATGGTCCTTTTTGAGAGGGATGAAATCACAAAGGTATGGTTATACCTGTAAAAGAAATTTTCACACCAAGAAGCTGAGAGATTTGGTTATGTTAAACTGCAGCATCAATAACTACAAAAAAACTACTCTGTAGCTACTTTAAGGTTTGGCTTTTACCATTTTCAACCAAAACATGTAGCTTTTGATTGAGATAGTGAATCATTGTGAGTACAAGGGCAAGGAGGGAGTCAGTTAGGATTGCTTGACTTGCCCACTGAAAAGATGCCACTTAACAGAGTGAGAGAGAAGGGAGTGAGCAGAAAATTTCAAATTGGTTTTAACAGTTAAAATTTATTTTTCTGTGTGAGAAGACAATTCTTTTTATAGAAGAAAAAGGTTGCAAACTTTTCAGTCAGTGTGCAACAGCTCTTTTTCTCAAATCTAGAGGCAAAATTTCTCATTAAAGGAAAAATCATTTCATGTTAAAACAGTTTCCTGTTGAAAATACCATATATGTTTGATAAAAATTGATCCTTCTTGGTATATGTAAATATAACGAAAAGCAACTTTATATTTTCAAAGATTTTTTTAAATTAGTTTACTGAAAGGAAAAAGTTAGAGATCCACATGAGGGCACGTGATATCAAGTAGGGGCCTACAACCAAGGTTTAGAAAAAGGCAGAAAGAAAGGATGGAGACAAGCTTTTTGTAATAGTTCAAATGTTGGACTGAAGCCTTAGTTTGGGTGTTTTGTCTGAATCAGTTCACTTGTCACTAACTCATTTCCGTATAGTGAACAAATGAATACATTTGCTTTTGAGTGCTGGTATGGTCAATATGTGATCATTCTTGTTGATAAATGGACCCTTAAAACTTAAGTGAAAAAGTCATAAGTAAGAGCTGAGTGTTTGAGAATTCAAATAAATAATTTGTCAGGAAACTGTAACCATCTGTCAGTTCCTTGCACTGTTAGGCTTTTTCTTCTTTTTTTCCCAGGCCACTAGAGAAGGTGGCCAAACTGCCAAAACAAAATAAAGAACATACCTTTTGGGCTTTTGTTCAAAACAAGTGAGAAGATGATCAGTCACATAAAGGAAAAAATTAAGATCATAAAGAGATTACTTAGACTGTCAAAATGAATCACAGATTTACACTATAAAATAGAGGCCAAAAGTACATTCCTGAGTTATTCTATGTCAACAGCCATTTTAGATGGCAAGAAACTTATTCTCCAGCTCTATTCTACATTCAGCTTTGAAAGAACTAAGGCCAACATGGAAATAACAGGTGTTTGATATGAAACAGCTCTTTGAAAATACTGGCATCTCATTAAAAATGACCCGACTTTCCAACGTGTAGAGTTGCATGAGAAACCACTCAATCCCTGGCTCCTTTGGAATTTAGACGCCATATCCTGCTTGGAAACTAAACCAACCCCTGACAGGTTGAGGCTGTTGCTCTACTAGACAATCCATGATGTAAAGAGTCAGTGTAGACCAGCTCAGTTTTAACAGCGCTAACGCAAATACCAGAAGCAGCGTTATCACCGAGAAACAGGGAAGAGTAGCCTGTCTAGGCTTGTTTCAGCAAGCAGACTGCTGCTACCCAGGGTAGCAATGGTCTCATCTACTGCAGGCGTCTACATTTCCTCCTCAGCCACTCCTCTCGGGGTGATACTGATGTCAGAGGAGAGAAATACGCGCTTTTAGGGACTAATTAATCTGACTCACTTTAGACATCTATTTTAAGAAGAAATCAGTGATGTCTATGCATAAGGGATGCACTAGGTATCTAGAGAAAAGTTTTCTTAAACCTTGCACCTCTTAAACCAATGCTGCGTGGAGATTCACCAAACAGGGAATCAGCCTTCTTGCCTGTAGGCCGTTAACGCATCTAAGGAAAAGGCTGCTAATTGTAGTGAGTCCCTGTTGTAATTAGAAGTTTCTTGACTTAAGGTTGTGGTTGGTTTATTATTTTTCTGCTTTCATTGCTTTTCTTTTTTCCAGTCAGGTCCACAAAATACCCATGTGCTCGATATTTCCCCAGCAATGAATGATAGCTGACCAGTAAAAAAAATTCAGAGTTGCCAGACAAGACAATAATTACAGACCTTGTGTGGTCTTCTCTGCTTGGCACATATTCAGGCTCCCTAAAGACACGAAGTTGCTATTTGTAATAGTGCAGACCTCTAATACTCTAAAATCTTTAGCATCCTCACTGTAAGCATGAAATGTTCTTAGGTTTTCAGCATTTGGAAATCTTTTTAGCAATAAAATACAAACTTTTCAAGTCATTTTTCAAGGTATAGAAAATTGTGTTGTCTGGGTTTTGAGTCTTTGATGTTTTCCTTCTGATTAGTAAGGAGAGAAAATTACCTCTTCCTCCGTTTCCTCCATTTTCTTCTGAGTGAAAAGTGAGATCCTTGCATACCTCTCAGTTTTAGGAGCCGCTATCTTCAGCAACTAACAATTATCATGAGAAATGGAGTAAAATCATGAGAACTGGAGTAAAATCATGAGAACCGGCAAGACTGTTTCCCCCCAATATGACAAGATCGTATAAAGAAACCGCACAAAACTTTGATTTTCTGAAATCTCTGCTTTGTTGTGAACAACTGAAATATGCTAATGTAAATTATGTACAGAACTTCCTTGTGATCCATCTGTTAGAATATCTTCAGCACATTCTTAATGTCATTAGGAAGCCATAAATAGAAAGAATAGTGCAGAGCCAGCTATTTAGCTTAGAACATTTTTAGTAAAATATTTATTCTAATTGTCTCCTTTAGCCTGTTGGAGTGATATAGGTGTTTGAAGATACAGGAGTTATGTATTGTGGAGCCTCTGCCAGTTAGACCATTAAGATTTTCAAAAGCATGCTCTAGGATACTGTATGACTCAAGGAAGTGTCTAACTACTTGTTAAAAGGAGAAATTTTTTAAGTTGGTATATCGACTGCCCAGAATTTTATTTTAAAGTATTTCAACGTCAAGGCAAGATGCTTGCTTTCTTCTCTTTGAACTTTAGGGCATCACATCTGAGAAAATCACCCCATATATATTTAATTTATATTCTAGATCTGAGATCATTGTATATGGGCACCTCTCTGATCCTATAAATAATGACTTCACTTTCAAACGTGCCATTTCTAAACATTGACACAACCATTATTTTTCATGATCTGCTATTGTGATGAAATATTGCCCAGCCCTGGCCTCAGTCCCATGGATAGGAAAATATTTTAAATTTCTAGGCCTGCTAAAAAAATAAATATAGGAAAAGAGAGAAGTAGTTTGTGGAAAGCTATGTGGAATAAGTCCTAGTTCTTATACCAGGTAATATGTAAACAGCTTAAAACCCAACAAAATATGAAATACAAAACGTTATATGATATGGTATCCATCGGGTACTTACCTTACACAGCAGACTATGTAACTCCATTGAAAGCATGTTGATTTTCCAGTACACAGTATATTTCAGAAGCATTCATGGATTTTAAGGAAAAAAAAAAAGATATACCTAACAAATAGATGTATCGACTGGGGTAAAAATTCTTGACTCTGCCTCAAGCTTCATGTGCAATATTGGGAAAATTAGGAAAATAATGTCACTGTTCTTGTTGTGTTTCTCTGAACAGCCCTGACTTGCCCATGCCCATGGCTCCGTGAACACCCCAGTATCACCCTCAGCAGCCAGGTGTGGGAGCGCTGGCTGTCTCCTGAGGTGCAGCCAACCTCTCCTGTCCTGGTAATCTCACAGGGTAAAAAGTGAATACAATGTCATGGCCACGCTTAATGGCTTTGGTGGTGCAGTCTCTAGATCTGATTTTTCAACATTTAAATAAAATGTCCTGTCTCTTTTTATTTTTCTTTCCAATTTATATTTTCTTTTGACTTTTCTAGAAAGACACAGAGTAGACGTCCAGATTGTTTTGCAAAGTGCCTTTTGGTTCCTTTCTTAAATATTGCTGCTAAAATTTTCCATGTTTCTAAAAGTTGGTGTAAAGTCAGTTCAGGGACAAATTAAATAAAGTAGATTTTCTTCATATTATGACTATTTAAAAAAGGTTTAAAAGACATCTGCTGAACTACTGGAAAAAACTGCAAACCATGGCTACATAAATAGGTATGTGCTAGTAAATTCTGTGTCATGCATCCTTTTTATTGTTTTGTATCAATGTCTAAATAGTGTAGGATTGTTATTTTGAGCATAGCCAGATTCCAGTGCATTCACATGGAGAAATATAATAATTTCTGTTTCCGTTAAGTACTCCAGTAATTTCTGCCTGACAATCAGAGATGAGCAAACTAAATGGCAAAAACTTGAACTGGTTTAATTGTTTTCCCTCAGGTAGTATCTGAGGTGTTCCATGGCCAACATTTCTCCACCTTAAAATCTCCCCTGAAGATTTTCTCTCTCCTGGAGAAATCATTAACATTCTCTGTACTGTTCAACATCTCTACAAACCTTGTGCAGCAATATAGACTAATATATCGGCAGTCAATGTCCTTGGCAATTCGCTATTAGCTCAGCTCTGTATCAGACAGAAACTACATCTCTACCTTCCTCAGAGCCAGAGGAAGGAAGGAAGGGAGGAAGGAAGGAAGGAATGAAGGAAGGAGGGAAAGAAGGAAGGAAGGGAGGGAGGGAGGGAGGGAGGGAGGGAGGGAGGAAGAAGAGCAATCAAGGGAGAAAAGAGCACTTGGAAGAAATTGTTTTCCCCAAGCTTCCAGTCCTGTCTGGAGAACTGCTTCTTGATGAAGTTGGTAACAAAATGGGAATCCTTCCCAGCAGTGCTACTGAATGCCTGAAAGAGGCAGTTTCCATCTGCCTGGGCCCAAGCACTGTCTCTTCTACAAGAACACACACCTGCCTTTGCTGGTGCGGAAATTCTTGCCTCAGACTTGACTAATGCAATTCTCCATTCCCAGGAATGAAGGAATGAAGTTTCATAAACCAAGAAAGCCACTGTTTGTTTGAAGCACAACAGCAGACCCTGCTTAGCAGCATGCTGTCCTGAACGCACTACCATGATTTTCTTCTCTGACCGCACTGATCACAGGGGGGATTTAAAGCCTCCCTCATGAGGTTTTGGTGGAGACCTGTAAACCAATAATTGATTTTTTTCCCTAATTATTATAGGTTTCAAAGGCAATACATTGGTTATAGGGTATCTAA